>NW_028257388.1:339963-679927 GCF_982258835.1 Parasteatoda tepidariorum | reverse complement strand
AATAATTATAGGTCATTTAGGGGGTACACAGCGTGACCCTAAATTTTACTATGTATGCCTATGCGAAATACAGTGTTCTGAGATGCTTAAAATGAAGAAATAAGCGTTCTAAAATGCTTTAAAAATTCAAAGACATCTTTCAATGGTTAACTAACGCAAGGCGCAATATCAGACCTTAATATTGACCCATAATATTTAACTTGAACCAGGTATTATATCTGAGGGTAATAGTGTACCCTACCACAGGAAATAATTATAGGTCAATTAGGGGGTACACTATGTATATTTTAAATAGTGCATTAAAACAAGGAAATACGAAGACATTTTTCAATGTTAACTAACGGCACGGTATCGGAACTTAATATTGACCTATAATTTTTAAATTGGACCACGTATTATATTACAGGGTAATAGTGTACCCTACCACAGGAAATAATTATAGGTCAATTAGAGGGTACACAGCGTGACCCTAAAGTTTACTATGTATGCCTATGCGAAATAGAGTGTTCTGAGAAGCTTAAAATGAAGAAATTAGCGTTCTAAAATGCTTTAAAATTCAAAGACATCTTTCAATGGTTAACTAACGCAAGGCGCAATATCAGACCTTAATATTGACCCATAATATTTGAATTGGACCAGGTATTATATTACGGGGTAATAGTGTACCCTACCACAGGAAATAATTATAGGTCAATTAGGGGGTACACTATGTATATTTTAAATAGTGCATTAAAACAAGGAAATACGAAGACACTTTTCTATGTTAACTAACGGCCCGGTATCGGACCTTAATATTGACCTATAATTTTTAAATTGGACCACGTATTATATTACAGGGTAATAGTGTACCCTACCACAGGAAATAATTATAGGTCATTTAGGGGGTACACAGCGTGACCCTAAATTTTACTATGTATGCCTATGCGAAATAGAGTGTTCTGAGAAGCTTAAAATGAGGAAATAAGCGTTCTAAAATGCTTTAAAAATTCAAAGACATTTTTCTATGTTAACTAACGGCACGGTATCGGACCTTAATATTGACCTATAATTTTTAAATTGGACCACGTATTATATTACAGGGTAATAGTGTACCCTACCACAGGATATAATTATAGGTCATTTAGGGGGTTCACAGCGTGACCCTAAATTTTACTATGTATGCCTATGCGAAATAGAGTGTTCTGAGATGCTTAAAATGAAGAAATAAGCGTTCTAAAATGCTTTAAAAATTCAAAGACATCTTTCAATGGTTAACTAACTCAAGGCGCAATATCAGACCTTAATATTGACCCATAATATTTAAATTGGACCAGGTATTATATTACAGGGTAATAGTGTACCCTACCACAGGAAATAATTATAGGTCAATTAGGGGGTACACTATGTATATTTTAAATAGTGCATTAAAACAAGGAAATACGAAGACACTTTTCTATGTTAACTAACGGCACGGTATCGGACCTTAATATTGACCTATAATTTTTAAATTGGACCACGTATTATATTACAGTGTTATAGTGTACCCTACCTCAGGAAATAATTATAGGTCAATTAGGGGGTACACAGAGTGACCCTAAACTTTACTATGTATGCCTATGCGAAATAAAGTGTTCTGAGAAGCTTAAAATGAGGAAATAAGCGTTCTAAAATGCTTTAAAAATTCAAAGACATTTTTCTATGTTAACTAACGGCACGGTATCGGACCTTAATATTGACCTATAATTTTTAAATTGACCACGTATTATATTACAGGGTAATAGTGTACCCTACCACAGGAAATAATTATAGGTCATTTAGGGGGTACACAGCGTGACCCTAAATTTTACTATGTATGCCTATGCGAAATACAGTGTTCTGAGATGCTTAAAATGAAGAAATAAGCGTTCTAAAATGCTTTAAAAATTCAAAGACATCTTTCAATGGTTAACTAACGCAAGGCGCAATATCAGACCTTAATATTGACCCATAATATTTAACTTGAACCAGGTATTATATCTGAGGGTAATAGTGTACCCTACCACAGGAAATAATTATAGGTCAATTAGGGGGTACACTATGTATATTTTAAATAGTGCATTAAAACAAGGAAATACGAAGACATTTTTCAATGTTAACTAACGGCACGGTATCGGAACTTAATATTGACCTATAATTTTTAAATTGGACCACGTATTATATTACAGGGTAATAGTGTACCCTACCACAGGAAATAATTATAGGTCAATTAGAGGGTACACAGCGTGACCCTAAAGTTTACTATGTATGCCTATGCGAAATAGAGTGTTCTGAGAAGCTTAAAATGAAGAAATTAGCGTTCTAAAATGCTTTAAAAATTCAAAGACATCTTTCAATGGTTAACTAACGCAAGGCGCAATATCAGACCTTAATATTGACCCATAATATTTGAATTGGACCAGGTATTATATTACGGGGTAATAGTGTACCCTACCACAGGAAATAATTATAGGTCAATTAGGGGGTACACTATGTATATTTTAAATAGTGCATTAAAACAAGGAAATACGAAGACACTTTTCTATGTTAACTAACGGCCCGGTATCGGACCTTAATATTGACCTATAATTTTTAAATTGGACCACGTATTATATTACAGGGTAATAGTGTACCCTACCACAGGAAATAATTATAGGTCATTTAGGGGGTACACAGCGTGACCCTAAATTTTACTATGTATGCCTATGCGAAATAGAGTGTTCTGAGATGCTTAAAATGAAGAAATAAGCGTTCTAAAATGCTTTAAAAATTCAAAGACATCTTCCAATGGTTAACTAACGCAAGGCGCAATATCAGACCTTAATATTGACCCATAATATTTAAATTGGACCAGGTATTATATTACAGGGTAATAGTGTACCCTACCACAGGAAATAATTATAGGTCAATTAGGGGGTACACTATGTACAATTTAAATAGTGCATTAAAACAAGGAAATACGAAGACACTTTTCTATGTTAACTAACGGCACGGTATCGGACCTTAATATTGACCTATAATTTTTAAATTGGACCAAGTATTATATTACAGGGTTATAGTGTACCCTACCACAGGAAATAATTATAGGTCAATTAGGGGGTACACAAAGTGACCCTAAAGTTTACTATATATGCCTATGCGAAATAGAGTGTTCTGAGATGCTTAAAATGAAGAAATAAGCGTTCTAAAATGCTTTAAAAATTCAAAAACATCTTTCAATGGTTAACTAACGCAAGGCGCAATATCAGACCTTAATATTGACCCATAATATTTAAATTGGACCAGGTATTATATTACAGGGTAATAGTGTACCCTACCACAGGAAATAATTATAGGTTAATTAGGGGGTACACTATGTATATTTTAAATAGTGCATTAAAACAAGGAAATACGAAGACACTTTTCTATGTTAACTAACGGCACGGTATCGGACCTTAATATTGACCTATAATTTTTAAACTGGACCACGTATTATATTACAGGGTTATAGTGTACCCTACCACAGGAAATAATTATAGGTCAATTAGGGGGTACACAGAGTGACCCTAAAGTTTACTATGTATGCCTATGCGAAATAAAGTGTTCTGAGAAGCTTAAAATGAGGAAATAAGCGTTCTAAAATGCTTTAAAAATTCAAAGACATTTTTCTATGTTAACTAACGGCACGGTATCGGACCTTAATATTGACCTATAATTTTTAAATTGGACCACCTATTATATTACAGGGTAATAGTGTACACTACCACAGGAAATAATTATAGGTCATTTAGGGGGTACACTATGTATATTTTAAATAGTGCATTAAAACAAGGAAATACGAAGACACTTTTCTATGTTAACTAACGGCACGGTATCGGACCTTAATATTGACCTATAATTTTTAAATTGTACCACGTATTATATTACAGGGTAATAGTGTACCTTACCACAGGAAATAATTATAGGTCAATTAGGTGGTACACAGCGTGACCCTAAAATTTACTATGTATGCCTATGCGAAATAGAGTGTTCTGAGAAGCTTAAAATGAAGAAATAAGCGTTCTAAAATGCTTTAAAAATTCAAAGACATCTTTCAATGGTTAACTAACGCAAGGCGCGATATCAGACCTTAATATGGAACCATAATATTTCAATTGGACCAGATATTATATTACAGGGTAATAGTGTACTCTACAACAGGAAATAATTATAGGTCAATTAGGGGATACACTATGTATGTTTTAAATAGTGCATTAAAACAAGAAAATACGAAGACACTTTTCTATGTTAACTAACGGCACGGTATCGGACCTTAATATTGACCTATAATTTTTAAATTGGACCACGTATTATATTACAGGGTTATAGTGTACCCTACCACAGGAAATAATTATAGGTCAATTAGGGGGTACACAGAGTGACCCTAAAGTTTACTATGTATGCCTATGCGAAATAAAGTGTTCTGAGAAGCTTAAAATGAGGAAATAAGCGTTCTAAAATGCTTTAAAAATTCAAAGACATTTTTCTATGTTAACTAACGGCACGGTATCGGACCTTAATATTGACCTATAATTTTTAAATTGGACCACGTATTATATTACAGGGTAATAGTGTACCCTACCACAGGAAATAATTATAGGTCATTTAGGGGGTACACAGCGTGACCCTAAAGTTTACTATGTATGCCTATGCGAAATAAAGTGTTCTGAGAAGCTTAAAATGAAGAAATAAGCGTTCTAAAATGCTTTAAAAATTCCAAGACATCTTTCAATGGTTAACTAACGCAAGGCAAAATATCAGACCTTAATATTGACCCATAATATTTAAATTGGACCAGGTATTATATTACAGGGTAATAGTGTACCCTACCACAGGAAATAATTATAGGTCAATTAGGGGGTACACTATGTATATTTTAAATAGTGCATTAAAACAAGGAAATACGAAGACACTTTTCTATGTTAACTAACGGCACGTTATCGGACCTTAATATTGACCTATAATTTTTAAATTGGACCACGTATTATATTACTGGGTTATAATGTACCCTACCACAGGAAATAATTATAGGTCAATTAGGGGGTACACAGAGAGACCCTAAAGTTTACTATGTATGCCTATGCGAAATAAAGTGTTCTGAGAAGATTAAAATGAGGAAATAAGCGTTCTAAAATGCTTTAAAAATTCAAAGACATTTTTCTATGTTAACTAACGGCACGGTATCGGACCTTAATATTAACCTATAATTTTTAAATTGGACCACGTATTATATTACAGGGTAATAGTGTACCCTACCACAGGATATAATTATAGGTCATTTAGGGGGTACACAGCGTGACCCTAAATTTTACTATGTATGCCTATGCGAAATAGAGTGTTCTGAGATGCTTAAAATGAAGAAATAAGCGTTCTAATATGCTTTAAAAATTCAAAGACATCTTTCAATGGTTAACTAACGCAAGGCGCAATATCAGACCTTAATATTGACCCATAATATTTAAATTGGAATAGGTATTGTATTACAGGGTAATAGTGTACCCTACCACAGGAAATAATTATAGGTCAATTAGGGGGTACACTATGTATATTTTAAATAGTGCATTAAAACAAGGAAATACGAAGACACTTTTCTATGTTAACTAACGGCACGGTATCGGACCTTAATATTGACCTATAATTTTTAAATTGGACCACGTATTATATTACAGGGTTATAATGTACCCTACCACAGGAAATAATTATAGGTCAATTAGGGGGTACACAGAGAGACCCTAAAGTTTACTAAGTATGCCTATGCGAAATAAAGTGTTCTGAGAAGCTTAAAATGAGGAAATAAGCGTTCTAAAATGCTTTAAAAATTCAAAGACATCTTTCAATGGTTAACTAACGCAAGGCGCGATATCAGACTTTAATATGGAACCATATTATTTCAATTGGACCAGGTATTATATTACAGGGTAATAGTGTACCCTACAACAGGAAATAAATATAGGTCAATTAGGGGGTACACTATGTATGTTTTAAATAGTGCATTAAAACAAGAAAATACGAAGACACTTTTCTATGTTAACTAACGGCACGGTATCGGACCTTAATATTGACCTATAATTTTTAAATTGGACCACGTATTATATTACAGGGTTATAGTGTACCCTACCACAGGAAATAATTATAGGTCAATTAGGGGGTACACAGAGTGACCCTAAAGTTTACTATGTATGCCTATGCGAAATAAAGTGTTCTGAGAAGCTTAAAATGAGGAAATAAGCGTTCTAAAATGCTTTAAAAATTCAAAGACATTTTTCTATGTTAACTAACGGCACGGTATCGGACCTTAATATTGACCTATAATTTTTAAATTGGACCACGTATTATATTACAGGGTAATAGTGTACCCTACCACAGGAAATAATTATAGGTCATTTAGGGGGTACACAGCGTGACCCTAAATTTTACTATGTATGCCTATGCGAAATAGAGTGTTCTGAGATGCTTAAATGAAGAAATAAGCGTTCAAAAATGCTTTAAAAATTCAAAGACATCTTTCAATGGTTAACTAACGCAAGTCGCAATATCAGACCTTAATATTGACCCATAATATTTAAATTGGACCAGGTATTATATTACAGGGTAATAGTGTACCCTACCACAGGAAATAATTATAGGTCAATTAGGGGGTACACTATGTATATTTTAAATAGTGCAATAAAACAAGGAAATACGAAGACACTTTTCTATGTTAACTAACGGCACGGTATCGGACCTTAATATTGACCTATAATTTTTAAATTGGACCACGTATTATATTACAGGGTTATAGTGTACCCTACCACAGGAAATAATTATAGGTCAATTAGGGGGTACGCAGAGTGACCCTAAAGTTTACTATGTATGCCTATGCGAAATGAAGTGTTCTGAGAAGCTTAAAATGAGGAAATAAGCGTTCTAAAATGCTTTAAAAATTCAAAGACATTTTTCTATGCTAACTAACGGCACGGTATCGGACCTTAATATTGACCTATAATTTTTAAATTGGACCACCTATTATATTACAGGGTAATAGTGTACCCTACCACAGGAAATAATTATAGGTCAATTAGGGGGTACACAGCGTGACCCTAAAGTTTACTATGTATGCCTATGCGAAATAAAGTGTTCTGAGAAGCTTAAAATGAAGAAATAAGCGTTCTAAAATGCTTTAAAAATTCAGACATCTTTCAATGGTTAACTAACGCAAGGCGCAATATCAAAGCTTAATATTGACCCATAATATTTAAATTGAACCAGGTATTATATCTGAGGGTAATAGTGTACCCTACCACAGGAAATAATTATAGGTCAATTAGGGGGTACACTATGTATATTTTAAATAGTGCATTAAAACAAGGAAATACGAAGACATTTTTCAATGTTAACTAACGGCACGGTATCGGAACTTAATATTGACCTATAATTTTTAAATTGGACCACGTATTATATTACAGGGTAATAGTGTACCCTACCACAGGAAATAATTATAGGTCAATTAGAGGGTACACAGCGTGACCCTAAAGTTTACTATGTATGCCTATGCGAAATAGAGTGTTCTGAGAAGCTTAAAATGAAGAAATTAGCGTTCTAAAATGCTTTAAAAATTCAAAGACATCTTTCAATGGTTAACTAACGCAAGGCGCAATATCAGACCTTAATATTGACCCATAATATTTGAATTGGACCAGGTATTATATTACGGGGTAATAGTGTACCCTACCACAGGAAATAATTATAGGTCAATTAGGGGGTACACTATGTATATTTTAAATAGTGCATTAAAACAAGGAAATACGAAGACACTTTTCTATGTTAACTAACGGCCCGGTATCGGACCTTAATATTGACCTATAATTTTTAAATTGGACCACGTATTATATTACAGGGTAATAGTGTACCCTACCACAGGAAATAATTATAGGTCATTTAGGGGGTACACAGCGTGACCCTAAATTTTACTATGTATGCCTATGCGAAATAGAGTGTTCTGAGATGCTTAAAATGAAGAAATAAGCGTTCTAAAATGCTTTAAAAATTCAAAGACATCTTCCAATGGTTAACTAACGCAAGGCGCAATATCAGACCTTAATATTGACCCATAATATTTAAATTGGACCAGGTATTATATTACAGGGTAATAGTGTACCCTACCACAGGAAATAATTATAGGTCAATTAGGGGGTACACTATGTACAATTTAAATAGTGCATTAAAACAAGGAAATACGAAGACACTTTTCTATGTTAACTAACGGCACGGTATCGGACCTTAATATTGACCTATAATTTTTAAATTGGACCAAGTATTATATTACAGGGTTATAGTGTACCCTACCACAGGAAATAATTATAGGTCAATTAGGGGGTACACAAAGTGACCCTAAAGTTTACTATATATGCCTATGCGAAATAGAGTGTTCTGAGATGCTTAAAATGAAGAAATAAGCGTTCTAAAATGCTTTAAAAATTCAAAAACATCTTTCAATGGTTAACTAACGCAAGGCGCAATATCAGACCTTAATATTGACCCATAATATTTAAATTGGACCAGGTATTATATTACAGGGTAATAGTGTACCCTACCACAGGAAATAATTATAGGTTAATTAGGGGGTACACTATGTATATTTTAAATAGTGCATTAAAACAAGGAAATACGAAGACACTTTTCTATGTTAACTAACGGCACGGTATCGGACCTTAATATTGACCTATAATTTTTAAACTGGACCACGTATTATATTACAGGGTTATAGTGTACCCTACCACAGGAAATAATTATAGGTCAATTAGGGGGTACACAGAGTGACCCTAAAGTTTACTATGTATGCCTATGCGAAATAAAGTGTTCTGAGAAGCTTAAAATGAGGAAATAAGCGTTCTAAAATGCTTTAAAAATTCAAAGACATTTTTTTATGTTAACTAACGGCACGGTATCGGACCTTAATATTGACCTATAATTTTTAAATTGGACCACCTATTATATTACAGGGTAATAGTGTACACTACCACAGGAAATAATTATAGGTCATTTAGGGGGTACACTATGTATATTTTAAATAGTGCATTAAAACAAGGAAATACGAAGACACTTTTCTATGTTAACTAACGGCACGGTATCGGACCTTAATATTGACCTATAATTTTTAAATTGTACCACGTATTATATTACAGGGTAATAGTGTACCTTACCACAGGAAATAATTATAGGTCAATTAGGTGGTACACAGCGTGACCCTAAAATTTACTATGTATGCCTATGCGAAATAGAGTGTTCTGAGAAGCTTAAAATGAAGAAATAAGCGTTCTAAAATGCTTTAAAAATTCAAAGACATCTTTCAATGGTTAACTAACGCAAGGCGCGATATCAGACCTTAATATGGAACCATAATATTTCAATTGGACCAGATATTATATTACAGGGTAATAGTGTACTCTACAACAGGAAATAATTATAGGTCAATTAGGGGATACACTATGTATGTTTTAAATAGTGCATTAAAACAAGAAAATACGAAGACACTTTTCTATGTTAACTAACGGCACGGTATCGGACCTTAATATTGACCTATAATTTTTAAATTGGACCACGTATTATATTACAGGGTTATAGTGTACCCTACCACAGGAAATAATTATAGGTCAATTAGGGGGTACACAGAGTGACCCTAAAGTTTACTATGTATGCCTATGCGAAATAAAGTGTTCTGAGAAGCTTAAAATGAGGAAATAAGCTTTCTAAAATGCTTTAAAAATTCAAAGACATTTTTCTATGTTAACTAACGGCACGGTATCGGACCTTAATATTGACCTATAATTTTTAAATTGGACCACGTATTATATTACAGGGTAATAGTGTACCCTACCACAGGAAATAATTATAGGTCATTTAGGGGGTACACAGCGTGACCCTAAAGTTTACTATGTATGCCTATGCGAAATAAAGTGTTCTGAGAAGCTTAAAATGAAGAAATAAGCGTTCTAAAATGCTTTAAAAATTCCAAGACATCTTTCAATGGTTAACTAACGCAAGGCAAAATATCAGACCTTAATATTGACCCATAATATTTAAATTGGACCAGGTATTATATTACAGGGTAATAGTGTACCCTACCACAGGAAATAATTATAGGTCAATTAGGGGGTACACTATGTATATTTTAAATAGTGCATTAAAACAAGGAAATACGAAGACACTTTTCTATGTTAACTAACGGCACGTTATCGGACCTTAATATTGACCTATAATTTTTAAATTGGACCACGTATTATATTACTGGGTTATAATGTACCCTACCACAGGAAATAATTATAGGTCAATTAGGGGGTACACAGAGAGACCCTAAAGTTTACTATGTATGCCTATGCGAAATAAAGTGTTCTGAGAAGATTAAAATGAGGAAATAAGCGTTCTAAAATGCTTTAAAAATTCAAAGACATTTTTCTATGTTAACTAACGGCACGGTATCGGACCTTAATATTAACCTATAATTTTTAAATTGGACCACGTATTATATTACAGGGTAATAGTGTACCCTACCACAGGATATAATTATAGGTCATTTAGGGGGTACACAGCGTGACCCTAAATTTTACTATGTATGCCTATGCGAAATAGAGTGTTCTGAGATGCTTAAAATGAAGAAATAAGCGTTCTAATATGCTTTAAAAATTCAAAGACATCTTTCAATGGTTAACTAACGCAAGGCGCAATATCAGACCTTAATATTGACCCATAATATTTAAATTGGAATAGGTATTGTATTACAGGGTAATAGTGTACCCTACCACAGGAAATAATTATAGGTCAATTAGGGGGTACACTATGTATATTTTAAATAGTGCATTAAAACAAGGAAATACGAAGACACTTTTCTATGTTAACTAACGGCACGGTATCGGACCTTAATATTGACCTATAATTTTTAAATTGGACCACGTATTATATTACAGGGTTATAATGTACCCTACCACAGGAAATAATTATAGGTCAATTAGGGGGTACACAGAGAGACCCTAAAGTTTACTAAGTATGCCTATGCGAAATAAAGTGTTCTGAGAAGCTTAAAATGAGGAAATAAGCGTTCTAAAATGCTTTAAAAATTCAAAGACATCTTTCAATGATTAACTAACGCAAGGCGCGATATCAGACTTTAATATGGAACCATATTATTTCAATTGGACCAGGTATTATATTACAGGGTAATAGTGTACCCTACAACAGGAAATAAATATAGGTCAATTAGGGGGTACACTATGTATGTTTTAAATAGTGCATTAAAACAAGAAAATACGAAGACACTTTTCTATGTTAACTAACGGCACGGTATCGGACCTTAATATTGACCTATAATTTTTAAATTGGACCACGTATTATATTACAGGGTTATAGTGTACCCTACCACAGGAAATAATTATAGGTCAATTAGGGGGTACACAGAGTGACCCTAAAGTTTACTATGTATGCCTATGCGAAATAAAGTGTTCTGAGAAGCTTAAAATGAGGAAATAAGCGTTCTAAAATGCTTTAAAAATTCAAAGACATTTTTCTATGTTAACTAACGGCACGGTATCGGACCTTAATATTGACCTATAATTTTTAAATTGGACCACGTATTATATTACAGGGTAATAGTGTACCCTACCACAGGAAATAATTATAGGTCATTTAGGGGGTACACAGCGTGACCCTAAATTTTACTATGTATGCCTATGCGAAATAGAGTGTTCTGAGATGCTTAAATGAAGAAATAAGCGTTCAAAAATGCTTTAAAAATTCAAAGACATCTTTCAATGGTTAACTAACGCAAGTCGCAATATCAGACCTTAATATTGACCCATAATATTTAAATTGGACCAGGTATTATATTACAGGGTAATAGTGTACCCTACCACAGGAAATAATTATAGGTCAATTAGGGGGTACACTATGTATATTTTAAATAGTGCAATAAAACAAGGAAATACGAAGACACTTTTCTATGTTAACTAACGGCACGGTATCGGACCTTAATATTGACCTATAATTTTTAAATTGGACCACGTATTATATTACAGGGTTATAGTGTACCCTACCACAGGAAATAATTATAGGTCAATTAGGGGGTACGCAGAGTGACCCTAAAGTTTACTATGTATGCCTATGCGAAATGAAGTGTTCTGAGAAGCTTAAAATGAGGAAATAAGCGTTCTAAAATGCTTTAAAAATTCAAAGACATTTTTCTATGCTAACTAACGGCACGGTATCGGACCTTAATATTGACCTATAATTTTTAAATTGGACCACCTATTATATTACAGGGTAATAGTGTACCCTACCACAGGAAATAATTATAGGTCAATTAGGGGGTACACAGCGTGACCCTAAAGTTTACTATGTATGCCTATGCGAAATAAAGTGTTCTGAGAAGCTTAAAATGAAGAAATAAGCGTTCTAAAATGCTTTAAAAATTCAGACATCTTTCAATGGTTAACTAACGCAAGGCGCAATATCAAAGCTTAATATTGACCCATAATATTTAAATTGAACCAGGTATTGTATTACAGGGTAATAGTGTACCCTACCACAGGAAATAATTATAGGTCAATTAGGGGGTACACTATGTATATTTTAAATAGTGCATTAAAACAAGGAAATACGAAGACTTTTTTCAATGTTAACTAACGGCACGGTATCGGAACTTAATATTGACCTATAATTTTTAAATTGGACCACGTATTATATTACAGGGTAATAGTGTACCCTACCACAGGAAATAATTATAGGTCATTTAGGGGGTACACAGCGTGACCCTAAATTTTACTATGTATGCCTATGCGAAATAAAGTGTTCTGAGAAGCTTAAAATGAGGAAATAAGCGTTCTAAAATGCTTTAAAAATTCAAAGACATTTTTCTATGTTAACTAACGGCACGGTATCGGACCTTAATATTGACCTATAATTTTTAAATTGGACCACGTATTATATTACAGGGCAATAGTGTACCCTACCACAGGATATAATTATAGGTCATTTAGGGGGTTCACAGCGTGACCCTAAATTTTACTATGTATGCCTATGCGAAATAGAGTGTTCTGAGATGCTTAAAATGAAGAAATAAGCGTTCTAAAATGCTTTAAAAAATTCAAAGACATCTTTCAATGGTTAACTAACTCAAGGTGCAATATCAGACCTTAATATTGACCCATAATATTTAAATTGGACCAGGTATTATATTACAGGGTAATAGTGTACCCTACCACAGGAAATAATTATAGGTCAATTAGGGGGTACACTATGTATATTTTAAATAGTGCATTAAAACAAGGAAATACGAAGACACTTTTCTATGTTAACTAACGGCACGGTATCGGACCTTAATATTGACCTATAATTTTTAAATTGGACCACGTATTATATTACAGTGTTATAGTGTAACCTACCTCAGGAAATAATTATAGGTCAATTAGGGGGTACACAGAGTGACCCTAAAGTTTACTATGTATGCCTATGCGAAATAAAGTGTTCTGAGAAGCTTAAAATGAGGAAATAAACGTTCTAAAATGCTTTAAAAATTCAAAGACATTTTTCTATGTTAACTAACGGCACGGTATCGGACCTTAATATTGACCTATAATTTTTAAATTGACCACGTATTATATTACAGGGTAATAGTGTACCCTACCACAGGAAATAATTATAGGTCATTTAGGGGGTACACAGCGTGACCCTAAATTTTACTATGTATGCCTATGCGAAATAGAGTGTTCTGAGATGCTTAAAATGAAGAAATAAGCGTTCTAAAATGCTTTAAAAATTCAAAGACATCTTTCAATGGTTAACTAACTCAAGGCGCAATATCAGACCTTAATATTGACCCATAATATTTAAATTGGACCAGGTATTATATTACAGGGTAATAGTGTACCCTACCACAGGAAATAATTATAGGTCAATTAGGGGGTACACTATGTATATTTTAAATAGTGCATTAAAACAAGGAAATACGAAGACACTTTTCTATGTTAACTAACGGCACGGTATCGGACCTTAATATTGACCTATAATTTTTAAATTGGACCACGTATTATATTACAGGGTTATAGTGTACCCTACCACAGGAAATAATTATAGGTCAATTAGGGGGTACACAGAGAGACCCTAAAGTTTACTATGTATGCCTATGCGAAATAAAGTGTTCTGAGAAGCTTAAAATGAGGAAATAAGCGTTCTAAAATGCTTTAAAAATTCAAAGACATTTTTCTATGTTAACTAACGGCACGGTATCGGATCTTAATATTGACCTATAATTTTTAAATTGGACCACGTATTATATTACAGGGTAATAGTGTACCCTACCACAGGAAATAATTATAGGTCATTTAGGGAGTACATAGCGTGACCCTAAATTTTACTATGTATGGCTATGCGAAATAGAGTGTTCTGAGATGCTTAAAATGAAGAAATAAACGTTCTAAAATGCTTTAAAAATTCAAAGACATCTTTCAATGGTTAACTAACGCAAGGCGCAATATCAGACCTTAATATTGACCCATAATATTTAACTTGAACCAGGTATTATATCAGAGGGTAATAGTGTACCCTACCACAGGAAATAATTATAGGTCAATAAGGGGGTACACTATGTATATTTTAAATAGTGCATTAAAACAAGGAAATTCGAAGACACTTTTCTATGTTAACTAACGGCACGGTATCGGACCTTAATATTGACCTATAATTTTTAAATTGGACCACCTATTATATTACAGGGTAATAGTGTACCCTACCACAGGAAATAATTATAGGTCAATTAGGGGGTACACAGCGTGACCCTAAAGTTTACTATGTATGCCTATGCGAAATAAAGTGTTCTGAGAAGCTTAAAATGAAGAAATAAGCGTTCTAAAATGCTTTAAAAATTCAAAGACATCTTTCAATGGTTAACTAACGCAAGGCGCAATATCAAAGCTTAATATTGACCCATAATATTTAAATTGAACCAGGTATTGTATTACAGGGTAATAGTGTACCCTACCACAGGAAATAATTATAGGTCAATTAGGGGGTACACTATGTATATTTTAAATAGTGCATTAAAACAAGGAAATACGAAGACTTTTTTCAATGTTAACTAACGGCACGGTATCGGAACTTAATATTGACCTATAATTTTTAAATTGGACCACGTATTATATTACAGGGTAATAGTGTACCCTACCACAGGAAATAATTATAGGTCATTTAGGGGGTACACAGCGTGACCCTAAATTTTACTATGTATGCCTATGCGAAATAAAGTGTTCTGAGAAGCTTAAAATGAGGAAATAAGCGTTCTAAAATGCTTTAAAAATTCAAAGACATTTTTCTATGTTAACTAACGGCACGGTATCGGACCTTAATATTGACCTATAATTTTTAAATTGGCCCACGTATTATAATACAGGGTAATAGTGTACCCTACCACAGGATATAATTATAGGTCATTTAGGGGGTTCACAGCGTGACCCTAAATTTTACTATGTATGCCTATGCGAAATAGAGTGTTCTGAGATGCTTAAAATGAAGAAATAAGCGTTCTAAAATGCTTTAAAAAATTCAAAGACATCTTTCAATGGTTAACTAACTCAAGGCGCAATATCAGACCTTAATATTGACCCATAATATTTAAATTGGACCAGGTATTATATTACAGGGTAATAGTGTACCCTACCACAGGAAATAATTATAGGTCAATTAGGGGGTACACTATGTATATTTTAAATAGTGCATTAAAACAAGGAAATACGAAGACACTTTTCTATGTTAACTAACGGCACGGTATCGGACCTTAATATTGACCTATAATTTTTAAATTGGACCACGTATTATATTACAGTGTTATAGTGTACCCTACCTCAGGAAATAATTATAGGTCAATTAGGGGGTACACAGAGTGACCCTAAAGTTTACTATGTATGCCTATGCGAAATAAAGTGTTCTGAGAAGCTTAAAATGAGGAAATAAACGTTCTAAAATGCTTTAAAAATTCAAAGACATTTTTCTATGTTAACTAACGGCACGGTATCGGACCTTAATATTGACCTATAATTTTTAAATTGACCACGTATTATATTACAGGGTAATAGTGTACCCTACCACAGGAAATAATTATAGGTCATTTAGGGGGTACACAGCGTGACCCTAAATTTTACTATGTATGCCTATGCGAAATAGAGTGTTCTCAGATGCTTAAAATGAAGAAATAAGCGTTCTAAAATGCTTTAAAAATTCAAAGACATCTTTCAATGGTTAACTAACTCAAGGCGCAATATCAGACCTTAATATTGACCCATAATATTTAAATTGGACCAGGTATTATATTACAGGGTAATAGTGTACCCTACCACAGGAAATAATTATAGGTCAATTAGGGGGTACACTATGTATATTTTAAATAGTGCATTAAAACAAGGAAATACGAAGACACTTTTCTATGTTAACTAACGGCACGGTATCGGACCTTAATATTGACCTATAATTTTTAAATTGGACCACGTATTATATTACAGGGTTATAGTGTACCCTACCACAGGAAATAATTATAGGTCAATTAGGGGGTACACAGAGAGACCCTAATGTTTACTATGTATGCCTATGCGAAATAAAGTGTTCTGAGAAGCTTAAAATGAGGAAATAAGCGTTCTAAAATGCTTTAAAAATTCAAAGACATTTTTCTATGTTAACTAACGGCACGGTATCGGACCTTAATATTGACCTATAATTTTTAAATTGGACCACGTATTATATTACAGGGTAATAGTGTACCCTACCACAGGAAATAATTATAGGTCATTTAGGGAGTACATAGCGTGACCCTAAATTTTACTATGTATGGCTATGCGAAATAGAGTGTTCTGAGATGCTTAAAATGAAGAAATAAACGTTCTAAAATGCTTTAAAAATTCAAAGACATCTTTCAATGGTTAACTAACGCAAGGCGCAATATCAGACCTTAATATTGACCCATAATATTTAACTTGAACCAGGTATTATATCAGAGGGTAATAGTGTACCCTACCACAGGAAATAATTATAGGTCAATAAGGGGGTACACTATGTATATTTTAAATAGTGCATTAAAACAAGGAAATTCGAAGACACTTTTCTATGTTAACTAACGGCACGGTATCGGACCTTAATATTGACCTATAATTTTTAAATTGGACCACATATTATATTACAGGGTTATAGTGTATCCTACCACAGGAAATAAGTATAGGTCAATTAGGGGGTACACAGCGTGACCCTAAAGTTTACTATGTATGCCTATGCTAAATAAAGTGTTCTGAGAAGCTTAAAATGAGGAAATAAGCGTTCTAAAATGCTTTAAAAATTCAAAGACATTTTTCTATGCTAACTAACGGCACGGTATCGGACCTTAATATTGACCTATAATTTTTAAATTGGACCACGTATTATATTACAGGGTAATAGTGTACCCTACCACAGGAAATAATTATAGGTCATTTAGGGGGTACACAGATTGACCCTAAATTTTACTATGTATGCTTATGCGAAATAGAGTGTTCTGAGAAGCTTAAAATGAAGAAATAAGCGTTCTAAAATGCTTTAAAAATTCAAAGACATCTTTCAATGGTTAACTAGCGCAACGCGCAATATCAGACCTTAATATTGACCCATAATATTTAAATTGGACCAGGTATTATATTACAGGATAATAGTGTACCCTTCCACAGGAAATAATTATAGGTCAATCAGGGGGTACACTATGTATATTTTAAATAGTGCATTAAAACAAGGAAATACGAAGACACTTTTCTATGTTAACTAACGGCACGGTATCGGACCTTAATATTGACCTATAATTTTTAAATTGTACCACGTATTATATTACAGGGTAATAGTGTACCTTACCACAGGAAATAATTATAGGTCAATTAGGTGGTACACAGCGTGACCCTAAAATTTACTATGTATGCCTATGCGAAATAGAGTGTTCTTAGAAGCTTAAAATGAAGAAATAAGCGTTCTAAAATGCTTTAAAGATTCAAAGACATCTTTCAATGGTTAACTAACGCAAGGCGCGATATCAGACCTTAATATGGAACCATAATATTTCAATTGGACCAGGTATTATATTACAGGGTAATAGTGTACACTACAACAGGAAATAATTATAGGTCAATTAGGGGGTACACTATGTATGTTTTAAATAGTGCATTAAAACAAGAAAATACGAAGACACTTTTCTATGTTAACTAACGGCACGGTATCGGACCTTAATATTGACCTATAATTTGTAAATTGGACCACGTATTATATTACAGGGTTATAGTGTACCCTACCACAGGAAATAATTATAAGTCAATTAGGGGGTACGCAGAGTGACCCTAAAGTTTACTATGTATGCCTATGCGAAATAAAGTGTTCTGAGAAGCTTAAAATGAGGAAATAAGCGTTCTAAAATGCTTTAAAAATTCAAAGACACTTTTCTATGTTAACTAACGGCACGGTATCGGACCTTAATATTGAGCTATAATTTGTAAATTGGACCACGTATTATATTACAGGGTTATAGTGTACCCTACCACAGGAAATAATTATAGGTCAATTAGGGGGTACGCAGAGTGACCCTAAAGTTTACTATGTATGCCTATGCGAAATAAAGTGTTCTGAGAAGCTTAAAATGAAGAAATAAGCGTTCTAAAATGCTTTAAAAATTCAAAGACATCTTTCAATGGTTAACTAACTCAAGGCGCAATATCAGACCTTAATATTGACCCATAATATTTAAATTGGACCAGGTATTATATTACAGGGTAATAGTGTACCCTACCACAGGAAATAATTATAGGTCAATTAGGGGGTACACTATGTATATTTTAAATAGTGCATTAAAACAAGGAAATACGAAGACACTTTTCTATGTTAACTAACGGCACGGTATCGGACCTTAATATTGACCTATAATTTTTAAATTGGACCACGTATTATATTACAGTGTTATAGTGTACCCTACCTCAGGAAATAATTATAGGTCAATTAGGGGGTACACAGAGTGACCCTAAAGTTTACTATGTATGCCTATGCGAAATAAAGTGTTCTGAGAAGCTTAAAATGAGGAAATAAGCGTTCTAAAATGCTTTAAAAATTCAAAGACATTTTTCTATGTTAACTAACGGCACGGTATCGGACCTTAATATTGACCTATAATTTTTAAATTGACCACGTAGTATATTACAGGGTAATAGTGTACCCTACCACAGGAAATAATTATAGGTCATTTAGGGGGTACACAGCGTGACCCTAAATTTTACTATGTATGCCTATGCGAAATAGAGTGTTCTGAGATGCTTAAAATGAAGAAATAAGCGTTCTAAAATGCTTTAAAAATTCAAAGACATCTTTCAATGGTTAACTAACGCAAGGCGCAATATCAGACCTTAATATTGACCCATAATATTTAACTTGAACCAGGTATTATATCTGAGGGTAATAGTGTACCCTACCACAGGAAATAATTATAGGTCAATTAGGGGGTACACTATGTATATTTTAAATAGTGCATTAAAACAAGGAAATACGAAGACATTTTTCAATGTTAACTAACGGCACGGTATCGGAACTTAATATTGACCTATAATTTTTAAATTGGACCACGTATTATATTACAGGGTAATAGTGTACCCTACCACAGGAAATAATTATAGGTCATTTAGGGGGTACACAGCGTGACCCTAAATTTTACTATGTATGCCTATGCGAAATAAATTGTTCTGAGAAGCTTAAAATGAGGAAATAAGCGTTCTAAAATGCTTTAAAAATTCAAAGACATTTTTCTATGTTAACTAACGGCACGGTATCGGACCTTAATATTGACCTATAATTTTTAAATTGTACCACGTATTATATTTCAGGGTAATAGTGTACCTTACCACAGGAAATAATTATAGGTCAATTAGGTGGTACACAGCGTGACTCTAAAATTTACTATGTATGCCTATGCGAAATAGAGTGTTCTGAGAAGCTTAAAATGAAGAAATAAGCGTTCTAAAATGCTTTAAAAATTCAAAGACATCTTTCAATGGTTAACTAACGCAAGGCGCAATATCAGACCTTAATATTGACCCAGAATATTTAAATTGGAATAGGTATTATATTACAGGGTAATAGTGTACCCTACCACAGGAAATAATTATAGGTCAATTAGGGGGTACACTATGTATATTTTAAATAGTGCATTAAAACAAGGAAATACGAAGACACTTTTCTATGTTAACTAACGGCACGGTATCGGACCTTAATATTGACCTATAATTTTTAAACTGGACCACGTATTATATTACAGGGTTATAGTGTACCCTACCACAGGAAATAATTATAGGTCAATTAGGGGGTACACAGAGTGACCCTAAAGTTTACTATGTATGCC
The DNA here is from genome assembly GCF_982258835.1 of Parasteatoda tepidariorum. NCBI lineage: Eukaryota > Metazoa > Arthropoda > Arachnida > Araneae > Theridiidae > Parasteatoda > Parasteatoda tepidariorum. Next base: position 659,511 of record NW_028257388.1, on the reverse strand, counting down.
TATGCGAAATAAAGTGTTCTGAGAAGCTTAAAATGAGGAAATAAGCGTTCTAAAATGCTTTAAAAATTCAAAGACATTTTTCTATGTTAACTAACGGCACGGTATCGGACCTTAATATTGACCTATAATTTTTAAATTGGACCACCTATTATATTACAGGGTAATAGTGTACCCTACCACAGGATATAATTATAGGTCATTTAGGGGGTACACAGCGTGACCCTAAATTTTACTATGTATGCCTATGCGAAATAGAGTGTTCTGAGATGCTTAAAATGAAGAAATAAGCGTTCTAAAATGCTTTAAAAATTCAAAGACATCTTTCAATGGTTAACTAACGCAAGGCTCAATATCAGACCTTAATATTGACCCAGAATATTTAAATTGGAATAGGTATTATATTACAGGGTAATAGTGTACCCTACCACAGGAAATAATTATAGGTCAATTAGGGGGTACACAATGTATATTTTAAATAGTGCATTAAAACAAGGAAATACGAAGACACTTTTCTATGTTAACTAGCGGCACGGTATCGGACCTTAATATTGACCTATAATTTTTAAATTGGACCACGTATTATATTACAGGGTTATAGTGTACCCTACCACAGGAAATAATTATAGGTCAATTAGGGGGTACACAGAGAGACCCTAAAGTTTACTATGTATGCCTATGCGAAATAAAGTGTTCTGAGAAGCTTAAAATGAGGAAATAAGCGTTCTAAAATGCTTTAAAAATTCAAAGACATTTTTCTATGTTAACTAACGGCACGGTATCGGACCTTAATATTGACCTATAATTTTTAAATTGGACCACCTATTATATTACAGGGTAATAGTGTACCCTACCACAGGAAATAATTATATGTCATTTAGGGGGTACACTATGTATATTTTAAACAGTGCATTAAAACAAGGAAATACGAAGACATTTTTCTATGTTAACTAACGGCACGGTATCGGACCTTAATATTGATCCATAATATTTAAATTGGACCAGGTATTATATTACAGGGTAATAGTGTACCCTACCACAGGAAATAATTATAGGTCAATTAGGGGGTACACTATGTATATTTTAAATAGTGCATTAAAACAAGGAAATACGAAGACACTTTTCTATGTTAACTAACGGCACGGTATCGGACCTTAATATTGACCTATAATTTTTAAATTGGACCACGTATTATATTACAGGGTTATAGTGTACCCTACCACAGGAAATATTTATAGGTCAATTAGGGGGTACACAGAGTGACCCTAAAGTTTACTATATATGCCTATGCGAAATAGAGTGTTCTGAGATGCTTAAAATGAAGAAATAAGCGTTCTAAAATGCTTTAAAAATTCAAAGACATCTTTCAATGGTTAACTAACGCAAGGCGCAATATCAGACCTTAATATTGACCCATAATATTTAAATTGGACCAGGTATTATATTACAGGGTAATAGTGTACCCTACCACAGGAAATAATTATAGGTCAATTAGGGGGTACACTATGTATATTTTAAATAGTGCATTAAAACAAGGAAATACGAAGACACTTTTCTATGTTAACTAACGGCACGGTATCGGACCTTAATATTGACCTATAATTTTTAAACTGGACCACGTATTATATTACAGGGTTATAGTGTACCCTACCACAGGAAATAATTATAGGTCAATTAGGGGGTACACAGAGTGACCCTAAGGTTTACTATGTATGCCTATGCGAAAGAAAGTGTTCTGAGAAGCTTAAAATGAGGAAATAAGCGTTCTAAAATGCTTTAAAAATTCAAAGACATTTTTCTATGTTAACTAACGGCACGGTATCGGACCTTAATATTGACCTATAATTTTTAAATTGGACCACCTATTATATTACAGGGTAATAGAGTACCCTACCACAGGAAATAATTATAGGTCATTTAGGGGGTACACTATGTATATTTTAAACAGTGCATTAAAACAAGGAAATACGAAGACATTTTTCTATGTTAACTAACGGCACGGTATCGGACCTTAATATTGATCCATAATATTTAAATTGGACCAGGTATTATATTAGAGGGTAATAGTGTACCCTACTACAGGAAATAATTATAGGTCAATTAGGGGGTACACTATGTATATTTTAAATAGTGCATTAAAACAAGGAAATACGAAGACACTTTTCTATGTTAACTAACGGCACGGTATCGGACCTTAATATTGACCTATAATTTTTAAATTGGACCACCTATTATATTACAGGGTAATAGTGTACCCTACCACAGGAAATAATTATAGGTCATTTAGGGGGTACACTATGTATATTTTAAATAGTGCATTAAAACAAGGAAATACGAAGACACTTTTCTATGTTAACTAACGGCACGGTATCGGACCTTAATATTGACCTATAATTTTTAAATTGTACCACGTATTATATTACAGGGTAATAGTGTACCTTACCGCAGGAAATAATTATAGGTCAATTAGGTGGTACACAGCGTGACCCTAAAATTTACTATGTATGCCTATGCGAAATAGAGTGTTCTGAGAAGCTAAAAATGAAGAAATAAGCGTTCTAAAATGCTTTAAAAATTCAAGACATCTTTCAATGGTTAACTAGCGCAAGGCGCAATATCAGACCTTAATATTGACCCATAATATTTAAATTGGACCAGGTATTATATTACAGGGTAATAGTGTACCCTACCACAGGAAATAATTATATGTCAATTAGGGGGTACACTATGTATATTTTAAATAGTGCATTAAAACAAGGAATACGAAGACACTTTTCTATGTTAACTAACGGCACGGTATCGGACCTTAATATTGACCTATAATTTTAAATTGGACCACGTATTATATTATAGGGTAATAGTGTACCCTACCACAGGAAATAATTATAGGTCAATTAGAGGTACACAGCGTGACCCCTAAAGTTTACTATGTATGCCTATGCGAAATAGAGTGTTCTGAGAAGCTTAAAATGAAGAAATTAGCGTTCTAAAATGCTTTAAAAATTCAAAGACATCTTTCAATGGTTAACTAACGCAAGGCGCAATATCAGACCTTAATATTGACCCATAATATTTGAATTGGACCAGGTATTATATTACGGGGTAATAGTGTACCTACCACAGGAAATAATTATAGGTCAATTAGGGGGTACACTATGTATATTTTAAATAGTGCATTAAACAAGGAAATACGAAGACACTTTTCTATGTTAACTAACGGCCCGGTATCGGACCTTAATATTGACCTATAATTTTAAATTGGACCACGTATTATATTACATAATAATAATGTACCCTACCACAGGAAATAATTATAGGTCAATTAGGGGGTACACAGTGTGACCCTAAAGTTTACTATGTATGCCTATGCGAAATAAAGTGTTCTGAGAAGCTTAAAATGAAGAAATAAGCGTTCTAAAATGCTTTAAAATTCAAAGACATCTTTCATGGTTAACTAACGCTAGGCGCAATATCAGACCTTAATATTGACCATAATATTTAAATTGGACCAGGTATTATATTACAGGGTAATAGTGTACCCTACCACAGGAAATAATTATAGGTCAATTAGGGGGTACACTATGTATATTTTAAATAGTGCATTAAAACAAGGAAATACGAAGACACTTTTCTATGTTAACTAACGGCACGGTATCGACCTTAATATTGACCTATAATTTTTAAATTGGACCACGTATTATATTACAGGGTTATAGTGTACCCTACCACAGGAAATAATTATAGGTCAATTAGGGGGTACACAGAGTGACCCTAAAAGTTTACTATATATGCCTATGCGAAATAGAGTGTTCTGAGATGCTCAAAATGAAGAAATAAGCGTTCTAAAATGCTTTAAAAATTCAAAGACATCTTTCAATGATTAACTAACGCAAGGCGCAATAACAGACCTTAATATTGACCCATAATATTTAATTGGACCAGGAATTATATTACAGGGTAATAGTGTACCCTACCACAGGAAATAATTATAGGTCAATTAGGGGGTACACTATGTATATTTTAAATAGTGCATTAAAACAAGGAAATACGAAGACACTTTTCTATGTTAACTAACGGCACGGTATCGGACCTTATATTGAACCTATAATTTTTAAACTGGACCACGATTATATTACAGGGTTATAGTGTACCCTACCACAGGAAATAATTATAGGTCAATTAGGGGGTACACAGAGTGACCCTAAAGATTACTATGTATGCCTATGCGAAATAAAGTGTTCTGAGAAGCTTAAAATGAGGAAATAAGCGTTCTAAAATGCTTAAAAATTCAAAGACATTTTTCTATGTTAACTAACGGCACGGTATCGGACCTTAATATTGACCTATAATTTTAAATTGGACCACCTATTATATTACAGGGTAATAGTGTACCCTACCACAGGAAATAATTATAGGTCATTTAGGGGGTACACTATGTATATTTTAAATAGTGCATTAAACAGGAAATACGAAGACACTTTTCTATGTTAACTAACGGCACGGTATCGGACCTTAATATTGACCTATAATTTTAATTGTACCACGTATTATATTACAGAGTAATAGTGTACCTTACCACAGGAAATAATTATAGGTCAATTAGGTGGTACACAGCGTGACCCTAAAATTTACTATGTATGCCTATGCGAAATAGAGTGTTCTGAGAAGCTTAAAATGAAGAAATAAGTGTTCTAAAATGCTTTAAAATTCAAAGACATCTTTCAATGGTTAACTACGCAAGGCGCGATATCAGACCTTAATATGGAACCATAATATTTCAATTGGACCAGGTATTATATTACGGGGTAATAGTGTACCCTACCACAGGAAATAATTAGGTCAATTAGGGGGTACACTATGTATATTTTAAATAGTGCATTAAAACAAGGAAATACGAAGACACTTTTCTATGTTAACTAACGGCCCGGTATCGGACCTTAATATTGACCTATAATTTTTAAATTGACCACGTATTATATTACATGATAATAATGTACCCTACCACAGGAAATAATTATAGGTCAATTAGGGGGTACACAGAGTGACCCTAAAGTTTACTATATATGCCTATGCGAAATAGAGTGTTCTGAGATGCTCAAATGAAGAAATAAGCGTTCTAAAATGCTTTAAAAATTCAAAGACATCTTTCAATGGTTAACTAACGCAAGGCGCAATATCAGACCTTAATATTGACCCATAATATTTAAATTGGACCAGGAATTATAATACAGGGTAATAGTGTACCCTACCACAGAAATAATTATAGGTCAATTAGGGGGTACACTATGTATATTTTAAATAGTGCATTAAAACAAGGAAATACGAAGACACTTTTCTATGTTAACTAACGGCACGGTATCGGACCTTAATATTGACCTATAATTTTCAAACTGGACCACGTATTATATTACAGGGTATAGTGTACCCTACCACAGGAAATAATTATAGGTCAATTAGGGGTACACAGAGTGACCCTAAAGTTTACTATGTATGCCTATGCGAAATAAAGTGTTCTGAGAAGCTAAAATGAGGAAATAAGCGTTCTAAAATGCTTTAAAAATTCAAAGACATTTTCTATGTTAACTAACGGCACGGTATCGGACCTTATATTGACCTATAATTTTAAATTGGACCACCTATTATATTACAGGGTAATAGTGTACCTACCACAGGAAATAATTATAGGTCATTTAGGGGGTACACTATGTATATTTTAAATAGTGCATTAAAACAAGGAAATATGAAGCCACTTTTCTATGTTAACTAACGCACGGTATCGGACCTTATATTGACCTATAATTTTAATTGGACCACGTATTATATTACATGATAATAATGTACCCTACCACAGAAATAATTATAGGTCAATTAGGGGGTACACAGAGTGACCCTAAAGTTTACTATATATGCCTATGCGAAATAGAGTGTTCTGAGATGCTCAAAATGAAGAAATAAGCGTTCTAAATGCTTTAAAAATTCAAAGACATCTTTCAATGGTAACTAACGCAAGGCGCAATATCAGACCTTAATATTGACCCATAATATTTAAATTGGACCAGGTATTATATTACAGGGTAATAGTGTACCCTACCACAGGAAATAATTATAGGTCAATTAGGGGGTACACTATGTATATTTAAATAGTGCATTAAAACAAGGAAATACGAAGGACACTTTTCTATGTTAACTAACGGCACGGTATCGGACCTTAATATTGACCTATAATTTTTAAACTGGACCACGTATTATATTACAGGGTTATAGTGTACCCTACCACAGGAAATAATTATAGGTCAATTAGGGGTACACAGAGTGACCCTAAAGTTTACTATGTATGCCTATGCGAAATAAAGTGTTCTGAGAAGCTTAAAATGAGGAAATAAGCGTTCTAAAATGCTTTAAAAATTCAAAGACATTTTTCTATGTTAACTAACGGCACGGTATCGGACCTTAATATTGACCTATAATTTTTAAATTGGACCACCTATTATATTACAGGGTAATAGTGTACCCTACCACAGGAAATAATTATAGGTCATTTAGGGGGTACACTATGTATATTTTAAGTAGTGCATTAAAACAAGGAAATACGAAGACACTTTTCTATGTTAACTAACGGCACGGTATCGGACCTTAATATTGACCTATAATTTTTAAATTGGACCACGTATTATATTACAGGGTAATAGTGTACCCTACCACAGGATATAATTATAGGTCATTTAGGGGGTTCACAGCGTGACCCTAAATTTTACTATGTATGCCTATGCGAAATAGAGTGTTCTGAGATGCTTAAAATGAAGAAATAAGCGTTCTAAAATGCTTTAAAAATTCAAAGACATCTTTCAATGGTTAACTAACGCAAGGCGCAATATCAGACCTTAATATTGACCCAGAATATTTAAATTGGAATAGGTATTATATTACAGGGTAATAGTGTACCCTACCACAGGAAATAATTATAGGTCAATTAGGGGGTACACAATGTATATTTTAAATAGTGCATTAAAACAAGGAAATACGAAGACACTTTTCTATGTTAACTAGCGGCACGGTATCGGACCTTAATATTGACCTATAATTTTTAAATTGGACCACGTATTATATTACAGGGTTATAGTGTACCCTACCACAGGAAATAATTATAGGTCAATTAGGGGGTACACAAAGAGACCCTAAAGTTTACTATGTATGCCTATGCGAAATAAAGTGTTCTGAGAAGCTTAAAATGAGGAAATAAGCGTTCTAAAATGCTTTAAAAATTCAAAGACATTTTTCTATGTTAACTAACGGCACGGTATCGGACCTTAATATTGACCTATAATTTTTAAATTGGACCACGTATTATATTACAGGGTAATAGTGTACCCTACCACAGGAAATAATTATAGGTCATTTAGGGAGTACACAGCGTGACCCTAAATTTTACTATGTATGGCTATGCGAAATAGAGTGTTCTGAGATGCTTAAAATGAAGAAATAAACGTTCTAAAATGCTTTAAAAATTCAAAGACATCTTTCAATGGTTAACTAACGCAAGGCGCAATATCAGACCTTAATATTGACCCATAATATTTAACTTGAACCAGGTATTATATCAGAGGGTAATAGTGTACCCTACCACAGGAAATAATTATAGGTCAATAAGGGGGTACACTATGTATATTTTAAATAGTGCATTAAAACAAGGAAATTCGAAGACACTTTTCTATGTTAACTAACGGCACGGTATCGGACCTTAATATTGACCTATAATTTTTAAATTGGACCACATATTATATTACAGGGTTATAGTGTATCCTACCACAGGAAATAAGTATAGGTCAATTAGGGGGTACACAGCGTGACCCTAAAGTTTACTATGTATGCCTATGCTAAATAAAGTGTTCTGAGAAGCTTAAAATGAGGAAATAAGCGTTCTAAAATGCTTTAAAAATTCAAAGACATTTTTCTATGCTAACTAACGGCACGGTATCGGACCTTAATATTGACCTATAATTTTTAAATTGGACCACGTATTATATTACAGGGTAATAGTGTACCCTACCACAGGAAATAATTATAGGTCATTTAGTGGGTACACAGCGTGACCCTAAATTTTACTATGTATGCTTATGCGAAATAGAGTGTTCTGAGAAGCTTAAAATGAAGAAATAAGCGTTCTAAAATGCTTTAAAAATTCAAAGACATCTTTCATTGGTTAACTAGCGCAACGCGCAATATCAGACCTTAATATTGACCCATAATATTTAAATTGGACCAGGTATTATATTACAGGATAATAGTGTACCCTTCCACAGGAAATAATTATAGGTCAATCAGGGGGTGCACTATGTATATTTTAAATAGTGCATTAAAACAAGGAAATACGAAGACACTTTTCTATGTTAACTAACGGCACGGTATCGGACCTTAATATTGACCTATAATTTTTAAATTGTACCACGTATTATATTACAGGGTAATAGTGTACCTTACCACAGGAAATAATTATAGGTCAATTAGGTGGTACACAGCGTGACCCTAAAATTTACTATGTATGCCTATGCGAAATAGAGTGTTCTTAGAAGCTTAAAATGAGGAAATAAGCGTTCTAAAATGCTTTAAAAATTCAAAGACATTTTTCTATGTTAACTAACGGCACGGTATCGGACCTTAATATTGACCTATAATTTTTAAATTGGACCACCTATTATATTACAGGGTAATAGTGTACCCTACCACAGGAAATAATTATAGGTCATTTAGGGGGTACACTATGTATATTTTAAGTAGTGCATTAAAACAAGGAAATACGAAGACACTTTTCTATGTTAACTAACGGCACGGTATCGGACCTTAATATTGACCTATAATTTTTAAATTGGACCACGTATTATATTACAGGGTAATAGTGTACCCTACCACAGGATATAATTATAGGTCATTTAGGGGGTTCACAGCGTGACCCTAAATTTTACTATGTATGCCTATGCGAAATAGAGTGTTCTGAGATGCTTAAAATGAAGAAATAAGCGTTCTAAAATGCTTTAAAAATTCAAAGACATCTTTCAATGGTTAACTAACGCAAGGCGCAATATCAGACCTTAATATTGACCCAGAATATTTAAATTGGAATAGGTATTATATTACAGGGTAATAGTGTACCCTACCACAGGAAATAATTATAGGTCAATTAGGGGGTACACAATGTATATTTTAAATAGTGCATTAAAACAAGGAAATACGAAGACACTTTTCTATGTTAACTAGCGGCACGGTATCGGACCTTAATATTGACCTATAATTTTTAAATTGGACCACGTATTATATTACAGGGTTATAGTGTACCCTACCACAGGAAATAATTATAGGTCAATTAGGGGGTACACAAAGAGACCCTAAAGTTTACTATGTATGCCTATGCGAAATAAAGTGTTCTGAGAAGCTTAAAATGAGGAAATAAGCGTTCTAAAATGCTTTAAAAATTCAAAGACATTTTTCTATGTTAACTAACGGCACGGTATCGGACCTTAATATTGACCTATAATTTTTAAATTGGACCACGTATTATATTACAGGGTAATAGTGTACCCTACCACAGGAAATAATTATAGGTCATTTAGGGAGTACACAGCGTGACCCTAAATTTTACTATGTATGGCTATGCGAAATAGAGTGTTCTGAGATGCTTAAAATGAAGAAATAAACGTTCTAAAATGCTTTAAAAATTCAAAGACATCTTTCAATGGTTAACTAACGCAAGGCGCAATATCAGACCTTAATATTGACCCATAATATTTAACTTGAACCAGGTATTATATCAGAGGGTAATAGTGTACCCTACCACAGGAAATAATTATAGGTCAATAAGGGGGTACACTATGTATATTTTAAATAGTGCATTAAAACAAGGAAATTCGAAGACACTTTTCTATGTTAACTAACGGCACGGTATCGGACCTTAATATTGACCTATAATTTTTAAATTGGACCACATATTATATTACAGGGTTATAGTGTATCCTACCACAGGAAATAAGTATAGGTCAATTAGGGGGTACACAGCGTGACCCTAAAGTTTACTATGTATGCCTATGCTAAATAAAGTGTTCTGAGAAGCTTAAAATGAGGAAATAAGCGTTCTAAAATGCTTTAAAAATTCAAAGACATTTTTCTATGCTAACTAACGGCACGGTATCGGACCTTAATATTGACCTATAATTTTTAAATTGGACCACGTATTATATTACAGGGTAATAGTGTACCCTACCACAGGAAATAATTATAGGTCATTTAGTGGGTACACAGCGTGACCCTAAATTTTACTATGTATGCTTATGCGAAATAGAGTGTTCTGAGAAGCTTAAAATGAAGAAATAAGCGTTCTAAAATGCTTTAAAAATTCAAAGACATCTTTCATTGGTTAACTAGCGCAACGCGCAATATCAGACCTTAATATTGACCCATAATATTTAAATTGGACCAGGTATTATATTACAGGATAATAGTGTACCCTTCCACAGGAAATAATTATAGGTCAATCAGGGGGTGCACTATGTATATTTTAAATAGTGCATTAAAACAAGGAAATACGAAGACACTTTTCTATGTTAACTAACGGCACGGTATCGGACCTTAATATTGACCTATAATTTTTAAATTGTACCACGTATTATATTACAGGGTAATAGTGTACCTTACCACAGGAAATAATTATAGGTCAATTAGGTGGTACACAGCGTGACCCTAAAATTTACTATGTATGCCTATGCGAAATAGAGTGTTCTTAGAAGCTTAAAATGAAGAAATAAGCGTTCTAAAATGCTTTAAAGATTCAAAGACATCTTTCAATGGTTAACTAACGCAAGGCGCGATATCAGACCTTAATATGGAACCATAATATTTCAATTGGACCAGGTATTATATTACAGGGTAATAGTGTACACTACAACAGGAAATAATTATAGGTCAATTAGGGGGTACACTATGTATGTTTTAAATAGTGCATTAAAACAAGAAAATACGAAGACACTTTTCTATGTTAACTAACGGCACGGTATCGGACCTTAATATTGACCTATAATTTGTAAATTGGACCACGTATTATATTACAGGGTTATAGTGTACCCTACCACAGGAAATAATTATAGGTCAATTAGGGGGTACGCAGAGTGACCCTAAAGTTTACTATGTATGCCTATGCGAAATAAAGTGTTCTGAGAAGCTTAAAATGAGGAAATAAGCGTTCTAAAATGCTTTAAAAATTCAAAGACACTTTTCTATGTTAACTAACGGCACGGTATCGGACCTTAATATTGACCTATAATTTGTAAATTGGACCACGTATTATATTACAGGGTTATAGTGTACCCTACCACAGGAAATAATTATAGGTCAATTAGGGGGTACGCAGAGTGACCCTAAAGTTTACTATGTATGCCTATGCGAAATAAAGTGTTCTGAGAAGCTTAAAATGAAGAAATAAGCGTTCTAAAATGCTTTAAAAATTCAAAGACATCTTTCAATGGTTAACTAACGCAAGGCGCAATATCAAACCTTAATATTGACCCATAATATTTAAATTGAACCAGGTATTGTATTACAGGGTAATAGTGTACCCAACCACAGGAAATAATTATAGGTCAATTAGGGGGTACACTATGTATATTTTAAATAGTGCATTAAAACAAGGAAATACGAAGACATTTTTCAATGTTAATTAACGGCACGGTATCGGAACTTAATATTGACCTATAATTTTTAAATTGGACCACGTATTATATTACAGGGTAGTAGTGTACCCTACCACAGGAAATAATTATAGGTCATTTAGGGCGTACACAGCGTGACCCTAAATTTTACTATGTATGCCTATGCAAAATAAAGTGTTCTGAGAAGCTTAAAATGAGGAAATAAGCGTTCTAAAATGCTTTAAAAATTCAAAGACATTTTTCTATGTTAACTAACGGCACGGTATCGGACCTTAATATTTACCTATAATTTTTAAATTGGACCACGTATTATATTACAGGGTAATAGTGTACCCTACCACAGGAAATAATTATAGGTCAATTAGGGGGTACACAGCGTGACCCTAAAGTTTACTATGTATGCCTATGCGAAATAGAGTGTTCTGAGATGCTTAAAATGAAGAAATAAGCGTTCAAAAATGCTTTAAAAATTCAAAGACATCTTTCAATGGTTAACTAACGCAAAGCGCAATATCAGACCTTAATATTGACCCATAATATTTAAATTGGACCAGGTATTATATTACAGGGTAATAGTGTACCCTACCACAGGAAATAATTATAGGTCAATTAGGGGGTACACTATGTATATTTTAAATAGTACATTAAAACAAGGAAATACGAAGACACTTTTCTATGTTAACTAACGGCACGGTATCGGACCTTAATATTGACCTATAATTTTTAAATTGGACCACGTATTATATTACAGGGTTATAGTGCACCCTACCACAGGAAATAATTATAGGTCAATTAGGGGGTACGCAGAGTGATCCTAAAGTTTACTATGTATGCCTATGCGAAATAAAGTGTTCTGAGAAGCTTAAAATGAGGAAATAAGCGTTCTAAAATGCTTTAAAAATTCAAAGACATTTTTCTATGCTAACTAACGACACGGTATCGGACCTTAATATTGACCTATAATTTTTAAATTGGACCACCTATTATATTACAGGGTAATAGTGAACCCTACCACAGGAAATAATTATAAGTCAATTAGGGGGTACACAGCGTGACCCTAAAGTTTACTATGTATGCCTATGCGAAATAAAGTGTTCTGAGAAGCTTAAAATGAAGAAATAAGCGTTCTAAAATGCTTTAAAAATTCAAAGACATCTTTCAATGGTTAACTAACGCAAGGCGCAATATCAAACCTTAATATTGACCCATAATATTTAAATTGAACCAGGTATTGTATTACAGGGTAATAGTGTACCCTACCACAGGAAATAATTATAGGTCAATTAGGGGGTACACTATGTATATTTTAAATAGTGCATTAAAACAAGGAAATACGAAGACATTTTTCAATGTTAACTAACGGCACGGTATCGGAACTTAATATTGACCTATAATTTTTAAATTGGACCACGCATTATATTACAGGGTAATAGTGTACCCTATCACAGGAAATAATTATAGGTCATTTAGGGGGTACACAGCGTGACCCTAAATTTTACTATGTATGCCTATGCGAAATAGAGTGTTCTGAGAAGCTTAAAATGAAGAAATAAGCGTTCTAAAATGCTTTAAAAATTCAAAGACATCTTTCAATGGTTAACTAACGCAAGGCGCAATATCAGACCTTAATATTGACCCATAATATTTAAATTGGACCAGGTATTATATTACGGGGTAATAGTGTACCCTACCACAGGAAATAATTATAGGTCAATTAGGGGGTACACTATGTATGTTTTAAATAGTGCATTAAAACAAGAAAATACGAAGACACTTTTCTATGTTAACTAACGGCACGGTATCGGACCTTAATATTGACCTATAATTTGTAAATTGGACCACGTATTATATTACAGGGTTATAGTGTACCCTACCACAGGAAATAATTATAGGTCAATTAGGGGGTACGCAGAGTGACCCTAAAGTTTACTATGTATGCCTATGCGAAATAAAGTGTTCTGAGAAGCTTAAAATGAGGAAATAAGCGTTCTAAAATGCTTTAAAAATTCAAAGACACTTTTCTATGTTAACTAACGGCACGGTATCGGACCTTAATATTGACCTATAATTTGTAAATTGGACCACGTATTATATTACAGGGTTATAGTGTACCCTATCACAGGAAATAATTATAGGTCAATTAGGGGGTACGCAGAGTGACCCTAAAGTTTACTATGTATGCCTATGCGAAATAAAGTGTTCTGAGAAGCTTAAAATGAAGAAATAAGCGTTCTAAAATGCTTTAAAAATTCAAAGACATCTTTCAATGGTTAACTAACGCAAGGCGCAATATCAAACCTTAATATTGACCCATAATATTTAAATTGAACCAGGTATTGTATTACAGGGTAATAGTGTACCCAACCACAGGAAATAATTATAGGTCAATTAGGGGGTACACTATGTATATTTTAAATAGTGCATTAAAACAAGGAAATACGAAGACATTTTTCAATGTTAATTAACGGCACGGTATCGGAACTTAATATTGACCTATAATTTTTAAATTGGACCACGTATTATATTACAGGGTAATAGTGTACCCTACCACAGGAAATAATTATAGGTCATTTAGGGCGTACACAGCGTGACCCTAAATTTTACTATGTATGCCTATGCAAAATAAAGTGTTCTGAGAAGCTTAAAATGAGGAAATAAGCGTTCTAAAATGCTTTAAAAATTCAAAGACATTTTTCTATGTTAACTAACGGCACGGTATCGGACCTTAATATTGACCTATAATTTTTAAATTGGACCACGTATTATATTACAGGGTAATAGTGTACCCTACCACAGGAAATAATTATAGGTCATTTAGGGGGTACACAGCGTGACCCTAAAGTTTACTATGTATGCCTATGCGAAATAAAGTGTTCTGAGAAGCTTAAAATGAAGAAATAAGCGTTCTAAAATGCTTTAAAAATTCAAAGACATCTTTCAATGGTTAACTAACGCAAGGCGCAATATCAAACCTTAATATTGACCCATAATATTTAAATTGAACCAGGTATTGTATTACAGGGTAATAGTGTACCCTACCACAGGAAATAATTATAGGTCAATTAGGGGGTACACTATGTATATTTTAAATAGTGCATTAAAACAAGGAAATACGAAGACATTTTTCAATGTTAACTAACGGCACGGTATCGGAACTTAATATTGACCTATAATTTTTAAATTGGACCACGTATTATATTACAGGGTAATAGTGTACCCTATCACAGGAAATAATTATAGGTCATTTAGGGGGTACACAGCGTGACCCTAAATTTTACTATGTATGCCTATGCGAAATAGAGTGTTCTGAGAAGCTTAAAATGAAGACGTGAAGAGTGTCAGTTCGGCTTCCTCTCTAAATAGTGGAAAAATATGGCGGACACTCTATGGCATTTCTGCAGCACATGCGCGGCTGTAGTGCCGCGTTGCGGGGGCCCAAAATGTCGGACTCTACTCTGCTCTACTACGACACACCAGTGCCTTTACTCCTCTGTTCGGCTTCCGCTCTAAATAGTGGTAAAAGATGGCGGACACTCCATGGCCATGGCTGTAGCGCCGCGTTGCGGGGGCCAAAATGGCAGGAAACTTCAATGCCCTACTACGACACGAAAGTGCCTTTATTCCTCAGTTGGGCTTCCGCTCTAATCCGTGGCCGAAGATGGCGAACACTCTCGCACCCTAATGCGGCACGTGCACGGCTGTAGTGCCGCGTTGAAGAAGCGAAAATGGCAGGAAACTACACTGCCCTATTTCTACACGCCAGTGCCTTTTCTCCGCAGTTCGACTTCCGCTCAAATTAGTGGCCAAAGATGGCGGACAGTCTATAGCCGTTCTGCGGCACGTCTGCGGTTGTAGTTCCGCGATTCGGAGCCCCAAAATGGCGGACTCTTCACAGACCTACTACGACACGCCTGTGCCTTCACTCCTCAGTAGCGCTTCCGCTCTAATCCGTGGGCAAAGTTGGCGGAGCCTCCATGGCCCTACTGCGCCACGTGTGCGGCTTTACAGCCACGTTGCGTCCGCCAAATTGTCGGAATCTTCGCTGTCCTACTACGACACGCCTGTCCCTTGACCCCTCAGTTAGGCTTTCGCTCTGATCCGTAGCCAAAGATTGCGGACACTCCACGGTCCTATTGCGGTTTGTGCGTAGCTGAAGTGCCGCGTTGCAGTGGCCAAAATGATGGAAACTACACTGTCCTACTACGACACGCGAGTGCCTTTACTCCTCAGGTCGGCTTCCGCCCTAATCAGTGACCAAAGATGGCGGACTCTCCATGGCCTTTCCGCGGCACATGCGCGGCTGTAGTGCCGGGTTGCGGTGAACCAAAATGGTGGACTCTACACTGCCCTATTTCTACTCGCCAGTGCCTTTACTCCTCAGTTCGGCTTCCGCTCTAAATAGTGGAAAAAGATGGCGGACACTCCATGGCCCTATTGCGGCACATGCGCGGCTGTAGTGCCGCGTTACGGTGGCCCAAATTGTCGGACTCTACACTGCCCTACAACGACATACCAGTGCCTTTACTCCTCTGTTCGGCTTCCGCTCTAAATAGTGGAAAAAGATGGCGGACACTCCATGGCCCTTCAGCGGCACGTGCACGGCTGTAGCGCCGCGTTGCGGGGGCTAAAAATGCAGGAAAATACACTGCCCTACTACGACACGAAAGTGCCTTTATTCCTCAGTTGGTCTTCCGCTCTAATCCGTGGCCAAAAAATGGCGAACACTCCAAGGCCCTAATGCGGCACGTGCACGGCTGTAGTGCCGCGTTGTGGTGGCCAAAATGGCAGGAAACTACCCTGCCCTTTTTCTGCACGCCAGTTCCATTACTCCTCAGTTCGGCTTCCGCTCTAATTAGTGACCAAAGAAAGCGGACTCTCTACGGCGCTATTGCGGCACATGCGCGGCTATTGTGTCGCGTTGCAGGGGCCAAAAAATTCGGACTCTACACTGCCCTACAACGACAAGCCAGTGCCTTTACACCTCAGTTTCGCTTCCACTCTAATCACTGGCCAAAGATTTCGGCACATGCGCAACTGCGGCACATGCGCAACTGCAGTGCCGCGTTGTGGTGGCCCAAAATAGCGGACACTACACCGCCCTACATGACCCTACCAAAGACATAAGTTCTCAATTGCGCTTCCACACTAAGCATTGGCCAAAGATGGCGGACACTCCATAGCTCTAATGCGGCACGTTCGCGGCTGTAGTGCCGCGCTTCGGTTGCCCAAATTGTCGAACTCTTCGCTGTCCTACTACTAAACGCCAGTCCCATAACCCCTCAGTTGGGCTTCCGCTCTAATCCGTTGCCAAAGATTGCGGACACTCTATAGCTCTACTGCGGCACGTTCGCGGCTGTAGTGCCGCGTTGTGGTGGCCAAAATGGCAGGAAACTACCCATCCCTTTTTCTACACGCCAGTTCCAGTACTCCTCAGGTCGGCTTCCGCCCTAATCTGTGACCAAAGATGGCGGACTCTCCTTGGCCTTTCTGCGGCACGTGCACGACTGTAGTGCCGCGTGTCGGTGGCCCAACTTGTCGGTCGCTACACGGCCCAGTGCTTTTACTCCACAGTTCTGCTTCCGCTCTAATCAGGAGCCAAAGATGTCGGACAGTCTATAGCCCTTTTACGGCACGTCCACGGCTGAATGTGCCAAGTTGCGATTGCCCAAAATGGTGGACACTACACTGCCCTTCGAGACCCTACCAAATACTAAAGTTCTCAGTAGAGCTTCCGCTCTAATCAGTTTCCAAATATGGCGGACCCTCCATGGCCCTACTGCGGCACGTGTGCGGCTTTATAGCCGCGTTGCGGGGGCCAAAATGGCAGGAAATTACACTGCCCTACTACGACACACCAGTACCTTTACTCCTCAGTTCGGCTTCCGCTATAAATAGTGGAAAAAGATGGCGGACACTCCAAGGCCCTTCAGCGGCACGAGCACGGCTGTAGCGCCGCGTTGCGGAGGCCAGAATGGCAGGAAACTACACTGCCCTACTACAGCACACCAGTGCCTTTATTCCTCAGTTGGGCTTTCGCTCTAATCCGTTGCCAAAGTTGGTGGACACTCCATAGCTCAAATGCGGCACGTCCGTGGCTGTAGCGCCGCGTTGCAGTGGCCATAATGGCGGAAACTACACTGCCCTACTACGGCACGCGAGTGCCTTTACTCCTCAGGTCGGCTTCCGCCCTAATCAGTGGCCAAATATGGCGGACCCTCCATGGCCCTACTGCGGCACATGTGCGGCTTTATAGCCGCGTTGCGGGGGCCAAAATGGCAGGAAATTACACTGTACTACTACGACTCGCCAGTGTCTTTACTCCTTAGTTGGGCTTCCGCTCTAATCCGTGGCCAAAGATGGCGAATACTCCCGCCCCCTAATGCCGCACGTGCACGGCTGTAGTGCCGCGTTGCAGTGGCGAAAATGGCAGGAAACTGCACTGCCCAACTACTACACGCCAGTGCCTTTACTCCTCTGTTCGGCTTCCGCTCTAAATAGTGGAAAAAGATGGCAGACACTCCATGGCCCTTCAGCGGCACGTGCACGGCTGTAGCACCGCGTTTCGGTGGACCAACATGTCGGACTCTTCCCAGCCCTACTACCACACGCCTGTGCATTTACTCCTCAGTTCAACTTCCGCTCTAATCTGTGACCAAAGAAGGCGGACACTCTATGGCATTTCTGCGGCACCTGCGCGGCTGTAGTGCCGCTTTGCGGTAGTCCATAATGTCGGATTCTGCACTGCCCAACTACGACACGACAGTGCCTTTACTCCTAAGTTGGGTTTCCGCACCTCTCCGTGGCCAAAGATGGCGAACAGTCTATGGCCCTAGTGCGGCAGGTCTGCGGCTGTAGTGCCGCGTTGCGGTGGCCCAAAATGTCGGACTCTACACTGCCCTACTACGACACGCCTGTGCCTTTACTCCTCAGTTCGGCTTCCGCTCTAATCTGTGACCAAAAAAGGCGGACACTCTATGGCATTTCTGCTGCACGTGCACGGCTGTAGTGCCGCGTTGCGGTGGCCAAAATGGCAGGAAACTACACTGCCCTATTTCTACACGCCAGTGCCTTTACTCCTCATTTCGACTTCCGCTCAAATTAGTGACCAAAGAAGGCGGACACTCCATGGCCCTATTGCGGCAGATGCGCGACTGTAGTGCCGCGTTGCGGTGGCCCAAAATGTCGGACTCTACACTGCCCTACTACGACACACCAGTGCCTTTACTCCTCTGTTCGGCTTCCGCTCTAAATAGTAGAAAAAGATGGCAGACACTCCATGGCCCTTCAGCGACACGTGCACGGCTGTAGCGCCGCGTTTCGGTGGACCAACATGTCGGACTCTTCCCAGCCCTACTACCACACGCCTGTGCCTTTACTCCTCAGTTCGGCATCCAATCTAATCTGTGACCAAAGAAGGCGGACACTCTATGGCATTTCTGCGGCACGTGCGTGGCTGTAGTGCCGCTTTGCGGTAGTCCAAAATGTCGGATTCTGCACTGCCCAACTACGACACGACAGTGCCTTTACTCCTCAGTTGGGCTTCCGCTCTAATTTGTGGCCAAAGTTGGCGGACAATCCATAGCCTTACCGCGGCACATGCACGGCTGTAGTGTCACGTTGCGGTGGCCCAAAATATCGGACTCTACTCTGCCCTACTACGACACGCCTGTGCCTTTACTCCTCAGTTGAGCTTCCGCTCTTATCCGTTTTCCAAAGATGGCGGACATTCCATAGCCCTACTGCGGCACGTCCGCGGCTGTAGTGCCGTGTTGCGGTGCCCCAAAATAGCGGACTCTACACTGCCCTACTGCGACACGCCTGTTCCTTTACTCCTCAGTTGGGCTTCCGCTTAAATCAGTGGCTAAAGATGGCGGACAGTCTATAGCCCTACTGCGGCACGTCCGCGGCAGTAGTGTCGCGTTGCGGTGCCCTAAAATGGCGGACTCTACACTTCCCTACTACGACACGCCTGTGGCTTTACTCCTCAGTAGGGCTTCCGCTCTAATCCGTGTCCAAAGATGATGAACACTCCCCGGCCCTAATGCGGCACGTGCACGGCAGTAGTGCCATGTTGCGATGGCCAAAAATATCGGACTCTACACTGCCCTACGACGACACGTCAGTGCCTTTACAACTTAATTCAACTTCCGCTCACATCAGTGGCCAAAGATGGCGAATAGTCTATAGACCTTCTGCGGCACGTCCGCGGCTGTAGTGCCGCGTTGCGGTGCCCCAAAATGTCAGACTCTACACTGCCCTACTAGACTCTACCAGAGACTTAAGTTCTCAGTTGCGGTTCCGCTTAAATCAGTGGCCTAATATGGCGGACCCTCCGTGGCCCTACTGTGGCACGTCTGCGGCTGTAGTGCCGCGTTGCGGTGCCCCTAAATGGCGGACTCTACACTGCCCTACTACGACACGCCTGTGGCTTTACTCCTCAGATGAGTTTCCGCTCTAATCAGTGACCAAAGATGGTGGACACTCCATAGCCCTACAGCAGCACGTCCGCGAATGTAGTGCCGCGGTGCGGTGGCTCAAAATGCCGGACTATACACTGCCCTACTACTACACGCCAGCGCCTTTACTCTTCAGTTTGGCTTCCGCTCATATTAGTGGCCAAAGATGGCGGACAGTCTATAGCCCTACTGCGGCACGTCCGCGGAAGTAGTGTCGCGTTGCGGTGCCCTAAAATGGCGGACTCTACACTGCCCTACTACGACACGCCTGTGCCTTTACTCCTCAGTTGAGCTTCTGCTCTTATCAGTTACCAAAGATGGCGGACATTCCATAGCCCTACTGCGGCACGTCCGCGGCTGTAGTGCTGAGCAGTGGTGGCTAAAATGGCAGGATACTACACTGCCCTACTACTACACGCCAGTGCCTTTTCTCCTCAGTTCGGCTTCCAATCTAACTAATGGAAAAAGATGGCGGACACTCCATGGCCCTTCAGCGGCACGTGTAAGCTGAAGTGCCACGTTGTGTTACCAAAAAATATCGGACTCTACTCTGCCCTACTACTACACGTCAGTGCCTTTACTCCTCAGTTCGGCTTCCGCTCTAATCCCTGGCCAAAGATGGCGAACACTCCCCGGCCCTAATGCGGCACATCACGGCTGTAGTGCCGTGTTGCGGTGGCCCAAAATATCGGACTCTACACTGCCCTACGACGACACGTCAGTGCCTTTACTCCTTAAACCGACTTCCGCTCAAATCAGTGACCAAAGATGGCGAATAGTCTATAGACCTTCTGCGACACGTCCGCGGCTGTAGTGCCGCGTTGCGGTGCCCCAAAATGGCGGACACTTCACTGCCCTACTACGACACGCCTGTTCCTTTACTCCTCAGTTCGGCTTTCGCTTAAATCAGTGGCCAAATATGGCGGACCCTCCATGGCCCTACTGCAGCACGTCCGCGGCTGTAGTGCCGCGATGCGGTGCCCCAAAATGTCGGACTCTACACTGCCCTACTACGACACGCCTGTGGCTTTATTCCTCAGATGAGCTTCCGCTCTAATCAGTGGCCAAAGATGGTGGACACGCCATAGCCCTACAGCAGCACGTCCGCGACTGTAGTGCCGCAGTGCGGTGGCCCAAAATGTCAGACTATACACTAACCTAGCACGACACGCAAGTGTCTTTACTCTTCAGTTCGGCTTCCGCTCTTATCCGTTACCAAAGATGGCGGGCATTCCATAGCCCTACTGCGGCACTTCCGTGGCTGTAGTGCTGAGCAGTGGTGGCCAAAAATATCGGACTCTACACTGCCCTACGACGACACGTCAGTGCCTTTACTCCTTAAATCGACTTCCGCTCAAATCAGTGGCCAAAGATGGCGAATAGTCTATAGACCTTCTGCGGCATGTCCGCGGCTGTAGTGCCGCGTTGCGGTGCCCCAAAATGGCGGACACTTCACTGCCCTACTACGACACGCCTGTTCCTTTACTCCTCAGATGGGCTTTCGCTTAAATCAGTGGCCAAATATTGCGGACCCTCCATGGCCCTACTGCAGCACGTCCGCGGCTGTAGTGCCGCGATGCGGTGACCCAAAATGTCGGACTCTACACTGCCCTACTAGACTCTACCAAAGACTTAAGTTCTCAGTTGCGCTTCCGCTTAAATTAGAGGCCAAATATGGCGGACACTCCACGGCCCTACTGCGACACGTGCGTGGCTTTATTGCCCCGTTGCGGTGGAAGAAATTATAGGACTCTTCACTGCCCTACTACTACACGTCAGTGCCTTTACTCCTCAGTTCGGCTTCCGCTCTAATTAATGGCCAAAGATGGTGGACAGTCTACAGCCCTACTGCGGCACGTCCGTGGCTGTATTGTCGCGTTGCAGTGGCCCAAAATGTCGGACTCTACACTGCCTTACTACGGCACGCCAGTGCCTTTACTCCTCAGTTGGGATTCCGCTCTAATCAGTGGATAAAGATGGCGTACACTCCACGGCCCTTCTGCGGCACGTGCGTAGCTGTAGTGCCACCTTGCAGAGGCCAAAAATGTCGGACTCTACACTACCTTACTACGACATGCCAGTGCCTTTACTGCTCAGTTGGGATTCAGCTCTAATCCGTTTCCAAAGATGGCGAACACTCCCCGGACCTACTGCGGAACGTGCACGGCTGTAGTGTCGCGTTGCGGTGCTCAAAAATGGCGGACTCTACACTGCCCTACCACGACACGCCTGTGCCTTTACTCCTCAGTTGAGCTTCCGCTCTTATCCGTTACCAAAGATGGCGGATATTCCATAGCCCTACTGCGGCACGTCCGCGGCTGTAGTGCCGTGTTGCGGTGTCCCAAAATAGCGGACTCTACACTGCCCTACTGCGACACGCCTGTTCCTTTACTCCTCAGTTGGGCTTCCGCTTAAATCAGTGACTAAAGATGGCGGACCGTCTATAGCCCTACTGAGGCACGTCCGCGGCTGTAGTGCTGAGCAGTGGTGGCTAAAATGGCAGGATACTACACTGCCCTACTACTACACGCCAGTGCCTTTTCTCCTCAGTTCGGCTTCCAATCTAACTAATGGAAAAAGATGGCGGACACTCCATGGCCCTTCAGCGGCACGTGTAAGCTGAAGTGCCACGTTGTGTTGCCCCAAAATATCGGACTCTACTCTGCACTACTACTACACGTCAGTGCCTTTACCCCTCAGTTCGGCTTCCGCTCTAATCCCTGGCCAAAGATGGCGAACACTCCCCGGCCCTAATGCGGCACATCACGGCTGTAGTGCCGTGTTGCGGTGGCCCATAATATCGGACTCTACACTGCCCTACGACGACACGTCAGTGCCTTTACTCCTTAAATCGACTTCCGCTCAAATCAGTGACCAAAGATGGCGAATAGTCTATAGACCTTCTGCGACACGTCCGCGGCTGTAGTGCCGCGTTGCGGTGCCCCAAACTGGCGGACACTTCACTGCCCTACTACGACACGCCTGTTCCTTTACTCCTCAGTTCGGCTTTCGCTTAAATCAGTGGCCAAATATGGCGGACCCTCCATGGCCCTACTGCAGCACGTCCGCGGCTGTAGTGCCGTGATGCGGTGCCCCAAAATGTCGGACTCTACACTGCCCTACTACGACACGCCTGTGGCTTTATTCCTCAGATGAGCTTCCGCTCTAATCAGTGGCCAAAAATGGTGGACACGCCATAGCCCTACAGCAGCACGTCCGCGTCTGTAGTGCCGCAGTGCGGTGGCCCAAAATGTCGGACTATACACTAACCTAGCACGACACGCAAGTGTCTTTACTCTTCAGTTCGGCTTCCGCTCTTATCCGTTACCAAAGATGGCGGGCATTCCATAGCCCTACTGCGGCACGTCCGCGGCTGTAGTGCTGAGCAGTGGTGGCCAAAACTATCGGACTCTACACTGCCCTACGACGACACGTCAGTGCCTTTACTCCTTAAATCGACTTCCGCTCAAATCAGTGGCCAAAGATGGCGAATAGTCTATAGACCTTCTGCTGCATGTCCGCGGCTGTAGTGCCGCGTTGCGGTGCCCCAAAATGGCGGACACTTCACTGCCCTACTACGACACGCCTGTTCCTTTACTCCTCAGATGGGCTTTCGCTTAAATCAGTGGCCAAATATTGCGGACCCTCCATGGCCCTACTGCAGCACGTCCGCGGCTGTAGTGCCGCGATGCGGTGACCCAAAATGTCGGACTCTACACTGCCCTACTAGACTCTACCAAAGACTTAAGTTCTCAGTTGCGCTTCCGCTTAAATCAGAGGCCAAATATGGCGGACACTCCACGGCCCTACTGCGACACGTGCGTGGCTTTATTGCCCCGTTGCGGTGGAACAAATTATAGGACTCTTCACTGCCCTACTACTACACGTCAGTGCCTTTACTCCTCAGTTCGGCTTCCGCTCTAATTAATGGCCAAAGATGGTGGACAGTCTATAGCCCTACTGCGGCACGTCCGTGGCTGTATTGTCGCGTTGCAGTGGCCCAAAATGTCGGACTCTACACTACCTTACTACGACATGCCAGTGCCTTTACTGCTCAGTTGGGATTCAGCTCTAATCCGTTTCCAAAGATGGCGAACACTCCCCGGACCTACTGCGGAACGTGCACGGCTGTAGTGCCGCGTTGCAGTGGCCCAACAAGTCGGACGCTACACTGCCCGACTACGATACGCCCGTGCCTTTACTCCTCAGTTCGGCTTCCGCTCTAATCAGTGGCTAAAGATGGCGGACAGTCTATAGCCCTACTGCGGCACGTCCGTGGCTGTAGTGTCGCGTTGCGGTGCCCAAAAATGGCGGACTCTACACTGCCCTACTACGACACGCCTGTGCCTTTACTCCTCAGTTGAGCTTCCGCTCTTATCCGTTACCAAAGATGGCGGATATTCCATAGCCCTACTGCGGCACGTCCGCGGCTGTAGTGCCGTGTTGCGGTGTCCCAAAATAGCGGACTCTACACTGCCCTACTGCGACACGCCTGTTCCTTTACTCCTCAGTTGGGCTTCCGCTTAAATCAGTGACTAAAGATGGCGGACCGTCTATAGCCCTACTGAGGCACGTCCGCGGCTGTAGTGCTGAGTAGTGGTGGCTAAAATGGCAGGATACTACACGCCAGTGCCTTTTCTCCTCAGTTCGGCTTCCAATCTAACTAATGGAAAAAGATGGCGGACACTCCATGGCCCTTCCGCGGCACGTGTAAGCTGAAGTGCCACGTTGTGTTGCCCCAAAATATCGGACTCTACTCTGCCCTACTACTACACGTCAGTGCCTTTACTCCTCAGTTCGGCTTCCGCTCTAATCCCTGGCCAAAGATGGCGAACACTCCCCGGCCCTAATGCGGCACATCACGGCTGTAGTTCCGTGTTGCGGTGGCCCTAAATATCGGACTCTACACTGCCCTACGACGACACGCAAGTGCCTTTACTCTTCAGTTCGGCTTCCGCTCTAATTTGTGGCCAAAGTTGGCGGACAGTCTATAACCCTACTGCGTCACGTCCGCGGCAGTAGTGTCGCGTTGCGGTGCCCTCAAATGGCGGACTCTACACTGCCCTACTACGACACGCCTGTGCCTTTACTCCTCAGTTGAGCTTCCGCTCTTATCCGTTACCAAAGATGGCGGATATTTCATAGCCCTACTGCGGCACGTCCGCGGCTGTAGTGCCGTGTTGCGGTGTCCCAAAATAGCGGACTCTACACTGCCCTACTGCGACACGCCTGTTCCTTTACTCCTCAGTTGGGCTTCCGCTTAAATCAGTGACTAAAGATGTCGGACCGTCTATAGCCCTACTGAGGCACGTCCGCGGCTTTAGTGCTGAGCAGTGGTGGCTAAAATGGCAGGATACTACACTGCCCTACTACTACACGCCAGTGCATTTTCCCCTCAGTTCGGCTTCCAATCTAACTAATGGAAAAAGATGGCGGACACAACATGGCCCTTCCGCGGCACGTGTAAGCTGAAGTGCCACGTTGTGTTGCCCCAAAATATCGGACTCTACTCTGCCCTACTACTACACGTCAGTGCCTTTACTCCTCAGTTCGGCTTCCGCTCTAATACCTGGCCAAAGATGGCGAACACTCCCCGGCCCTAATGCGGCACATCACGGCTGTAGTTCCGTGTTGCGGTGGCCCTAAATATCGGACTCTACACTGCCCTACGACGACACGTTAGTGCCTTTACTCCTTAAATCGACTTCCGCTCTAAATAGTGGAAAAAGATGTCGGACACTCCATGGCCCTTCGGCGGCACGTGCGCTGCTGAAGTGCCGCGTTGCAGTGGTCCAACATGTCGGACGCAACACTGTCCGACTACGACACGCCAGTGCCTTTACTCCTCAGTTCGGCTTCCGCTCTAATCAGTGGCCAAAAATGGCGGACACTCCACGGCCCTACTGCGGCACGTAATAGGCTGTTGTGCCGCGTTGCGGAGGCCCGACATGGCGGACACTACACTGCCCTACTAGACTCTACCAAAGACTTAAGTTCTCAGTTGCGCTTCCGCTTAAATCAGAGGCCAAATATGGCGGACCCTCCATTGCCCTACTGCGGCAAGCGCGCGGCTGTAGTGTCGCGTTGCGTTGCCCCAAAA
Organism: Parasteatoda tepidariorum; assembly: GCF_982258835.1. NCBI lineage: Eukaryota > Metazoa > Arthropoda > Arachnida > Araneae > Theridiidae > Parasteatoda > Parasteatoda tepidariorum. Next base: position 633,265 of record NW_028257388.1, on the reverse strand, counting down.
TATCGGACTCTACACTGCCCTACTACTACACGCCAGTGCCTTTTCTCCTCAGTTCTGCTTCCACTCTAACTAAAGGAAAAAGATGTCGGACACTCCATGGCCCTTCAGCGGCACGTGCGCTGCTAAAGTGCCGCGTTGCAGTGGCCGAAAATGACGTACTCTACACTGCCCGACTACGACACGCCAGTGCCTTAACTCCACAGTTCGGCTTCCGCTCTAATCCTTGTCCAAAGATGATGAACACTCCCCGGCCCTAATGCGGCACTTGCACGGCTGTAGTGCCGCGTTGCTGCGGCCCAACATGTCGGACGCAACACTGCCCGACTACGACACGCCTGTGGCTTTACTCCTCAGTTGGGCTTCCGCTCTAATCCGTGTCCAAAGATGATGAACACTCCCCGGCCCTATTGCGGCACGTGCACGGTAGTAGTGCCGTGTTGCGATGGCCCAAAATATCGGACTCTACACTACCCTACTACTACACGTCAGTGCCTTTTCTCCTCAGTTCGGCTTCCGCTCTTAATAGTGGAAAAAGATGTCGGACACTCCATGGCCCTTCAGCGGCACGTGCGCTGCTGAAGTGCCACGTTGTGTTGCCCCAAAATATCGGACTCTACTCTGCCCTACTACTACACGTCAGTGCCTTTACTCCTCTGTTCGGCTTCCGCTCTAATCCCTGGCCAAAGATGGCGAACACTCCCCGGCCCTAATGCGGCACATCACGGCTGTAGTGCCGTGTTGCGGTGGCCCAAAATATCGGACTCTACACTGCCCTAAGACGACGCGTAAGTGCCTTTACTCCTTAAATCGACTTCCGCTCTAATTAATGGCCAAAGATGGCGGACATTTTATAGCCCTACTGCGGTACGTCCGTGGCTGTAGTGTCGCGTTGCGTTGCCTCAAAATGGCGGACTCTACACTGCCCTACTACGACACGCCAGTGCCTTTACTCCTCAGCAGGGCTTCCGCTCTCATCCGGGACCAAAGATGGCGAACACTCCCCGGCACTACTTCGGCGCGCGCGTGGCTGTAGTGCTGCGTTGCGGTGGCCCAAAATGGTGGACACAACACTACCCTACTAGACTGTACCATAAACTTAAGTTCTCAGTTGCGCTTCCGCTTTAATCTATGGCCAAATATGGCGGACCCTCCATGGCCCTTCTGCGGCACGTGCGCGGCTTTATTGCCACGTTGCGGTGGCCCAACATGTCGGACGCTACACTGCCCGACTACGACACGCCTGTGCCTTTACTCCTCAGTTCGGCTTCTGCTCTAATCAGTGTCTAACGATGGCGGACGGTCTATTGCCCTACTGCGGCACGTGTGTGGCTGTAGTGCCACGTTGCAGTGGCCCAAAATGTCGGACTCTACACTGGCTTACTACGGCACGCCAGTGCCTTTACTCCTCAGTTGGGATTCCGCTCTAATCAGTGGATAAAGATGGCGGACACTCCACGGCCCTAATGCGGCACATCACGGCTGTAGTTCCGTGTTGCGGTGGCCCTAAATATCGGACTCTACACTGCCCTACGACGACACGTCAGTGCCTTTACTCCTTAAATCGACTTCCGCTCTAAATAGTGGAAAAAGATGTCGGACACTCCATGGCCCTTCGGCGGCACGTGCGCTGCTGAAGTGCCGCGTTGCAGTGGTCCAACATGTCGGACGCAACACTGTCCGACTACGACACGCCAGTGCCTTTACTCCTCAGTTCGGCTTCCGCTCTAATCAGTGGCCAAAAATGGCGGACATTCCACGGCCCTACTGCGGCACGTAATAGGCTGTTGTGCCGCGTTGCGGAGGCCCGACATGGCGGACACTACACTGCCCTACTAGACTCTACCAAAGACTTAAGTTCTCAGTTGCGCTTCCGCTTAAATCAGAGGCCAAATATGGCGGACCCTCCATTGCCCTACTGCGGCAAGCGCGCGGCTGTAGTGTCGCGTTGCGTTGCCCCAAAATATCGGACTCTACACTGCCCTACTACTACACGCCAGTGCCTTTTCTCCTCAGTTCTGCTTCCACTCTAACTAATGGAAAAAGATGTCGGACACTCCATGGCCCTTCAGCGGCACGTGCGCTGCTAAAGTGCCGCGTTGCAGTGGCCGAAAATGACGTACTCTACACTGCCCGACTACGACACGCCAGTGCCTTAACTCCACAGTTCGGCTTCCGCTCTAATCCTTGTCCAAAGATGATGAACACTCCCCGGCCCTAATGCGGCACTTGCACGGCTGTAGTGCCGCGTTGCTGCGGCCCAACATGTCGGACGCAACACTGCCTAACTACGACACGCCTGTGGCTTTACTCCTCAGTTGGGCTTCCGCTCTAATCCGTGTCCAAAGATGATGAACACTCCCCGGCCCTATTGCGGCACGTGCACGGCAGTAGTGCCGTGTTGCGATGGCCCAAAATATCGGACTCTACACTACCCTACTACTACACGCCAGTGCCTTTTCTCCTCAGTTCGGCTTCCGCTCTTAATAGTGGAAAAAGATGTCGGACACTCCATGGCCCTTCAGCGGCACGTGCGCTGCTGAAGTGCCACGTTGTGTTGCCCCAAAATATCGGACTCTACTCTGCCCTACTACTACACGTCAGTGCCTTTACTCCTTAAATCGACTTCCGCTCTAATTAATGGCCAAAGATGGCGGACATTTTATAGCCCTACTGCGGTACGTCCGTGGCTGTAGTGTCGCGTTGCGTTGCCTCAAAATGGCGGACTCTACACTGCCCTACTACGACACGCCAGTGCCTTTACTCCTCAGCAGGGCTTCCGCTCTCATCCGGGACCAAAGATGGCGAACACTCCCCGGCACTACTTCGGCGCGCGCGTGGCTGTAGTGCTGCGTTGCGGTGGCCCAAAATGGTGGACACAACACTACCCTACTAGACTGTACCATAAACTTAAGTTCTCAGTTGCGCTTCCGCTTTAATCTATGGCCAAATATGGCGGACCCTCCATGGCCCTTCTGCGGCACGTGCGCGGCTTTATTGCCACGTTGCGGTGGCCCAACATGTCGGACGCTACACTGCCCGACTACGACACGCCTGTGCCTTTACTCCTCAGTTCGGCTTCTGCTCTAATCAGTGTCTAACGATGGCGGACGGTCTATTGCCCTACTGCGGCACGTGTGTGGCTGTAGTGCCACGTTGCAGTGGCCCAAAATGTCGGACTCTACACTGGCTTACTACGGCACGCCAGTGCCTTTACTCCTCAGTTGGGATTCCGCTCTAATCAGTGGATAAAGATGGCGGCCACTCCACGGCCCTTCTGCGGCACGTGCGTGGCTGTAGTGCCACGTTGCAGTGGCCCAAAATGTCGGACTCTACACTACCTTACTACGACATGCCAGTGCCTTTACTGCTCAGTTGGGATTCAGGTCAAATCAGTTTCCAAAGATGGCGAACACTCCCCGGACCTACTGAGGCACGTGCACGGCTGTAGTGCCGCGTTGCAGTGGCCCAACAAGTCGGACGCTACACTGCCCGACTTTGATACGCCCGTGCCTTTACTCCTCAGTTCGGCTTATGCTCTAATCAGTGGCTAAAGATGGCGGACAGTCTATAGCCCTACTGCGGCACGTCCGCGGCTGTAGTGTCGCGTTGCAATGCCCAAAAATTGGCGGACTCTACACTGCCTTACTGTGACACGCGAGTGCCTTTACTCCTCAGTTAAGCTTCCACTACAATCCGTGGCCAAAGATGGCGGATACTCCACGGCCCAACTGTGGCACGTGCGTGGCTGTAGGGCCGCGTTGCGGTGGCCCAAAATGGCGGACACAACACTTTCCTGCTAGACTCTACCAAAGACATGTTCTCAGTTGCGCTTCCGCTTTAATCTGTGGCCAAATATGGCGGACCCTCCATGGCCCTTCTGCGGCACGTGCGCGGCTTTATTGCCGGGTTGCGGTGGCCCAACATGTAGGACGCTACACTGCCCGACTACGACACGCCTGTGCCTATACTCCTCAGTTCGGTTTCTGCTCTAATCAGTGTCTAACGATGGCGGACGGTCTATTGCGCTACTGCGGCACGTGTGTGGCTGTAGTGCCACGTTGCAGTGGCCCAAAATGTCGGACTCTACACTGGCTTACTACGGCACGCCAGTGCCTTTACTCCTCAGTAGGGAATCCGCTCTAACCAGTGGATAAAGATGGCGGACACTCCACGACCCTTCTGCGGCACGTGCGTGGCTGCAGTGCCACGTTGCAGTAGCCCAAAATGTCGGACTCTACACTGCCCTACTACTACACGTCAGTGCCTTTACTCCTCAGTTCGGCTTCCGCTCTAATTAATGGCCAAAGATGGCGGACAGTCTATAGCCCTACTGCGTCACGTCCGCGGCTGTAGTGTCGCGTTGCGGTTCCCTAAAATGGCGGACTCTACACTGCCCTACTACGACACGCCTGTGCCTTTACTCCTCAGTTGAGCTTCCGCTCTTATCCATTACCGAAGATGGCGGACATTCCATAGCCCTACTGCGGCACGTCCGCGGCTGAAGTGCCGTGTTGCGGTGCCCCAAAATAGCGGACTCTACACTGCCCTACTGCGACACACCTGTTCCTTTATTCCTCAGTTGGGCTTCCGCTTAAATCAGTGGCTAAAGATGGCGGACAGTCTATAGCCCTACTGCGGCACGTCCGCAGCTGTAGTGCTGAGCAGTGGTGGCCAAAATGGAAGGATACTACACTGCCCTACTACTACACGCCAGTGCCTTTTCTCCTCAGTTCGGCTTCCAATCTAACTAATGGAAAAAGATGGCGGACACTCCATGGCCCTTCAGCGGCACGTGTAAGCTGTAGCGCCGCGTAGCGCGGCCCAACATGTCGGACGCAGCACTGCCTGACTACGACACGCCTGTGGCTTTACTCCTCAGTTGGGCTTCCGCTATAATCCGTGTCCAAAGATGGCGAACACTCCCCGGCCATAATGCGGCACGTGCACGGCAGTAGTGCCGTGTTGCGATATCCCAAAATATCGGACTCTACACTGCCCTACTACTACACGCCAGTGCCTTTTCTCCTCAGATCGGCTTCCGCTCTTAATAGTGGAAAAAGATGTCGGACACTCCATGGCCCTTCAGCGGCACGTGCGCTGCTGAAGTGAAGCGTTGTGTTGCCCCAAAATATCGGACTCTACTCTGCCCTACTACTACACGTCAGTGCCTTTACTCCTCAGTTCGGCTTCCGCTCTAATCCCTTGCCAAAGATGGCGTACACTACCCGGCCCTAATGCGGCACACAACGGCTGTAGTGCCGTGTTGCGGTGGCCCAAAATATCGGACTCTACACTGCCCTACTACTACACGCCAGTGCCTTTACTCTTCAGTTCGGTTTCCGCTCTAATTAGTGGCCAAAGATGGCAGACAGTCTATAGCCCTACCGCGGCATGTCCGTGGCTGTAGTATCGCGTTGCGGTGCCCCAAAATGGCGGTGGCCCAAAATGACGGACACAACACTGCCCTGCTAGACTCTACCAAAGACTTAAGTTCTCAGTTGCGCTTCCGCTTTAATCAGTGGCCAAATATGGCGGACCCTCCATGGCCCTACTGCGGCAAGCGCGCGGCTGTAGTGTTGCGTTGCGTTGCCCCAAAATATCAGACTCTACACTGCCCTACTACGACACGCCTGTTCCTTTACTCCTCAGTAGGACTTCCGCTTAAATCAGTGGCTAAAGATGGCGGACAGTCTATAGCCCTACTGCGGCACGTCCGCGGCTGTAGTGCTGCGTAGCGGTGGCCAAAATGACAGGATACTACACTGCCCTACTACTACACGCCAGTGCCTTTTCTCCTCAGTTCTGCTTCCACTCTAACTAATGGAAAAAGATGTCGGGCACTCCATGGCCCTTCAGCGGCACGTGCGCTGCTAAAGTGTCGCGTTGCAGTGGCCCAAAATGGCGTACTCTACACTGCCCGACTACGACACGCCAGTGCCTTTACTCCACAGTTCGGCTTCCGCTCTAATCAGTGGCCAAAGATGGCGGACACTCCACGGCCCTACTGCGACACGTGCGTGGCTTTATTGCCCCGTTGCGTTGCCCCAAAATGGCGGACTCTACACTGCCCTACTACGACAAGCCAGTGCCTTTACTCCTCAGCAGGGTTTCCGCTCTTTCCTGGGACCAAAGATAGCGAACACTCCCCGGCCCTAATGCGGCACTTGCATGTCTGTAGTGCCGCGTTGCTGCGGCCCAACATGTCGGACGCAACACTGCCCGACTACGACACGTCTGTGGCTTTACTCCTCAGTTGGGCTTCCGCTCTAATCCGTGTCCAAAGATGATGAACACTCCCCGGCCCTAATGCGGCACGTGCACGGCAGTAGTGCCGTGTTGCGATGGACCAAAATATCGGACTCTACACTGCCCTACTACTACACGCCAGAGCCTTTTCTCCTCAGTTCGGCTTCCGCGCTTAATAGTGGAAAAAGATGTCGGACACTTCATGGCCCTTCAGCGGCACGTGCGCTGCTGAAGTGCCACGTTGTGTTGCCCCAAAATATCGGACTCTACTCTGCCCTACTACTACACGTCAGTGCCCTTACTCCTCTTTTCGGCTTCCGCTCTAATCCCTGGCCAAAGATGGCGAACACTCCCGGCCCTAATGCGGCACATAACGGCTGTAGTGCCGTGTTGCGGTGGCCCAAAATATCGGACTCTACACTGCCCTAAGACGACATGTCAGTGCCTTTACTCCTTAAATCGACTTCCGCTCAAATCAGTGGCCAAAGATGGCGAATAGTCCATAGACCTTCTGCGGCACGTCCGCGGCTGTAGTGCCGCGTTGCGGTGCCCCAAAATGGTGGACACTTCTCTGCCCTACTACGACACGCCTGTTCCTTTACTCCTCAGTTGGGCTTTCGCTTAAATCAGTGGCCAAATATGGCGGACCCTCCATGGCCCTACTGCAGCACGTCCGCGGCTGTAGTGCCGCGATGCGGTGCCCCAAAATGTCGGACTCTACACTGCCCTACTAGACTCTACCAAAGACTTAAGTTCTCAGTTGCGCTTCCGCTTAAATCAGTGGCCTAATATGGCGGACCCTCCGTGGCCCTACTGCGGCACGTCTGCGGCTGAAGTGCCGCGTTGCGGTGCCCCTAAATGGCGGACTCTACTCTGCCCTACTACGACACGCCAGTGGCTTTACTCCTCAGATGAGCTTCCGCTCTAATCAATGGCCAAAGATGGTGGACACTCAATAGCCCTACAGCAGCACGTCCGCGACTGTAGTGCCGCGGTGCGGTGGCCCAAAATGTCGGACTATACACTGCCCTACCACGACACGCAAGTGCCTTTAATCTTCAGTTCGGCTTCCGCTCTAATTTGTGGCCAAAGATGGCGGACATTCCATAGTCCTACTGCAGCACGTCCGCGGCTGTAGTGCCGTGTTGCGGTGCCCCAAAATAGCGGAATCTACACTGCCCTACTGCGACACGCCTGTTCCTTTACTCCTCAGTTGGGCTTCCGCTTAAATCAGTTACTAAAGATGGCGGACAGTCTATAGCCCTACTGCGGCACGTCCGCGGCTGTAGTGCTGAGCAGTGGTGGCCAAAATGGCAGGATACTACACTGCCCTACTACTACACGCCAGTGCCTTTTCTCCTCAGTTCTGCTTCCGCTCTAAATAGTGGAAAAAGATGTCGGACACTCCATGGCCCTTCGGCGGCACGTGCGCTGCTGAAGTGCCGCGTTGCAGTGGCCCAACATGTCAGACGCAACACTGTCCGACTACGACACGCCAGTGCCTTTACTCCTCAGTTCGGCTTCCGCTCTAATCAGTGGCCAAAGATGGCGGACACTCCACGACCCTACTGCGACACGTGCGTGGCCTTATTGCCCCGTTCCGGTGGAACAAAATATAGGACTCTTCACTGCCCTACTACTACACGTCAGTGCCTTTACTCCTCAGTTCGGCTTCCGCTCTAATTAATGGCCAAAGATGGCGGACAGACTATAGCCCTACTGCGGCACGTCCGAGGCTGTAGTGTCGCGTTGCGTTGCCCCAAAATGGCGGACTCTACACAGCCCTACTACGACACGCCAGTGCCTTTACTCCTCAGCAGGGCTTTCGCTCTTATCCGGGACCAAAGACGGCGAACACTCCCCGGCCCTAATGCGGCACTTGCACGGCTGTAGTGCCGCGTTGCAGTGGCCCAACATGTCGGACGCAACACTGTCCGACTACGACACGCCAGTGCCTTTACTCCTCAGTTCGGCTTCCGCTCTAATCAGTGGCCAAAAATGAAGGACACTCCACGGCCCTACTGCGGCACGTAATAGGCTGTTGTGCCACGTTGCTTTGGCCCGAAATGGCGGACACTACACTGCCCTACTAGACTCTACCAAAGACTTAAGTTCTCAGTTGCGCTTCCGCTTAAATCAGAGGCCAAATATGGCGGACCCTCCATGGCCCTACTGCGGCAAGCGCGCGGCTGTAGTGTCGCGTTGCGTTGCCCCAAAATATCGGACTCTACACTGCCCTACTACGACACGCCTGTTCCTTTACTCCTCAGTAGGGCTTCCGCTTAAATCAGTGGCTAAAGATGGCGGACAGTCTATAGCCCTACTGCGGCACGTCTGCGGCTGTAGTGCCACGTTGCGGTGCCCCTAAATGGCGGACTCTACACTGCCCTACAACGACACGCCTTTGGCTTTACTCCTCAGATGAGCTTCCGCTCTAATCAGTGGCCAAAGATGGCGGACACTCCATAGCCCTACAGCAGCTCGTCCGCGACTGTAGTGTCGCGTTGCGGTGCCCCAAAATAATGGACTCTACACTGCCCTACTACGAAACGCCTGTGCTTTTTCTCCTCAGTTGAGCTTCCGCTCTAATCCGTGGCCAAAGATGGCGAACACTCCCCGGCCCTATTTCGGCACGTGCACGGCTGTAGTGCCGCGTTGCGGTGGCCCAAAATATCGGACTATACACTGTCCTACTACTACACGCCTGTGCCTTTACTCTTCAGTTCGGCTTCCACTCTAATTAGTGGCCAAAAATGGCGGACAGTCCATAGCCCTACTTCGGCGCGTGCACGGCTGTAGTGCCGTGTTGCGATGGCCCAAAAGGGCGGACACTGCACTGCCCTACTACTACACGCCAGTGCCTTTTCTCCTCAGTTCGGCTTCCGCTATAAATAGTGGAAAAAGATGTCGGACACTCCATGGCCCTTCAGCGGCACGTGCGCTGCTGAAGTGCCGCGTTGCAGTGGCCCAACATGTCGGACGCAACACTGTCCGACTACGACACGCCAGTGCCTTTACTCCTCAGTTCGGCTTCCGCTCGAATCAATGGTCAAAAATGGCGGACACTCCATGGCCCTACTGCTGCACGTGCGTGGCTATAGTGACGCGTTGCGGTGGCCCAAAAGGGCGGACACTGCACTGCCCTTCTAGACTCTACCAAAGACTTAAGTTCTCAGTTGCGCTTCCGCTTTAATCAGCTCCCAAATATGGCGGCCCCTTCTTGACCCTACTGCGGCAAGCGCGCGGCTGTAGTGTCGCGTTGCGTTGCCCCAAAATATCGGACTCTACACTGCCCTACTACTACACGTCAGTGCCTTTACTCCTCAGTTCTGCTTCCGCTCTAATTAATGGCCAAAGACGGCGGACTGTCTATAGCCTTACTGCGTCACGTCCGCGGCTGTAGTGTCGCGTTGCGTTGCCCCAAACTATCGGACTCTACACTGCCCTACTACGACACGCCTGTTCCTTTACTCCTCTGAAGGGCTTCCGCTTAAATCAGTGGCTAAAGATGGCGGACAGTCTATAGCCCTACTGCGGCACGTCCGCGGCTGTAGTGCTGCGTAGTGGTGGCCAAAATGACAGGATACTACACTGCCATACTACTACACGCCAGTGCCTTTTCTCCTCAGTTCTGCTTCCACTCTAACTAATGGAAAAAGATGTCGGACACTCCATGGCCCTTCAGCGGCACGTGCGCTGCTAAAGTGCCGCGTTGCAGTGGCCCAAAATGGCGTACTCCACACTGCCCGACTACGACACGCCAGTGCCTTTACTCCACAGTTCGGCTTCCGCTCTAATCAGAGGCCAAAGATGGCGGACACTCCACGGCCCTACTGCGGCACGTAATAGGCTGTTGTGCCGCGTTGCGGCGGCCCAGAATGGCGGACACTACACTGCCCTACTAGACTCTACCAAAGAATTAAGTTCTCAGTTGCGCTTCCGCTTAAATCCGAGGCCAAATATGGCGGACCCTCCATGGCCCTACTGCGGCAAGCGCGCGGCTGTAGTGTCGCGTTGCGTTGCACCAAAATATCGGACTCTACACTGCCCTACTACGACACGCCTGTTCCTTTACTCCTCAGTAGGGCTTCCGCTTAAACCAGTGGCTAAAGATGGCGGACAGTCTATAGCCCTACTGCGGCACGTCCGCGGCTGTAGTGCTGCGTAGTGGTGGCCAAAATGACAGGATACTACACTGCCCTACTACTGCACGCCTGTGCCTTTTCTCCTCAGTTCGGCTTCCACTCTAACTAATGGAAAAAGATGTCGGACACTCCATGGCCCTTCAGCGGCACGTGCGCTGCTAAAGTGCCGCGTTGCAATACGCAAGGAAATACGAAGACACTTTTCTATGTTAACTAACGGCACGGTATCGGACCTTAATATTGACCTATAATTTTTAAATTAGACCACGTATTATAATACAGGGTAATAGTGTACCCTACCGCTGGAAATAATTATAGGTCAATTAGGGGGTACACAGCGTGACCCTAAAGTTTACTATGTATGCCTATGCGAAATAGAGTGCTCTGAGAAGCTTAAAATGAAGAAATAAGCGTTCTAAAATGCTTTAAAAATTCAAAGACATCTTTCAATGGTTAACTAACGCAAGGTGCGATATCAGACCTTAATATGGAACCATAATATTTAAATTGGACCAGGTATTATATTACAGGGTAATAGTGTACCCTACAACAGGAAATAATTATAGGTCAATTAGGGGGTACACTGTGTATATTTTAAATAGTGCATTAAAACAAGGAAATTCAAAGACATTTTTCTATGTTAACTAACGGTACGGTATCGGACCGTAATATTGACCTATAATTTTTAAATTGGACCAAGTATTATATTACAGGGTAATATTGTTCCCTACCACGGAAAATAATTATAGGTCACTTAGGGGGTACACAGCGTGACCCTAAAGTTTACTATGTATGCCTATGCGAAATAAAGTGTTCTGAGAAGCTTAAAATGAGGAAATAAGCGTTCTAAAATGCTTTAAAAATTCAAAGACATTTTTCTATGTTAACTAACGGTACGGTATCGGACCTTAATATTGACCTATAATTTTTAAATTTGACCACGTAATATATTACAGGGTAATATTGTTCCCTACCACGGAAAATAATTATAGGTCACTTAGGGGGTACACAGCGTGACCCTAAAGTTTACTATGTATGTCTATGCGAAATAAAGTGTTCTGAGAAGCTTAAAATGAAGAAATAAGCGTTCTAAAATGCTCTAAAAATTCAAAGACATCTTTCAATGGTTAACTAACGCAAGGCGCAATATCAGACCTTAATATTGACCCATAATATTTAAATTGGTTCAGGTATTATATTACAGGGTAATAGTGTACCCTACCACAGGAAATAATTATAGGTCAATAAGGGAGCACACTATGTATATTTTAAATAGTGCATAAAAACAAGGAAATTCGAAGACACTTTTCTGTGTTAACTAAAAGCACGGTATCGGACCTTAATATTGACCTATAATTTTTAAATTGGACCACGTATTATATTACAGGGTTATAGTGTACCCTACCACAGGAATTAATTATATGTCAATTAGGGGGTACGCAGCGTGACCCTAAAGTTTACTATGTATGCCTATGCGAAATAAAGTGTTCTGAGAAGCTTAAAATGAAGAAATAAGCGTTCTAAAATGCTTTAAAAATTCAAAGACATCTTTCAATGGTTAACTAACGCAAGGCGCAATATCAGACCTTAATATTGACCTATAATTTTTAAATTGGACCACGTATTATATTAAAGTTTTATAGTGTACTCTACCACAGGAAATAATTATAGGTCAATTAGGGGGTACACAGCGTGACCCTAAAGTTTACTATGTATGCCTATGCGAAAAATAGTGTTCTGAGAAGCTTAAAATGAGGAAATAAGCGTTCTAAAATGCTTTAAAAATTCAAAGACATTTTTCTATGTTAACTAACGGTACGGTATCGGACCTTAATATTGACCTATAATTTTTAAATTGGACCACGTAATATATTACAGGGTAATATTGTTCCCTAAAACGGGAAATAATTATAGGTCTCTTAGGGGGTACACAGCGTGACCCTAAAGTTTACTATGTATGCCTATGCGAAATAAAGTGTTCTGAAAAGCTTAAAATGAGGAAATAAGCGTTCTAAAATGCTTTAAAAATTCAAAGACATCTTTCAATGGTTAACTAACGCAAGGCGCGATATCAGACCTTAATATGGAACCATAATATTTTAATTGGACCAGGTAATATATTACAGGGTAATAGTGTACCCTACAACAGGAAATAATTATAGGTCAATTAGGGGGTACACTATGTATATTTTAAATAGTGCATTAAAACAAGGAAATTCTAAGACACTTTTCTATGTTAACTAACGGCACGGTATCGGACCTTAATATTGACCTATAATTTTTGAATTGGACCATGTATTATATTACAGGGTTATAGTGTACCCTACGACAGGAAATAATTATATGTCAATTAGGGGGTACACAGCGTGACCCTAAAGGTTACTATGTATGCCTATGCGAAATAAAGTGTTCTGAGAAGCTTAAAATGAGGAAATAAGCGTTCTAAAATGCTTTAAAAATTCAAAGACATTTTTCTATGTTAACTAACGGTACGGTATCGGACCTTAATATTGACCTATAATTTTTAAATTTGACCACGTCATATATTACAAGGTAATATTGTTTCCTACCACGGGAAATAATTATAGGACAATTAGGGGGTACACAGCGTGACCCTAAAGTTTACTATGTATGCCTATGCGAAATAAAGTGTTCTGAGAAGCTTAAAATGAAGAAATAAGCGTTCTAAAATGCTTTAAAAATTCAAAGACATCTTTCAATGGTTAACTAACGCAAGGCAAAATGTCACACTTTAATATTGACCCATAATATTTAAATTGGCCCAGGTATTATATTACAGGGTAATAGTGTACCCTACCACAGGAAATAATTATAGGTCAGTTAGGGGGTACACTATGTATATTTTAAATAGAGCATTAAAACAAGGAAATTCGAAGACTCTTTTCTATGTTAACTAACGGCACGGTATCGGACCTTAATATTGACCTAAAATTTTTAAATTGGACCACGTATTATATTTCAGGGTGATAGTGTACTTTACCACAGGAAATAATTATAGGTCAATTAGGGGGTACACAGCGTGACCCTAAAGGTTACTATGTATGCCTATGCGAAATAAAGTGTTCTGAGAAGCTTAAAATAAGGAAATAAGCGTTCTAAAATGCTTTAAAAATTCAAAGACATTTTTCTATGTTAACTAACGGAACGGTATCGGACCTTAATATTGACCTATAATTTTTAAATTGGACCACGTATTATATTACAGGGTAATAGTGCACCCTACCACAGGAAATAATTATAGGTCAATTAGGGGGTACACAGCGTGACCCTAAAGTTTACTATGTATGCCTATGCGAAATAAAGTGTTCTGAGAAGCTTAAAATGAGGAAATAAGCGTTCTAAAATGCTTTAAAAATTCAAAGACATTTTTCTATGTTAACTAACGGTACGGTATCAGCCCTTAATATTGACCTATAATTTTTAAATTGGACCACGTAATATATTACAGGGTAATATTGTTCCCTACCACGGGGAATAATTATAGGTCAATTAGGGGGTACACAGCGTGACCCTAAAGGTTACTATTTATGCCTATGCGAAATAAAATGTTTTGAGAAGCTTAAAATGAAGAAATAAGCGTTCTAAAATGCTTTAAAAATTCAAAGACATCTTTCAATGGTTAACTAACGCAAGGCGCAATATCAGACTTTAATATTGACCCATAATATTTAAATTGGCCCAGGTATTATATTACAGGGTAATAGTGTACCCTACCACAGGAAATAATTATAGGTCAGTTAGGGGGTACACTATGTATATTTTAAATAGTGCATTAAAACAAGGAAATTTGAAGACTCTTTTCTATGTTAACTAACGGCACGGTATCGGACCTTAATATTGACCTAAAATTTTTAAATTGGACCACGTATTATATTTCAGGGTGATAGTGTACTCTACCACAGGAAATAATTATAGGTCAATTAGGGGGTACACAGCGTGACCCTAAAGGTTACTATGTATGCCTATGCGAAATAGAGTGTTCTGAGAAGCTTAAAATGAAGAAATATGCGTTCTAAAATGCTTTTAAAATTCAAAGACATCTTTCAATGGTTAACTAGCGCAAGGCGCAATATCAGACCTTAATATTGACCCATAATATTTAAATTGGACCAGGTTTTATATTACAGGGTAATAGTGTAAACTACCAAAGGAAATAATTATAGGTCAATTAGGGGGTACACTATGTATATTTTAAATAGTGCATTAAAACAAGGAAAATCGAAGACACTTTTCTATGTTAACTAACGGCACGGTATCGGACCTTAATATTGACCTAAAATTTTTAAATTGAACCACCTATTATATTACAGGGTTATAGTGTACCCTACCACGTAAAATAATTATAGGTCAATTAGGGGGTACACAGCGTGACCCTAAAGTTTACTATGTATGCCTATGCGAAATAGAGTGTTCTGAGAAGCTTAAAATGAAGAAATAAGCGTTCAAAAAAGCTTTAAAAATTCAAAGACATCTTTCAATGGTTAACTAACGCAAGGCGCGATATCAGACCTTAATATGGAACCATAATATTTAAATTGGACCAGGTATTATATTACAGGGTAATAGTGTACCCTACAACAGGAAATAATTATAGGTCAATTAGGGGGTACACTATGTATATTTTAAATAGTGCATTAAAACAAGGAAATTCGAAGACTCTTTTCTATGTTAACTAACGGCACGGTATCGGACCTTAATATTGATCTAAAATTTTTAAATTGGGCCACGTATTATATTACAGGGTGATAGTGTACCCTACCACGGAAAATAATTATAGGTCAATTAGGGGGTACACAGTGTGACCCTAAAGGTTACTATGTATGCCTATGCGAAATAAAGTGTTCTGAAAAGCTTAAAATGAGGAAATAAGCGTTCTAAAATGCTTTAAAAATTCAAAGACATTTTTCTATGTTAACTAACGGCACGGTATCGGACCTTAATATTGACCTATAACTTTTAAATTGGACCACGTAATATATTACAGGGTAATATTGTTTCCTACCACGGGAAATAATTATAGGTCAATTAGGGGGTACACAGCGTGACCCTAAAGGTTACTATGTATGCCTATGCGAAATAAAATGTTTTGAGAAGCTTAAAATGAAGAAATATGCGTTCTAAAATGCTTTAAAAATTCAAAGACATCTTTCAATGGTTAACTAACGCAAGGCGCAATATCAGACCTTAATATTGACCTATAATTTTTAAATTGGACCACGTATTATATTACACGGTTATAGTATACCCTACCACAGGAAATAATTATAGGTCAATTAGGGGGTACACAGCTTGACCCTAATGTTTACTATGTATGCCTATGCGAAATAAAGTGTTCTGAGAAGCTTAAAATGAGGAAATAAGCGTTCTAAAATGCTTTAAAAATTCAAAGACATTTTTCTATGTTAACTAACGGTACGGTATCGGACCTTAATATTGACCTATAATTTTTAAATTGGACCACGTATTATATTACAGGGTAATATTGTTCCCTACCACGGGAAATAATTATAGGTCTCTTAGGGGGTACACAGCGTGACCCTAAAGTTTACTATGTATGCCTATGCGAAATAAAGTGTTCTGAGAAGCTTAAAATGAGGAAATAAGCGTTCTAAAATGCTTTAAAAATTCAAAGACATCTTTCAATGGTTAACTAACGCAAGGCGCGATATCAGACCTTAATATGGAACCATAATATTTAAATTGGACCAGGTATTATATTACAGGGTAATAGTGTAACCTACCACAGGAAATAATTATAGGTCAATTAGGGGGTACACTATGTATATTTTAAATAGTGCATTAAAACAAGGAAATTCAAAGACACTTTTCTATGTTAACTTCCGGCACGGTATCGGACCTTAATATTGACCTATAATTTTTAAATTGGACCACGTATTATATTACAGGGTTATAGTGTACCCTACCACAGGAAATAATTATATGTCAATTAGGGGGTATACAGCGTGACCCTAAAGTTTACTATGTATGCCTATGCGAAATAGAGTGTTATGAGAAGCTTAAAATGAAGAAAGAAGCGTTCTAAAATGCTTTAAAAATTCAAAGACATCTTTCAATGGTTAACTAACGCAAGGCGCGATATCAGACCTTAATATGGAACCATAATATTTAAATTGGACCAGGTATTATATTACAGGGTAATAGTGTACCCTACAACAGGAAATAATTATAGGTCAATTAGGGGGTACCACTATGTATATTTTAAATAGTGCATTAAAACAAGGAAATTCGAATACTCTTTTCTTTGTTAACTAACGGAACGGTATCGGACCTTAATATTGACCTAAAATTTTTAAATTGGGCCACGTATTATATTACAGGGTTATGGTGTATCCTACCACAGGAAATAATTATAGGTCAATTAGGGGGTACACAGCGTGACCCTAAAGTTTACTATGTATGCCTATGCGAAATAAAGTGTTCTGAAAAGCTTAAAATGAGGAAATAAGCGTTCTAAAATGCTTTAAAAATTCAAAGACATTTTTCTATGTTAACTAACGGCACGGTATCGGACCTTAATATTGACCTATAATTTTTAAATTGGACCACGTATTATATTACAGGGTAATAGTGTACCCTACCACAGGAAATAATTATAGGTCAATTAGGGGGTACACAGCGTGACCCTAAAGTTTACTATGTATGCCTGTGCGAAATAGAGTGTTCTGAGAAGCTTAAAATGAAGAAATAAGCGTTCTAAAATGCTTTAAAAATTCAAAGACATCTTTCAATGGTTAACTAACGCAAGGCGCAATATCAGACCTTAATATTGACCTATAATATTTAAATTGGACCACGTATTATATTACAGGGTAATAGTGTACCCTACCACAGGAAATAATTATAGGTCAATTAGGGGGTACACAACGTGACCCTAAAGTTTACTATGTATGCCTATGCGAAATAGAGTGTTCTGAGAAGCTTAAAATGAAGAAATAAGCGTTCTAAAATGCTTTAAAAATTCAAAGACATCTTTCAATGGTTAGCTAACGCAAGGCGCAATATCAGACCTTAATATTGACCTATAATTTTTAAATTGGACCACGTATTATATTACAGGGTTATAGTGTACCCTTCCACAGGAAATAATTATAGGTCAATTAGGGGGTACACAGCGTGACACTAAAGTTTACTATGTATGCCTATGCGAAATAAAGAGTTCTGAGAAGCTTAAAATGAGGAAATAAGCGTTCTAAAATGCTTTAAAAATTCAAAGACATTTTTCTATGTTAACTAACGGTACGGTATCGGACCTTAATATTGACCTATAATTTTTAAATTGGGCCACGTATTATATTACAGGGTAATATTGTTCCCTACCACGGGAAATAATTATAGGTCTTTTAGGGGGTACACAGCGTGACCCTAAAGTTTACTATGTATGCCTATGCGAAATAAAGTGTTCTGAGAAGCTTAAAATGAAGATATATGCGTTCTAAAATGCTTTTAAAATTCAAAGACATCTTTCAATGGTTAACTAGCGCAAGGCGCAATATCAGACCTTAATATTGACCCATAATATTTAAATTGGACCAGGTATTATATTACAGGGTTATAGTGTACCCTACCACAGGAAATAATTATAGGTCAATTAGGGGGTACACAGAGTGACCCTAAAGTTTACTATGTATGCCTATGCAAAATAAAGTGTTCTGAGAAGCTTAAAATGAGGAAATAAGCGTTCTAAAATGCTTTAAAAATTCAAAGACATTTTTCTATGTTAACTAACGGCACGGTATCGGACCTTAATATTGACCTATAATTTTTAAATTGGACCACCTATTATATTACAGGGTAATAGTGTACCCTACCACAGGAAATAATTATATGTCAATTAGGGGGTACACAGCGTGACCCTCAAATTTACTATGTATGCCTATGCGAAATAGAGTGTTCTGAGAAGTTTAAAATGAAGAAATAAGCGTTCTAAAATGCTTTAAAAATTCAAAGACATCTTTCAATGGTTAACTAACGCAAGGCGCAATATCAGACCTTAATATTGACCTATAATTTTTAAATTGGACCACGTATTATATTACAGGGTTATAGTGTACCCTACCACAGGAAATAATATAGGTCAATTAGGGGGTACACAGCGTGACACTAAAGTTTACTATATATGCCTATGCGAAATAAAGAGTTCTGAGAAGCTTAAAATGAGGAAATAAGCGTTCTAAAATGCTTTAAAAATTCAAAGACATTTCTCTATGTTAACTAACGGTACGGTATCGGACCTTAATATTGACCTATAATTTTTAAATTGGACCACCTATTATATTACAGGGTAATAGTGTACCCTACCACAGGAAATAATTATATGTCAATTAGGGGGTACACAGCGTAACCCTAAAGTTTACTATGTATGCCTATGCGAAATAGAGTGCTCTGAGAAGCTAAAATGAAGAAATAAGCATTCTAAAATGCTTTAAAAATTCAAAAACATCTTTCAATGGTTAACTAACGCAAGGCGCGATATCAGACCTTAATATGGAACCATAATATTTAAATTGGACCAGGTATTATATTACAGGGTAATAGTGTACCCTACAACAGGAAATAATTATAGGTCAATTAGGGGGTACACTATGTATATTTTAAATAGTGCATTAAAACAAGGAAATTCGAAGACTCTTTTCTATGTTAACTAACGGCACGGTATCGGACCTTAATATTGACCTAAAATTTTTAAATTGGGCCACGTATTATATTACAGGGTGATAGTGTACCCTACCACGGAAAATAATTATAGGTCAATTAGGGGGTACACAGCGTGACCCTAAAGGTTACTATGTATGCCTATGCGAAATAAAGTGTTCTGAAAAGCTTAAAATGAGGAAATAAGCGTTCTAAAATGCTTTAAAAATTCAAAGACATCTTTCAATGGTTAACTAACGCAAGGCGCAATATCAGACCTTAATATTGACCCATAATATTTAAATTGAACCAGGTATTATATTACAGGGTAATAGTGTACCCTACCACAGGAAATAATTATAGGTCAATTAGGGGGTACACTATGTATATTTTAAATAGTGCATTAAAACAAGGAAATTCGAAGACACTTTTCTATGTTAACTAACGGCACGGTATCGGACCTTAATATTGACCTATAATTTTTAAATTGGACCACGTATTATATTACAGGGTTATAGTGTACCCTACCGCAGGAAATAATTATAGGTCAATTAGGGGGTACACAGCGTGACCCTAAAGTTTACTATGTATGCCTATGAGAAATAAAGTGTTCTGAGAAGCTTAAAATGAGGAAATAAGCGTTCTAAAATGCTTTAAAAATTCAAAGACATCTTTCAATGGTTAACTAACGCAAGGCGCAATATCAGACCTTAATATTGACCCATAATATTTAAATTGGACCAGGTATTATATTACAGGGTAATAGTGTACCCTACCACAGGAAATAATTATAGGTCAATTAGGGGGTACACTATGTATATTTTAAATAGTGCATTAAAACAAGGAAATACGAAGACTCTTTTCTATGTTAACTAACGGCACGGTATCGGACCTTAATATTGACCTATAATTTTTAAATTGGACCACGTATTATACTACAGGGTAATAGTGTACCCTACCACAGGAAATAATTATAGGTCAATTAGGGGGTACACAGCGTGACCCTAAAGTTTACTATGTATGCCTATGCGAAATAGAGTGTTCTGAGAAGCTTAAAATGAAGAAATAAGCGTTCTAAAATGCTTTAAAAATTCAAAGACATCTTTCAATGGTTAACTAACGCAAGGCGCAATATCAGACCTTAATATTGACCTATAATTTTTAAATTGGACCACGTATTATATTACAGGGTTATAGTGTACCCTACCACAGGAAATAATTATAGGTCAATTAGGGGGTACACAGCGTGACCCTAAAGTTTACTATGTATGCCTATGGGAAATAAAGTGTTCAGAGAAGCTTAAAATGAGGAAATAAGCGTTCTAAAATGCTTTAAAAATTCAAAGACATTTTTCTATGTTAACTAACGGTACGGTATCGGACCTTAATATTGACCTATAATTTTTAAATTGGATCACCTATTATATTACAGGGTAATAGTGTACCCTACCACAGGAAATAATTATAGGTCATTTAGGGGGTACACTATGTATATTTTAAATAGTGCATTAAAACAAGGAAATACGAAGACACTTTTCTATGTTAACTAACGGCACGGTATCTGACCTTAATATTGACCTATAATTTTTAAATTGGACCACGTTTTATATTACAGGGTTATAGTGTACCCTACCACAGGAAATAATTATAGGTCAATTAGGTAGTACACAGAGTGACCCTAAAGTTTACTATGTATGCCTATGCGAAATAAAGTGTTCTGAGAAGCTTAAAATGAAGAAATAAGCGTTCTAAAATGCTTTAAAAATTCAAACACATCTTTCAATGGTTAACTAACGCAAGGCGCGATATCAGACCTTAATATGGAACCATAATATTTAAATTGGACCAGGTATTATATTACAGGGTAATAGTGTACCCTACAACAGGAAATAATTATAGGTCAATTAGGGGGTACACTATGTATATTTTAAATAGTGCATTAAAACACGGAAATTCGAAGACTCTTTTCTATGTTAACTAACGGCACGGTATCGGACCTTAATATTGACCTAAAATTTTTAAATTGGGCCACGTATTATATTACAGGGTGATAGTGTACCCTACCACGGAAAATAATTATAGGTCAATTAGGGGGTACACGGCGTGACCCTAAAGGTTACTATGTATGCCTATGCGAAATAAAGTGTTCTGAGAAGCTTAAAATAAGGAAATAAGCGTTCTAAAATGCTTTAAAAATTCAAAGACATTTTTCTATGTTAACTAACGGCACGATATCGGACCTTAATATTGACCTATAATTTTTAAATTGGACCACGTATTATATTACAGGGTAATAGTGTACCCTACCACAGGAAATAATTATAGGTCAATTAGGGGGTACACAGCGTGACCCTCAAATTTACTATGTATGCCTATGCGAAATAGAGTGTTCTGAGAAGTTTAAAATGAAGAAATAAGCGTTCTAAAATGCTTTAAAAATTCAAAGACATCTTTCAATGGTTAACTAACGCAAGGCGCAATATCAGACCTTAATATTGACCTATAATTTTTAAATTGGACCACGTATTATATTACAGGGTTATAGTGTACCCTACCACAGGAAATAATATAGGTCAATTAGGGGGTACACAGCGTGACACTAAAGTTTACTATGTATGCCTATGCGAAATAAAGAGTTCTGAGAAGCTTAAAATGAGGAAATAAGCGTTCTAAAATGCTTTAAAAATTCAAAGACATTTCTCTATGTTAACTAACGGTACGGTATCGGACCTTAATATTGACCTATAATTTTTAAATTGGACCACCTATTATAATACAGGGTAATAGTGTACCCTACCACAGGAAATAATTATATGTCAATTAGGGGGTACACAGCGTAACCCTAAAGTTTACTATGTATGCCTATGCGAAATAGAGTGCTCTGAGAAGCTAAAATGAAGAAATAAGCATTCTAAAATGCTTTAAAAATTCAAAAACATCTTTCAATGGTTAACTAACGCAAGGCGCGATATCAGACCTTAATATGGAACCATAATATTTAAATTGGACCAGGTATTATATTACAGGGTAATAGTGTACCCTACAACAGGAAATAATTATAGGTCAATTAGGGGGTACACTATGTATATTTTAAATAGTGCATTAAAACAAGGAAATTCGAAGACTCTTTTCTATGTTAACTAACGGCACGGTATCGGACCTTAATATTGACCTAAAATTTTTAAATTGGGCCACGTATTATATTACAGGGTGATAGTGTACCCTACCACGGAAAATATTTATAGGTCAATTAGGGGGTACACAGCGTGACCCTAAAGGTTACTATGTATGCCTATGCGAAATAAAGTGTTCTGAAAAGCTTAAAATGAGGAAATAAGCGTTCTAAAATGCTTTAAAAATTCAAAAACATCTTTCAATGGTTAACTAACGCAAGGCGCGATATCAGACCTTAATATGGAACCATAATATTTAAATTGGACCAGGTATTATATTACAGGGTAATAGTGTACCCTACAACAGGAAATAATTATAGGTCAATTAGGGGGTACACTATGTATATTTTAAATAGTGCATTAAAACAAGGAAATTCGAAGACTCTTTTCTATGTTAACTAACGGCACGGTATCGGACCTTAATATTGACCTAAAATTTTTAAATTGGGCCACGTATTATATTACAGGGTGATAGTGTACTCTACCACGGAAAATAATTATAGGTCAATTAGGGGGTACACGGCGTGACCCTAAAGGTTACTATGTATGCCTATGCGAAATAAAGTGTTCTGAGAAGCTTAAAATGAGGAAATAAGCGTTCTAAAATGCTTTAAAAATTCAAAGACATTTTTCTATGTTAACTAACGGCACGATATCGGACCTTAATATTGACCTATAATTTTTAAATTGGACCACGTATTATATTACAGGGTAATAGTGTACCCTACCACAGGAAATAATTATAGGTCAATTAGGGGGTACACAGCGTGACCCTCAAATTTACTATGTATGCCTATGCGAAATAGAGTGTTCTGAGAAGTTTAAAATGAAGAAATAAGCGTTCTAAAATGCTTTAAAAATTCAAAGACATCTTTCAATGGTTAACTAACGCAAGGCGCAATATCAGACCTTAATATTGACCTATAATTTTTAAATTGGACCACGTATTATATTACAGGGTTATAGTGTACCCTACCGCAGGAAATAATTATAGGTCAATTAGGGGGTACACAGCGTGACCCTAAAGTTTACTATGTATGCCTATGAGAAATAAAGTGTTCTGAGAAGCTTAAAATGAGGAAATAAGCGTTCTAAAATGCTTTAAAAATTCAAAGACATCTTTCAATGGTTAACTAACGCAAGGCGCAATATCAGACCTTAATATTGACCCATAATATTTAAATTGGACCAGGTATTATATTACAGGGTAATAGTGTACCCTACCACAGGAAATAATTATAGGTCAATTAGGGGGTACACTATGTATATTTTAAATAGTGCATTAAAACAAGGAAATACGAAGACTCTTTTCTATGTTAACTAACGGCACGGTATCGGACCTTAATATTGACCTATAATTTTTAAATTGGACCACGTATTATACTACAGGGTAATAGTGTACCCTACCACAGGAAATAATTATAGGTCAATTAGGGGGTACACAGCGTGACCCTAAAGTTTACTATGTATGCCTATGCGAAATAGAGTGTTCTGAGAAGCTTAAAATGAAGAAATAAGCGTTCTAAAATGCTTTAAAAATTCAAAGACATCTTTCAATGGTTAACTAACGCAAGGCGCAATATCAGACCTTAATATTGACCTATAATTTTTAAATTGGACCACGTATTATATTACAGGGTTATAGTGTACCCTACCACAGGAAATAATTATAGGTCAATTAGGGGGTACACAGCGTGACCCTAAAGTTTACTATGTATGCCTATGGGAAATAAAGTGTTCAGAGAAGCTTAAAATGAGGAAATAAGCGTTCTAAAATGCTTTAAAAATTCAAAGACATTTTTCTATGTTAACTAACGGTACGGTATCGGACCTTAATATTGACCTATAATTTTTAAATTGGATCACCTATTATATTACAGGGTAATAGTGTACCCTACCACAGGAAATAATTATAGGTCATTTAGGGGGTACACTATGTATATTTTAAATAGTGCATTAAAACAAGGAAATACGAAGACACTTTTCTATGTTAACTAACGGCACGGTATCGGACCTTAATATTGACCTATAATTTTTAAATTGGACCACGTTTTATATTACAGGGTTATAGTGTACCCTACCACAGGAAATAATTATAGGTCAATTAGGTAGTACACAGAGTGACCCTAAAGTTTACTATGTATGCCTATGCGAAATAAAGTGTTCTGAGAAGCTTAAAATGAGGAAATAAGCGTTCTAAAATGCTTTAAAAATTCAAAGACATTTTTCTATGTTAACTAACGGCACGGTATCGGACCTTAATATTGACCTATAATTTTTAAATTGGACCACGTATTATATTACAGGGTAATAGTGTACCCTACCACAGGAAATAATTATAGGTCATTTAGGGGGTACACAGCGTGACCCTAAATTTTACTATGTATGCCTATGCGAAATAGAGTGTTCTGAGATGCTTAAAATGAAGAAATAAGCGTTCTAAAATGCTTTCAAAATTCAAAAACATCTTTCAATGGTTAACTAACGCAAGGCGCGATATCAGACCTTAATATGGAACCATAATATTTAAATTGGACCAGGTATTATATTACAGGGTAATAGTGTACCCTACAACAGGAAATAATTATAGGTCAATTAGGGGGTACACTATGTATATTTTAAATAGTGCATTAAAACAAGGAAATTCGAAGACTCTTTTCTATGTTAACTAACGGCACGGTATCGGACCTTAATATTGACCTAAAATTTTTAAATTGGGCCACGTATTATATTACAGGGTGATAGTGTACCCTACCACGGAAAATAATTATAGGTCAATTAGGGGGTACACGGCGTGACCCTAAAGGTTACTATGTATGCCTATGCGAAATAAAGTGTTCTGAGAAGCTTAAAATGAGGAAATAAGCGTTCTAAAATGCTTTAAAAATTCAAAGACATTTTTCTATGTTAACTAACGGCACGATATCGGACCTTAATATTGACCTATAATTTTTAAATTGGACCACGTATTATATTACAGGGTAATAGTGTACCCTACCACAGGAAATAATTATAGGTCAATTAGGGGGTACACAGCGTGACCCTCAAATGTACTATGTATGCCTATGCGAAATAGAGTGTTCTGAGAAGTTTAAAATGAAGAAATAAGCGTTCTAAAATGCTTTAAAAATTCAAAGACATCTTTCAATGGTTAACTAACGCAAGGCGCAATATCAGACCTTAATATTGACCTATAATTTTTTAATTGGACCACGTATTATATTACAGGGTTATAGTGTACCCTACCACAGGAAATAATATAGGTCAATTAGGGGGTACACAGCGTGACACTAAAGTTTACTATGTATGCCTATGCGAAATAAAGAGTTCTGAGAAGCTTAAAATGCGGAAATAAGCGTTCTAAAATGCTTTAAAAATTCAAAGACATTTCTCTATGTTAACTAACGGTACGGTATCGGACCTTAATATTAACCTATAATTTTTAAATTGGACCACCTATTATAATACAGGGTAATAGTGTACCCTACCACAGGAAATAATTATATGTCAATTAGGGGGTACCCAGCGTAACCCTAAAGTTTACTATGTATGCCTATGCGAAATAGAGTGCTCTGAGAAGCTAAAATGAAGAAATAAGCATTCTAAAATGCTTTAAAAATTCAAAAACATCTTTCAATGGTTAACTAACGCAAGGCGCGATATCAGACCTTAATATGGAACCATAATATTTAAATTGGACCAGGTATTATATTACAGGGTAATAGTGTACCCTACAACAGGAAATAATTATAGGTCAATTAGGGGGTACACTATGTATATTTTAAATAGTGCATTAAAACAAGGAAATTCGAAGACTCTTTTCTATGTTAACTAACGGCACGGTATCGGACCTTAATATTGACCTAAAATTTTTAAATTGGGCCACGTATTATATTACAGGGTGATAGTGTACCCTACCACGGAAAATATTTATAGGTCAATTAGGGGGTACACAGCGTGACCCTAAATGTTACTATGTATGCCTATGCGAAATAAAGTGTTCTGAAAAGCTTAAAATGAGGAAATAAGCGTTCTAAAATGCTTTAAAAATTCAAAAACATCTTTCAATGGTTAACTAACGCAAGGCGCGATATCAGACCTTAATATGGAACCATAATATTTAAATTGGACCAGGTATTATATTACAGGGTAATAGTGTACCCTACAACAGGAAATAATTATAGGTCAATTAGGGGGTACACTATGTATATTTTAAATAGTGCATTAAAACAAGGAAATTCGAAGACTCTTTTCTATGTTAACTAACGGCACGGTATCGGACCTTAATATTGACCTAAAATTTTTAAATTGGGCCACGTATTATATTACAGGGTGATAGTGTACTCTACCACGGAAAATAATTATAGGTCAATTAGGGGGTACACGGCGTGACCCTAAAGGTTACTATGTATGCCTATGCGAAATAAAGTGTTCTGAGAAGCTTAAAATGAGGAAATAAGCGTTCTAAAATGCTTTAAAAATTCAAAGACATTTTTCTATGTTAACTAACGGCACGATATCGGACCTTAATATTGACCTATAATTTTTAAATTGGACCACGTATTATATTACAGGGTAATAGTGTACCCTACCACAGGAAATAATTATAGGTCAATTAGGGGGTACACAGCGTGACCCTCAAATTTACTATGTATGCCTATGCGAAATAGAGTGTTCTGAGAAGTTTAAAATGAAGAAATAAGCGTTCTAAAATGCTTTAAAAATTCAAAGACATCTTTCAATGGTTAACTAACGCAAGGCGCAATATCAGACCTTAATATTGACCTATAATTTTTAAATTGGACCACGTATTATATTACAGGGTTATAGTGTACCCTACCACAGGAAATAATATAGGTCAATTAGGGGGTACACAGCGTGACACTAAAGTTTACTATGTATGCCTATGCGAAATAAAGAGTTCTGAGAAGCTTAAAATGAGGAAATAAGCGTTCTAAAATGCTTTAAAAATTCAAAGACATTTCTCTATGTTAACTAACGGTACGGTATCGGACCTTAATATTGACCTATAATTTTTAAATTGGACCACCTATTATATTACAGGGTAATAGTGTACCCTACCACAGGAAATAATTATATGTCAATTAGGGGGTACACAGCGTAACCCTAAAGTTTACTATGTATGCCTATGCGAAATAGAGTGCTCTGAGAAGCTAAAATGAAGAAATAAGCATTCTAAAATGCTTTAAAAATTCAAAAACATCTTTCAATGGTTAACTAACGCAAGGCGCGATATCAGACCTTAATATGGAACCATAATATTTAAATTGGACCAGGTATTATATTACAGGGTAATAGTGTACCCTACAACAGGAAATAATTATAGGTCAATTAGGGGGTACACTATGTATATTTTAAATAGTGCATTAAAACAAGGAAATTCGAAGACTCTTTTCTATGTTAACTAACGGCACGGTATCGGACCTTAATATTGACCTAAAATTTTTAAATTGGGCCACGTATTATATTACAGGGTGATAGTGTACCCTACCACGGAAAATAATTATAGGTCAATTAGGGGGTACACAGCGTGACCCTAAAGGTTACTATGTATGCCTATGCGAAATAAAGTGTTCTGAAAAGCTTAAAATGAGGAAATAAGCGTTCTAAAATGCTTTAAAAATTCAAAGACATCTTTCAATGGTTAACTAACGCAAGGCGCAATATCAGACCTTAATATTGACCCATAATATTTAAATTGGACCAGGTATTATATTACAGGGTAATAGTGTACCCTACCACAGGAAATAATTATAGGTCAATTAGGGGGTACACTATGTATATTTTAAATAGTGCATTAAAACAAGGAAATTCGAAGACACTTTTCTATGTTAACTAACGGCACGGTATCGGACCTTAATATTGACCTATAATTTTTAAATTGGACCACGTATTATATTACAGGGTTATAGTGTACCCTACCGCAGGAAATAATTATAGGTCAATTAGGGGGTACACAGCGTGAAACTAAAGTTTACTATGTATGCCTATGAGAAATAAAGTGTTCTGAGAAGCTTAAAATGAGGAAATAAGCGTTCTAAAATGCTTTAAAAATTCAAAGACATCTTTCAATGGTTAACTAACGCAAGGCGCAATATCAGACCTTAATATTGACCCATAATATTTAAATTGGACCAGGTATTATATTACAGGGTAATAGTGTACCCTACCACAGGAAATAATTATAGGTCAATTAGGGGGTACACTATGTATATTTTAAATAGTGCATTAAAACAAGGAAATACGAAGACTCTTTTCTATGTTAACTAACGGCACGGTATCGGACCTTAATATTGACCTATAATTTTTAAATTGGACCACGTATTATACTACAGGGTAATAGTGTACCCTACCACAGGAAATAATTATAGGTCTATTAGGGGGTACACAGCGTAACCCTAAAGTTTACTATGTATGCCTATGCGAAATAGAGTGTTCTGAGAAGCTTAAAATGAAGAAATAAGCGTTCTAAAATGCTTTAAAAATTCAAAGACATCTTTCAATGGTTAACTAACGCAAGGCGCAATATCAGACCTTAATATTGACCTATAATTTTTAAATTGGACCACGTATTATATTACAGGGTTATAGTGTACCCTACCACAGGAAATAATTATAGGTCAATTAGGGGGTACACAGCGTGACCCTAAAGTTTACTATGTATGCCTATGGGAAATAAAGTGTTCAGAGAAGCTTAAAATGAGGAAATAAGCGTTCTAAAATGCTTTAAAAATTCAAAGACATTTTTCTATGTTAACTAACGGTACGGTATCGGACCTTAATATTAACCTATAATTTTTAAATTGGACCACCTATTATATTACAGGGTAATAGTGTACCCTACCACAGGAAATAATTATATGTCAATTAGGGGGTACACAGCGTAACCCTAAAGTTTACTATGTATGCCTATGCGAAATAGAGTGCTCTGAGAAGCTAAAATGAAGAAATAAGCATTCTAAAATGCTTTAAAAATTCAAAAACATCTTTCAATGGTTAACTAACGCAAGGCGCGATATCAGACCTTAATATGGAACCATAATATTTAAATTGGACCAGGTATTATATTACAGGGTAATAGTGTACCCTACAACAGGAAATAATTATAGGTCAATTAGGGGGTACACTATGTATATTTTAAATAGTGCATTAAAACAAGGAAATTCGAAGACTCTTTTCTATGTTAACTAACGGCACGGTATCGGACCTTAATATTGACCTAAAATTTTTAAATTGGGCCACGTATTATATTACAGGGTGATAGTGTACCCTACCACGGAAAATAATTATAGGTCAATTAGGGGGTACACAGCGTGACCCTAAAGGTTACTATGTATGCCTATGCGAAATAAAGTGTTCTGAAAAGCTTAAAATGAGGAAATAAGCGTTCTAAAATGCTTTAAAAATTCAAAGACATCTTTCAATGGTTAACTAACGCAAGGCGCAATATCAGACCTTAATATTGACCCATAATATTTAAATTGGACCAGGTATTATATTACAGGGTAATAGTGTACCCTACCACAGGAAATAATTATAGGTCAATTAGGGGGTACACTATGTATATTTTAAATAGTGCATTAAAACAAGGAAATTCGAAGACACTTTTCTATGTTAACTAACGGCACGGTATCGGACCTTAATATTGACCTATAATTTTTAAATTGGACCACGTATTATATTACAGGGTTATAGTGTACCCTACCGCAGGAAATAATTATAGGTCAATTAAGGGGTACACAGCGTGACCCTAAAGTTTACTATGTATACCTATGAGAAATAAAGTGTTCTGAGAAGCTTAAAATGAGGAAATAAGCGTTCTAAAATGCTTTAAAAATTCAAAGACATCTTTCAATGGTTAACTAACGCAAGGCGCAATATCAGACCTTAATATTGACCCATAATATTTAAATTGGACCAGGTATTATATTACAGGGTAATAGTGTACCCTACCACAGGAAATAATTATAGGTCAATTAGGGGGTACACTATGTATATTTTAAATAGTGCATTAAAACAAGGAAATACGAAGACTCTTTTCTATGTTAACTAACGGCACGGTATCGGACCTTAATATTGACCTATAATTTTTAAATTGGACCACGTATTATACTACAGGGTAATAGTGTACCCTACCACAGGAAATAATTATAGGTCAATTAGGGGGTACACAGCGTGACCCTAAAGTTTACTATGTATGCCTATGCGAAATAGAGTGTTCTGAGAAGCTTAAAATGAAGAAATAAGCGTTCTAAAATGCTTTAAAAATTCAAAGACATCTTTCAATGGTTAACTAACGCAAGGCGCAATATCAGACCTTAATATTGACCTATAATTTTTAAATTGGACCACGTATTATATTACAGGGTTATAGTGTACCCTACCACAGGAAATAATTATAGGTCAATTAGGGGGTACACAGCGTGACACTAAAGTTTACTATGTATGCCTATGGGAAATAAAGTGTTCAGAGAAGCTTAAAATGAGGAAATAAGCGTTCTAAAATGCTTTAAAAATTCAAAGACATTTTTCTATGTTAACTAACGGTACGGTATCGGACCTTAATATTGACCTATAATTTTTAAATTGGATCACCTATTATATTACAGGGTAATAGTGTACCCTACCACAGGAAATAATTATAGGTCATTTAGGGGGTACACTATGTATATTTTAAATAGTGCATTAAAACAAGGAAATACGAAGACACTTTTCTATGTTAACTAACGGCACGGTATCGGACCTTAATATTGACCTATAATTTTTAAATTGGACCACGTATTATATTACAGGGTTATAGTGTACCCTACCACAGGAAATAATTATAGGTCAATTAGGTAGTACACAGAGTGACCCTAAAGTTTACTATGTATGCCTATGCGAAATAAAGTGTTCTGAGAAGCTTAAAATGAGGAAATAAGCGTTCTAAAATGCTTTAAAAATTCAAAGACATTTTTCTATGTTAACTAACGGCACGGTATCGGACCTTAATATTGACCTATAATTTTTAAATTGGACCACGTATTATATTACAGGGTAATAGTGTACCCTACCACAGGAAATAATTATAGGTCATTTAGGGGGTACACAGCGTGACCCTAAATTTTACTATGTATGCCTATGCGAAATAGAGTGTTCTGAGATGCTTAAAATGAAGAAATAAGCGTTCTAAAATGCTTTAAAAATTCAAAAACATCTTTCAATGGTTAACTAACGCAAGGCGCGATATCAGACCTTAATATGGAACCATAATATTTAAATTGGATAAGGTATTATATTACAGGGTAATAGTGTACCCTACAACAGGAAATAATTATAGGTCAATTAGGGGGTACACTATGTATATTTTAAATAGTGCATTAAAACAAGGAAATTCGAAGACTCTTTTCTATGTTAACTAACGGCACGGTATCGGACCTTAATATTGACCTAAAATTTTTAAATTGGGCCACGTATTATATTACAGGGTGATAGTGTACCCTACCACGGAAAATAATTATAGGTCAATTAGGGGGTACACGGCGTGACCCTAAAGGTTACTATGTATGCCTATGCGAAATAAAGTGTTCTGAAAAGCTTAAAATGAGGAAATAAGCGTTCTAAAATGCTTTAAAAATTCAAAGACATTTTTCTATGTTAACTAACGGCACGATATCGGACCTTAATATTGACCTATAATTTTTAAATTGGACCACGTATTATATTACAGGGTAATAGTTTACCCTACCACAGGAAATAATTATAGGTCAATTAGGGGGTACACAGCGTGACCCTCAAATTTACTATGTATGCCTATGCGAAATAGAGTGTTCTGAGAAGTTTAAAATGAAGAAATAAGCGTTCTAAAATGCTTTAAAAATTCAAAGACATCTTTCAATGGTTAACTATCGCAAGGCGCAATATCAGACCTTAATATTGACCTATAATTTTTAAATTGGACCACGTATTATATTACAGGGTTATAGTGTACCCTACCACAGGAAATAATATAGGTCAATTAGGAGGTACACAGCGTGACACTAAAGTTTACTATGTATGCCTATGCGAAATAAAGAGTTCTGAGAAGCTTAAAATGAGGAAATAATCGTTCTAAAATGCTTTAAAAATTCAAAGACATTTCTCTATGTTAACTAACGGTACGGTATCGGACCTTAATATTGACCTATAATTTTTAAATTGTAACACCTATTATATTACAGGGTGATAGTGTACCCTACCACAGGAAATAATTATATGTCAATTAGGGGGTACACAGCGTGACCCTAAAGTTTACTATGTATGCCTATGCGAAATAGAGTGCTCTGAGAAGCTTAAAATGAAGAAATAAGCATTCTAAAATGCTTTAAAAATTCAAAAACATCTTTCAATGGTTAACTAACGCAAGGCGCGATATCAGACCTTAATTTTATAACCATAATATTTAAATTGGACCAGGTATTATATTACAGGGTAATAGTGTACCCTACAACAGGAAATAATTATAGGTCAATTAGGGGGTACACTATGTATATTTTAAATAGTGCATTAAAACAAGGAAATTCGAAGACTCTTTTCTATGTTAACTAACGGCACGGTATCGGACCTTAATATTGACCTAAAATTTTTAAATTGGGCCACGTATTATATTACAGGGTGATAGTGTACCCTACCACGGAAAATAATTATAGGTCAATTAGGGGGTACACAGCGTGACCCTAAAGGTTACTATGTATGCCTATGCGAAATAAAGTGTTCTGAAAAGCTTAAAATGAGGAAATAAGCGTTCTAAAATGCTTTAAAAATTCAAAGACATCTTTCAATGGTTAACTAACGCAAGGCGCAATATCAGACCTTAATATTGACCCATAATATTTAAATTGGACCAGGTATTATATTACAGGGTAATAGTGTACCCTACCACAGGAAATAATTATAGGTCAATTAGGGGGTACACTATGTATATTTTAAATAGTGCATTAAAACAAGGAAATTCGAAGACACTTTTCTATGTTAACTAACGGCACGGTATCGGACCTTAATATTGACCTATAATTTTTAAATTGGACCACGTATTATATTACAGGGTTATAGTGTACCCTACCGCAGGAAATAATTATAGGTCAATTAGGGGGTACACAGCGTGACCCTAAAGTTTACTATGTATGCCTATGAGAAATAAAGTGTTCTGAGAAGCTTAAAATGAGGAAATAAGCGTTCTAAAATGCTTTAAAAATTCAAAGACATCTTTCAATGGTTAACTAACGCAAGGCGCAATATCAGACCTTAATATTGACCCATAATATTTAAATTGGACCAGGTATTATATTACAGGGTAATAGTGTACCCTACCACAGGAAATAATTATAGGTCAATTAGGGGGTACACTATGTATATTTTAAATAGTGCATTAAAACAAGGAAATACGAAGACTCTTTTCTATGTTAACTAACGGCACGGTATCGGACCTTAATATTGACCTATAATTTTTAAATTGGACCACGTATTATACTACAGGGTAATAGTGTACCCTACCACAGGAAATAATTATAGGTCTATTAGGGGGTACACAGCGTAACCCTAAAGTTTACTATGTATGCCTATGCGAAATAGAGTGTTCTGAGAAGCTTAAAATGAAGAAATAAGCGTTCTAAAATGCTTTAAAAATTCAAAGACATCTTTCAATGGTTAACTAACGCAAGGCGCAATATCAGACCTTAATATTGACCTATAATTTTTAAATTGGACCACGTATTATATTACAGGGTTATAGTGTACCCTACCACAGGAAATAATTATAGGTCAATTAGGGGGTACACAGCGTGACCCTAAAGTTTACTATGTATGCCTATGGGAAAAAAAGTGTTCAGAGAAGCTTAAAATGAGGAAATAAGCGTTCTAAAATGCTTTAAAAATTCAAAGACATTTTTCTATGTTAACTAACGGTACGGTATCGGACCTTAATATTAACCTATAATTTTTAAATTGGACCACCTATTATATTACAGGGTAATAGTGTACCCTACCACAGGAAATAATTATATGTCAATTAGGGGGTACACAGCGTAACCCTAAAGTTTACTATGTATGCCTATGCGAAATAGAGTGCTCTGAGAAGCTAAAATGAAGAAATAAGCATTCTAAAATGCTTTAAAAATTCAAAAACATCTTTCAATGGTTAACTAACGCAAGGCGCGATATCAGACCTTAATATGGAACCATAATATTTAAATTGGACCAGGTATTATATTACAGGGTAATAGTGTACCCTACAACAGGAAATAATTATAGGTCAATTAGGGGGTACACTATGTATATTTTAAATAGTGCATTAAAACAAGGAAATTCGAAGACTCTTTTCTATGTTAACTAACGGCACGGTATCGGACCTTAATATTGACCTAAAATTTTTAAATTGGGCCACGTATTATATTACAGGGTGATAGTGTACCCTACCACGGAAAATAATTATAGGTCAATTAGGGGGTACACAGCGTGACCCTAAAGGTTACTATGTATGCCTATGCGAAATAAAGTGTTCTGAAAAGCTTAAAATGAGGAAATAAGCGTTCTAAAATGCTTTAAAAATTCAAAGACATCTTTCAATGGTTAACTAACGCAAGGCGCAATATCAGACCTTAATATTGACCCATAATATTTAAATTGGACCAGGTATTATATTACAGGGTAATAGTGTACCCTACCACAGGAAATAATTATAGGTCAATTAGGGGGTACACTATGTATATTTTAAATAGTGCATTAAAACAAGGAAATTCGAAGACACTTTTCTATGTTAACTAACGGCACGGTATCGGACCTTAATATTGACCTATAATTTTTAAATTGGACCACGTATTATATTACAGGGTTATAGTGTACCCTACCGCAGGAAATAATTATAGGTCAATTAAGGGGTACACAGCGTGACCCTAAAGTTTACTATGTATGCCTATGAGAAATAAAGTGTTCTGAGAAGCTTAAAATGAGGAAATAAGCGTTCTAAAATGCTTTAAAAATTCAAAGACATCTTTCAATGGTTAACTAACGCAAGGCGCAATATCAGACCTTAATATTGACCCATAATATTTAAATTGGACCAGGTATTATATTACAGGGTAATAGTGTACCCTACCACAGGAAATAATTATAGGTCAATTAGGGGGTACACTATGTATATTTTAAATAGTGCATTAAAACAAGGAAATACGAAGACTCTTTTCTATGTTAACTAACGGCACGGTATCGGACCTTAATATTGACCTATAATTTTTAAATTGGACCACGTATTATACTACAGGGTAATAGTGTACCCTACCACAGGAAATAATTATAGGTCAATTAGGGGGTACACAGCGTGACCCTAAAGTTTACTATGTATGCCTATGCGAAATAGAGTGTTCTGAGAAGCTTAAAATGAAGAAATAAGCGTTCTAAAATGCTTTAAAAATTCAAAGACATCTTTCAATGGTTAACTAACGCAAGGCGCAATATCAGACCTTAATATTGACCTATAATTTTTAAATTGGACCACGTATTATATTACAGGGTTATAGTGTACCCTACCACAGGAAATAATTATAGGTCAATTAGGGGGTACACAGCGTGACACTAAAGTTTACTATGTATGCCTATGGGAAATAAAGTGTTCAGAGAAGCTTAAAATGAGGAAATAAGCGTTCTAAAATGCTTTAAAAATTCAAAGACATTTTTCTATGTTAACTAACGGTACGGTATCGGACCTTAATATTGACCTATAATTTTTAAATTGGATCACCTATTATATTACAGGGTAATAGTGTACCCTACCACAGGAAATAATTATAGGTCATTTAGGGGGTACACTATGTATATTTTAAATAGTGCATTAAAACAAGGAAATACGAAGACACTTTTCTATGTTAACTAACGGCACGGTATCGGACCTTAATATTGACCTATAATTTTTAAATTGGACCACGTATTATATTACAGGGTTATAGTGTACCCTACCACAGGAAATAATTATAGGTCAATTAGGTAGTACACAGAGTGACCCTAAAGTTTACTATGTATGCCTATGCGAAATAAAGTGTTCTGAGAAGCTTAAAATGAGGAAATAAGCGTTCTAAAATGCTTTAAAAATTCAAAGACATTTTTCTATGTTAACTAACGGCACGGTATCGGACCTTAATATTGACCTATAATTTTTAAATTGGACCACGTATTATATTACAGGGTAATAGTGTACCCTACCACAGGAAATAATTATAGGTCATTTAGGGGGTACACAGCGTGACCCTAAATTTTACTATGTATGCCTATGCGAAATAGAGTGTTCTGAGATGCTTAAAATGAAGAAATAAGCGTTCTAAAATGCTTTAAAAATTCAAAAACATCTTTCAATGGTTAACTAACGCAAGGCGCGATATCAGACCTTAATATGGAACCATAATATTTAAATTGGATAAGGTATTATATTACAGGGTAATAGTGTACCCTACAACAGGAAATAATTATAGGTCAATTAGGGGGTACACTATGTATATTTTAAATAGTGCATTAAAACAAGGAAATTCGAAGACTCTTTTCTATGTTAACTAACGGCACGGTATCGGACCTTAATATTGACCTAAAATTTTTAAATTGGGCCACGTATTATATTACAGGGTGATAGTGTACCCTACCACGGAAAATAATTATAGGTCAATTAGGGGGTACACGGCGTGACCCTAAAGGTTACTATGTATGCCTATGCGAAATAAAGTGTTCTGAAAAGCTTAAAATGAGGAAATAAGCGTTCTAAAATGCTTTAAAAATTCAAAGACATTTTTCTATGTTAACTAACGGCACGATATCGGACCTTAATATTGACCTATAATTTTTAAATTGGACCACGTATTATATTACAGGGTAATAGTTTACCCTACCACAGGAAATAATTATAGGTCAATTAGGGGGTACACAGCGTGACCCTCAAATTTACTATGTATGCCTATGCGAAATAGAGTGTTCTGAGAAGTTTAAAATGAAGAAATAAGCGTTCTAAAATGCTTTAAAAATTCAAAGACATCTTTCAATGGTTAACTATCGCAAGGCGCAATATCAGACCTTAATATTGACCTATAATTTTTAAATTGGACCACGTATTATATTACAGGGTTATAGTGTACCCTACCACAGGAAATAATATAGGTCAATTAGGAGGTACACAGCGTGACACTAAAGTTTACTATGTATGCCTATGCGAAATAAAGAGTTCTGAGAAGCTTAAAATGAGGAAATAATCGTTCTAAAATGCTTTAAAAATTCAAAGACATTTCTCTATGTTAACTAACGGTACGGTATCGGACCTTAATATTGACCTATAATTTTTAAATTGTAACACCTATTATATTACAGGGTGATAGTGTACCCTACCACAGGAAATAATTATATGTCAATTAGGGGGTACACAGCGTGACCCTAAAGTTTACTATGTATGCCTATGCGAAATAGAGTGCTCTGAGAAGCTTAAAATGAAGAAATAAGCATTCTAAAATGCTTTAAAAATTCAAAAACATCTTTCAATGGTTAACTAACGCAAGGCGCGATATCAGACCTTAATTTTATAACCATAATATTTAAATTGGACCAGGTATTATATTACAGGGTAATAGTGTACCCTACAACAGGAAATAATTATACGTCAATTAGGGGGTACACTATGTATATTTTAAATAGTGCATTAAAACAAGGAAATTCGAAGACTCTTTTCTATGTTAACTAACGGCACGGTATCGGACCTTAATATTGACCTAAAATTTTTAAATTGGGCCACGTATTATATTACAGGGTGATAGTGTACCCTACCACGGAAAATAATTATAGGTCAATTAGGGGGTACACAGCGTGACCCTAAAGGTTACTATGTATGCCTATGCGAAATAAAGTGTTCTGAAAAGCTTAAAATGAGGAAATAAGCGTTCTAAAATGCTTTAAAAATTCAAAGACATCTTTCAATGGTTAACTAACGCAAGGCGCAATATCAGACCTTAATATTGACCCATAATATTTAAATTGGACCAGGTATTATATTACAGGGTAATAGTGTACCCTACCACAGGAAATAATTATAGGTCAATTAGGGGGTACACTATGTATATTTTAAATAGTGCATTAAAACAAGGAAATTCGAAGACACTTTTCTATGTTAACTAACGGCACGGTATCGGACCTTAATATTGACGTATAATTTTTAAATTGGACCACGTATTATATTACAGGGTTATAGTGTACCCTACCACAGGAAATAATTATAGGTCAATTAGGGGGTACACAGCGTGACCCTAAAGTTTACTATGTATCCCTATGAGAAATAAAGTGTTCTGAGAAGCTTAAAATGAGGAAATAAGCGTTCTAAAATGCTTTAAAAATTCAAAGACATCTTTCAATGGTTAACTAACGCAAGGCGCAATATCAGACCTTAATATTGACCCATAATATTTAAATTGGACCAGGTATTATATTACAGGGTAATAGTGTACCCTACCACAGGAAATAATTATAGGTCAATTAGGGGGTACACTATGTATATTTTAAATAGTGCATTAAAACAAGGAAATACGAAGACTCTTTTCTATGTTAACTAACGGCACGGTATCGGACCTTGATATTGACCTATAATTTTTAAATTGGACCACGTATTATACTTTTTTTTTTCTTTTCTCCAAGCTTTGGACATGTACCTAGGTCATTATGGACCCTTTACCATATAGCCCAAGGCTTGGCTACTGGTCCGGCTCCACTCCAGCCTAGGAACGAGCCCAGTCAGCAAGAATTTATTGAAAGCAAAAATATTTACAAACTTCTAAATATAATTTTGGCATAATTTTACAAAGTGGTAAGAATGAATAAAAAAGATAGAGTTGTTGACATTTTACAATTTAGATATGTTTAACTAAGCAAATATCCAGGAATTCCAATTTCTTTTTGAATGTTTATGAGATAAAATTTTTTACGGTACGGTAATAGTTTAATAATTTTGTTTCTTTTTTTTTTTTTTTTTTAAGTAAATTTAGTTAAGGTTAATGTTCCAAAAGTACAATGAGGAATTCATAGATATCCGTGAAGTTAGAAGAGTTAGAAAATAAAATACAATAAAGAAAATAAATAAAACATAGAATAGAAGTCTTCCAAGCAGTTACAAAAGAGCCTGTAAAACTTAAGAAAACAAAACATAGCATAAGTTATTTTGAGTTAATTTTTGTTCTAGAATTGTATGTGGGGACTTGTAAAGTCTGATTTTGGATAGGATTGGGAATTATTTCGAAGATTTGAGAACAGTGAAAAAAGTTTGAAAACATATGTGAAGATAATCATTTTTTATGATTGTTGGCAATCGTTTTACGTAGATGTTGGAGATGATGAATATATGTTGGACATGTCGGAGAAGATGCTGCGTGGTTGCAGTTAATGGACATGTTGAATTCAATATTCGAGTTGTAACAGTTGATACAGTAGTTGCTGATCTCCTTGCATTGGGAGGAGTCGTGTCCTTTGAAACCGCAAGCTTCACACACTCTTGTGGGGGCTGAGCAATTTGCTTGATGGTGACCAAGTTCTTGGCATTTATGGCAACGGAGGAGAAGGATTCTTTTTTTTATAAAGCATCTGAAAAGACCTATATAGAAGGAATTTAGTTGGAGGAGTTGATCTGCAATTTTTTTGTTGACTTTAACTATTACGTGACGTTTGTTTACATCTTTTTTATGTTCGATGTCTTTAATATGTAAGATGATATCTTTGTCGTTGTCGAATTTGATTTGATCTTTTAGAGTTAGAAATAATTCTTCGATTGAGTAGAGATGAGGAACGTTGAGCATAATAAGATGTGTTAATTTTTCTCGCTTGTCCTTTATTGTTAGACCTGAATTTTGTAGTTCTGCGTTAGCCGTTTCTCTTTCATGTCTGTTGTTGAAAATTAGTTCGATGTATTTTTTGTTTTTGTGGATTTTCTTTACTTTTAGTTTCGGACAATTTTGTTGAAGTTTCGAGAGGATGAGGTCTGTGTTTTTGTCTACTGTTCCTTCTATGACTAATGGTGTAGGATGTAGTTCTTTTTCTGTAGTTGAGGAGGATTGTTCTGGATTATTTAGGTTGTTGATGTTTGATGTCGTTAAGGATGATTCGTGTTTTTCGAGGCGTTTGTTAATTTTCTCAAGTTTTTCATCAAGTGATTGAAGAAATCCTGGGATAAGATTATTTTCGACTAAACTGTCCTGTTGGTTACCGAAAAGCTCTTCAGTATTAGTTTCCGTTGAAATGGAGGTTTTGGTTGGTGAGACTTGTACTGAAGCAAATTGTTGAGACGTTAGCTTACGAAGTTTGGTGAGTGCTGATATGCAGTCAAACCTGTGTTTGGATGGGAGGTAGTATTTATTGCAATTCATGGAGACTATACTCTTTTCCAGGAACGAGATAGTAGAACATATTTCTTCTTGTCTGGTTTTCCTTAATGCCTCGGAAGAGAATTGATGGTTGTTAGGTTGTTCTCTGGTGTCGTGTAGGGGGAGAGTTACACCTAGTGACCCTTGCTGGATTTCCGAGGAAGTGGAAGACGAAGATAGGTGGAGGTTCCGTTCCTGATTTCCGAGTGTTTGCGGAATAGTGAAGGTTGGTTTCTCTTGTTGGCTGGTACTGTTACAAGCTATTGGAGATAGTGGCTGAGAATTGAGCGATACTATCGATTCTCGTTCGTTGATCCTGTTGAGGTTGGATGCATGAGAAGGTTGTCGTGCACTGTCAGGATGCGGAGGTGGTTGATTTTTTGGAGTTGGTAGAAATGTTCGAGTTCTATTGATTGATGGTTTTGGGAGATGAGATTGTGCGATGGTTAACAAGGTTGTTGGACATTCGTTATAATCATGTTGGGCTCTTGGAGTCAGTTGGTTGTTGCGGTATGAACTCCTTGTCATGATGGGGGTAGTAGGAGTCTGGTGGTTTTGAGGAAGTGGTTGGTTATGATGAAATCCCCTACTTGAAGTCAGTTGCATGCTGCGGTAATGATTAGATCCCCTTCTTGGTGTTTGTTGCATGCTGCGGTTTGGACTCCTTGTTGTTGTTGGTGAAGTTGGGGTAAGTAAGTCCTTATTTTGATTTTGCGAATTCCTTATGGGTGAATTCATTTCTTGGTTTGATTAATGTCTTTTGTTTTTTGACTTAGAGTGCTCTATCTGATAATAGTTTGGATTTTTATTTTTATTAATTAAAGTGGCGGGGGTGAGTCCCCTCCAGAACCCGTGGGAGAGCCAGAGAATTGATGTGTGAAAGATTATTCCAAATTTTGAGGAAAGTAATAAAGAGTTGGTGACGTTCCCTTGATTCGGCTTAACCGTTGCCAGTTGATGGGGTGAGTAGGTGATAATAAATCACTTGTTTGTTAGCAGGTGGGATTGAAAATGAAATTTTTTTGGGGGGGGAGTGGGGGGTTAAGTGGGGGGTGGGGGTGTGAGGGTGAAGTTATGTTAGCGAAGGTTTTTGGTTTATTCTTAAAAGTAGCAATATTTGGAAAGAAAAAAGTTGTTCTGTTTTGGCGAGAAAACAAGTACCGATCTGCATTAAGTTAAGGATTTTGATCGGTAGGTTTACATTAAGTAAAAGATTTTGATCTGAATTTTTTTTTTTTTGGGGGGGGGAGTGGGGGGTGAAGTGAGGGGTGGGGTGTTTGAGGGTGAAGTTATGTCAGTGGGGATTTTTGGTTATTCCTATAAAAAGCAATAATTAAAAAAAAAGTTGTTCTGTTTTTGGCGAGAAAACAAGTGCCGGTTTACATTAAGTTAAAGATTTTGATCAGTGGATTTTCTTTTTTTTTGGGGGGGGGAGGGAGCCGGGGGGGAAGTGGGGGTGGTTGTGAGTGGGGGAAGTGGGGGGGATGGGAGTGGGGTGGTGGTGGTGGAAGTTTGAGATTTAAG
This sequence comes from Parasteatoda tepidariorum, assembly GCF_982258835.1. Taxonomy (NCBI): domain Eukaryota; kingdom Metazoa; phylum Arthropoda; class Arachnida; order Araneae; family Theridiidae; genus Parasteatoda; species Parasteatoda tepidariorum. The sequence goes on along the minus strand of NW_028257388.1, from coordinate 591,100 downwards.
ACAATTTAAGTTTTAATGGTCGGTGCTGACAATGTGCGGATGAGCTAAAGATAATTTTAGAAGAGTTGTCCATTTTGAATCTCTATGGATTGTAATTAGTTTGGTGAGATTGAGAGTTATTATTGATATTTAGAAAAGAATAAGAGGGGGTGGATGCTAACAAGGTGCGGAAAAGCCTAACAAAGTTAATTGAAGATTGATCTTATGATAAGATTCTCAAGTTGATTCCTTTTTATTTTAAAACTTATTAATTTTCAAGATTTTGATAAATTGGTGAAGTTTACCTAATTTTAGGCGAATTTTAAGTTTTGAAGGTCGGTGCTACCAAAGTGCGGAGGAGCAATATTTTTATTTTTTATTTTTATAAAGTTGTCTTTGTTTGGATGCCTATGGAGAATGCAATATGATTAATGGAACTATGAATTATTTTTTAATTTTTTATTAGGATAAGAGAAGATAGGGTTGGTGCAAGCTAGGTGCAAAAATGCTATTTGAAGGTTGGTCTTATGAAAAGACTCTTATTTGAGTTGAGAGCTCGCTAATGGAAGATAGAAAGCGACAATGCTAAAGCTGTAGGGAGAAAGTTGAAATGGCGATAGAACTAGTTCCACATACTATTACCATGTCTATTGATTAATGCGGTCATATGGGAAAAGCTATGATGTGTTGAAAATTAAGGTAAGCAACTGGCAATGGTTACGTTAGAAATTATAAAATGGCGAAAAAATTAGTACTAAAAACATAATAATCATAATAGAGCTAATTAAGCATTATACATTAAACACTGGGTGGCCAACGCTATGAAAATAAACAATAGATAAACAATAAGCATACCATTAGATGATTGTTTCATATACTCTAAGAAGATGACTTGGTACAGTGAGGTCCACAGTAGGTTGATGTTCTATAACCTAAGATTGTTTATTGGCTGAAGCGACCAAGAGAAGTTTTTGATTGTTGTTGATAATCGTGTAAATAAGTAAGACACAACAGTACACAAGTATAAAAGATTTTAATAAAAAGTCATGTAATATAATGATAAATGCTAATAGATAAACAATAGAAGATATAAAGAAAGAGTTTCTTAAAAATATGTTTATACTCTGACTCTGAGAAGAATGATAATACCCATTAGAAGAGAAACTAAAAAATTTACAATTGGTTCATTGAAAAGAATAATGATTATTGAAAGCTGGGCGTAGCGTGATTGTAAGAGCTTAACTGTTACTGTAATCATTGCTAAGGTTTGTTTACATAAAAATGGCTATAATTTGCATTGAAAAAGAACGCCGAAAATGTGAAAAAGATGTTTATTAGAAAATCAATAATAAAATAAGTAATGGGTTAAAAATTTTGAAACAAGTGGTTATACATTAAGCATGAGTTGGGGCATGACATATAAAAAAATTAGAGCACACAGTAACAATTAAGTCTAAATAAATATCTCTCAAAGTCAGAGTACAAAATAAAAAAATATTTAACATAGCGATGGCCTATACCTAGAAATGACAATAAAATTTAAAGTTGCTGAAAAATAGTAATACGATCGCCGAAAATTAAAACAAAGTATAGTGACATTAAGATAATCGCTTTTAGCATTGAAATGGACAAGCAATTTTAAGTTTAGAATCATTTATTAATATTTATAAGTGCTGAAAATTAGCGATAGGAAAATTCTGCATAGAGATACATGCTAAGATGTCGATCGTATACATTAAGCCTGAATCAATGGAACGTCAATTTTAAAAATTTAAAACATGAAAAATTGGGCTCCCTAGGCCCGGAAAAGACTCACCGGAGATGCCAAGGACTATTACATGTTGTTTTTGATGGGGTTTGCGAAGAAAGAATGGATAATTATTTGTTTTTTAGGTGAAAAAAAATCCCACTGTAAGATGGTAGACAACACCGGTGGGCGTAGCTAGATCACCACCACGTATTATACTACAGGGTAATAGTGTACCCTACCACAGGAAATAATTATAGGTCAATTAGGGGGTACACAGCGTGACCCTAAATTTTACTATGTATGCCTATGCGAAATAGAGTGTTCTGAGATGCTTAAAATGAAGAAATAAGCGTTCTAAAATGCTTTAAAAATTCAAAAACATCTTTCAATGGTTAACTAACGCAAGGCGCGATATCAGACCTTAATATGGAACCATAATATTTAAATTGGACCAGGTATTATATTACAGGGTAATAGTGTACCCTACAACAGGAAATAATTATAGGTCAATTAGGGGGTACACTATGTATATTTTAAATAGTGCATTAAAACAAGGAAATTCGAAGACTCTTTTCTATGTTAACTAACGGCACGGTATCGGACCTTAATATTGACCTAAAATTTTTAAATTGGGCCACGTATTATATTACAGGGTGATAGTGTACCCTACCACGGAAAATAATTATAGGTCAATTAGGGGGTACACGGCGTGACCCTAAAGGTTACTATGTATGCCTATGCGAAATAAAGTGTTCTGAGAAGCTTAAAATGAGGAAATAAGCGTTCTAAAATGCTTTAAAAATTCAAAGACATTTTTCTATGTTAACTAACGGCACGATATCGGACCTTAATATTGACCTATAATTTTTAAATTGGACCACGTATTATATTACAGGGTAATAGTTTACCCTACCACAGGAAATAATTATAGGTCAATTAGGGGGTACACAGCGTGACCCTCAAATTTACTATGTATGCCTATGCGAAATAGAGTGTTCTGAGAAGTTTAAAATGAAGAAATAAGCGTTCTAAAATGCTTTAAAAATTCAAAGACATCTTTCAATGGTTAACTATCGCAAGGCGCAATATCAGACCTTAATATTGACCTATAATTTTTAAATTGGACCACGTATTATATTACAGGGTTATAGTGTACCCTACCACAGGAAATAATATAGGTCAATTAGGAGGTACACAGCGAGACACTAAAGTTTACTATGTATGCCTATGCGAAATAAAGAGTTCTGAGAAGCTTAAAATGAGGAAATAAGCGTTCTAAAATGCTTTAAAAATTCAAAGACATTTCTCTATGTTAACTAACGGCACGGTATCGGACCTTAATATTGACCTAAAATTTTTAAATTGGGCCACGTATTATATTACAGGGTGATAGTGTACCCTACCACGGAAAATAATTATAGGTCAATTAGGGGGTACACAGCGGGACCCTAAAGGTTACTATGTATGCCTATGCGAAATAAAGTGTTCTGAAAAGCTTAAAATGAGGAAATAAGCGTTCTAAAATGCTTTAAAAATTCAAAGACATCTTTCAATGGTTAACTAACGCAAGGCGCAATATCAGACCTTAATATTGACCCATAATATTTAAATTGGACCAGGTATTATATTACAGGGTAATAGTGTACCCTACCACAGGAAATAATTATAGGTCAATTAGGGGGTACACTATGTATATTTTAAATAGTGCATTAAAACAAGGAAATTCGAAGACACTTTTCTATGTTAACTAACGGCACGGTATCGGACCTTAATATTGACGTATAATTTTTAAATTGGACCACGTATTATATTACAGGGTTATAGTGTACCCTACCACAGGAAATAATTATAGGTCAATTAGGGGGTACACAGCGTGACCCTAAAGTTTACTATGTATCCCTATGAGAAATAAAGTGTTCTGAGAAGCTTAAAATGAGGAAATAAGCTTTCTAAAATGCTTTAAAAATTCAAAGACATCTTTCAATGGTTAACTAACGCAAGGCGCAATATCAGACCTTAATATTGACCCATAATATTTAAATTGGACCAGGTATTATATTACAGGGTAATAGTGTACCCTACCACAGGAAATAATTATAGGTCAATTAGGGGGTACACTATGTATATTTTAAATAGTGCATTAAAACAAGGAAATACGAAGACTCTTTTCTATGTTAACTAACGGCTCGGTATCGGACCTTAATATTGACCTATAATTTTTAAATTGGACCACGTATTATACTACAGGGTAATAGTGTACCCTACCACAGGAAATAATTATAGGTCAATTAGGGGGTACACAGCGTGACCCTAAAGTTTACTATGTATGCCTATGCGAAATAGAGTGTTCTGAGAAGCTTAAAATGAAGAAATAAGCGTTCTAAAATGCTTTAAAAATTCAAAGACATCTTTCAATGGTTAACTAACGCAAGGCGCGATATCAGACCTTAATATGGAACCATAATATTTAAATTTGACCAGGTATTATACTACAGGGTAATAGTGTACCCTACAACAGGAAATAATTATAGGTCAATTAGGGGGTACACTATGTATATTTTAAATAGTGCATTAAAACAAGGAAATTCGAAGACTCTTTTCTATGTTAACTAACGGCACGGTATCGGACCTTAATATTGACCTATAATTTTTAAATTGGACCACGTATTATATTACAGGGTTATAGTGTACCCTACCACAGGAAAGAATTATATTTCAATCAGGGGGTACACAGCGTGTCCCTAAAGTTTACTATGTATGCCTATGCGAAATAGAATGTTCTGAGAAGCTTAAAATGAAGAAATAAGCGTTCTAAAATGCTTTAAAAATTCAAAGACATCTTTCAATGGTTAACCAACGCAAGGCGCGATATCAGACCTTAATATTGACCCATAATATTTAAATTGGACCAGGTATTATATTACAGGGTAATAGTGTACCCTACCACAGGAAATAATTATAGGTCAATAGGGGGGTACACTATGTATATTTTAAATAGTGCATTAAAACTAGGAAATTCGAAGACATTTTTCTATGTTAACTAACGGCACGGTAATTGACCTTAATATTGACCTATAATTTTTAAATTGGACCACGTATTATATTACAGGGTAATAGTGTACCCTACCACAGGAAATAATTATAGGTCAATTAGGGGGTACACAGCGTGTCCCTAAAGTTTACTATGTATGCCTATGCGAAATAGAGTGTTCTGAGAAGCTTAAAATGAAGAAATAAGCGTTCTAAAATGCTTTAAAAATTCAAAGACATCTTTCAATGGTTAACTAACGCAAGGCGAAATATCAGACCTTAATATTGACCTATAATTTTTAAATTGGACCACGTATTATATTACAGGGTTATAGTGGTCCCTACCACAGGAAATAATTATAGGTCAATTAGGGGGTACACAGCGTGACCCTAAAGTTTACTATGTATGCCTATGGGAAATAAAGTGTTCAGAGAAGCTTAAAATGAGGAAATAAGCGTTCTAAAATGCTTTAAAAATTCAAAGACATTTTTCTATGTTAACTAACGGTACGGTATCGGACCTTAATATTGACCTATAATTTTTAAATTGGACCACGTATTATATTACAGGGTGATATTGTTCCCTACCGCGGGAAATAATTATAGGTCTCTTAGAGGGTACACAGCGTGACCCTAAAGTTTACTATGTATGCTTATGCGAAATAGAGTGTTCTGAGAAGCTTAAAATGAAGAAATAAGCGTTCTAAAATGCTTTAAAAATTCAAAGACATCTTTCAATGGTTAACCAACGCAAGGCGCGATATTAGACCTTAATATTGACCCATAATATTTAAATTGAACCAGGTATTATATTACAGGATAATAGTGTACCCTACCACAGGAAATAATTATAGGTCAATCGGGGGGTACACTATGTATATTTTAAATAGTGCATTAAAACAAGGAAATTCGAAGACTCTTTTCTATGTTAACTAACGGCACGGTATCGGACCTTAATAATGACCTAAAATTTTTAAATTGGGCCACGTATTATATTACAGGGTGATAGTGTACCCTACCACGGAAAATAATTATAGGTCATTTAGGGGGTACACAGCGTGACCCTAAAGGTTACTATGTATGCCTATGAGAAATAAAGTGTTCTGAGAAGCTTAAAATGAGGAAATAAGCGTTCTAAAATGCTTTAAAAATTCAAAGACATCTTTCAATGGTTAACTAACGCAAGGCGCAATATCAGACCTTAATATTGACCCATAATATTTAAATTGGACCAGGTATTATATTACAGGGTAATAGTGTACCCTACCACAGGAAATAATTATAGGTCAATTAGGGGGTACACTATGTATATTTTAAATAGTGCATTAAAACAAGGAAATACGAAGACTCTTTTCTATGTTAACTAACGGCACGGTATCGGACCTTAATATTGACCTATAATTTTTAAATTGGACCACGTATTATACTACAGGGTAATAGTGTACCCTACCACAGGAAATAATTATAGGTCAATTAGGGGGTACACAGCGTGACCCTAAAGTTTACTATGTATGCCTATGCGAAATAGAGTGTTCTGAGAAGCTTAAAATGAAGAAATAAGCGTTCTAAAATGCTTTAAAAATTCAAAGACATCTTTCAATGGTTAACTAACGCAAGGCGCAATATCAGACCTTAATATTGACCTATAATTTTTAAATTGGACCACGTATTATATTACAGGGTTATAGTGTACCCTACCACAGGAAATAATTATAGGTCAATTAGGGGTTACACAGCGTGACCCTAAAGTTTACTATGTATGCCTATGGGAAATAAAGTGTTCAGAGAAGCTTAAAATGAGGAAATAAGCGTTCTAAAATGCTTTAAAAATTCAAAGACATTTTTCTATGTTAACTAACGGTACGGTATCGGACCTTAATATTGACCTATAATTTTTAAATTGGACCACGTATTATATTACAGGGTAATATTGTTCCCTACCGCGGGAAATAATTATAGGTCTCTTAGGGGGTACACAGCGTGACCCTAAAGTTTACTATGTATGCCTATGGGAAATAAAGTGTTCTGAGAAGCTTAAAATGAGGAAATAAGCGTTCTAAAATGCTTTAAAAATTCAAAGACATCTTTCAATGGTTAACTAACGCAAGGCGCGATATCAGACCTTAATATGGAACTATAATATTTAAATTGGACCAGGTATTATATTATAGGGTAATAGTGTACCCTACAACAGGAAATAATTATAGGTCAATTAGGGGGTACACTATGTATATTTTAAATAGTGCATTAAAACAAGGAAATTCGAAGACACTTTTCTATGTTAACTAACGGCACGGTATCGGACCTTAATATTGAGCTATAATTTTTAAATTGGACCACGTATTATATTGCAGGGTTATAGTGTACCCTACGACAGGAAATAATTATATGTCAATTAGGGGGTACACAACGTGACCCTAAAGTTTACTATGTATGCCTATGCGAAATAGAGTGTTCTGAGAATCTTAAAATGAAGAAATAAGCGTTCTAAAATGCTTTAAAAATTCAAAGACATCTTTCAATGGTTAACTAACACAAGGCGCGATATCAGACCTTAATATGGAACCATAATATTTAAATTGGACCAGGTATTATATTACAGGGTAATAGTGTACCCTACAACAGGAAATAATTATAGGTCAATTAGGGGGTACACTATGTATATTTTAAATAGTGCATTAAAACAAGGAAATTCGAAGACTCTTTTCTATGTTAACTAACGGCACGGTATCGGACCTTAATATTGACCTATAATTTTTAAATTGGACCACGTATTATATTACAGGGTAATAGTGTACCCTACCACAGGAAATAATTACAGGTCAATTAGGGGGTACACAGCGTGTCCCTAAAGTTTACTATGTATGCCTATGCGAAATAGAGTGTTCTGAGAAGCTTAAAATGAAGAAATAAGCGTTCTAAAATGCTTTAAAAATTCAAAGACATCTTTCAATGGTTAACTAACGCAAGGCGCAATATCAGACCTTAATATTGACCTATAATTTTTAAATTGGACCACGTATTATATTACAGGGTTATAGTGGTCCCTACCACAGGAAATAATTATAGGTCAATTAGGGGGTACACAGCGTGACCCTAAAGTTTACTATGTATGCCTATGCGAAATAGAATGTTCTGAGAAGCTTAAAATGAAGAAATAAGCGTTCTAAAATGCTTTAAAAATTCAAAGACATCTTTCAATGGTTAACCAACGCAAGGCGCGATATCAGACCTTAATATTGACCCATAATATTTAAATTGGACCAGGTATTATATTACAGGGTAATAGTGTACCCTACCACAGGAAATAATTATAGGTCAATTGGGGGGTACACTATGTATATTTTAAATAGTGCATTAAAACTAGGAAATTCGAAGACATTTTTCTATGTTAACTAACGGCACGGTAATTGACCTTAATATTGACCTATAATTTTTAAATTGGACCACGTATTATATTACAGGGTAATAGTGTACCCTACCACAGGAAATAATTATAGGTCAATTAGGGGGTACACAGCGTGTCCCTAAAGTTTACTATGTATGCCTATGCGAAATAGAGTGTTCTGAGAAGCTTAAAATGAAGAAATAAGCGTTCTAAAATGCTTTAAAAATTCAAAGACATCTTTCAATGGTTAACTAACGCAAGGCGCAATATCAGACCTTAATATTGACCTATAATTTTTAAATTGGACCACGTATTATATTACAGGGTAATAGTGTACCCTACCACAGGAAATATATATAGGTCAATTAGGGGGTACACTATGTATATTTTAAATAGTGCATTAAAACAAGGAAATACGAAGACACTTTTCTATGTTAACTAACGGCACGGTATCGGACCTTAATATTGACCTATAATTTTTAAATTGGACCACGTATTATAGTACAGGGTTATAGTGTTCCCTACCACAGGAAATAATTATAGGTCAATTAGGGGGTACACAGAGTGACCCTAAAGTTTACTATGTATGCCTATACAAAATAAAGTGTTCTGAGAAGCTTAAAATGAGGAAATAAGCGTTCTAAAATGCTTTAAAAATTCAAAGACATTTTTCTATGTTAACTAAAGGCACGGTATCGGACCTTAATATTGACGTATAATTTTTAAATTGGACCACCTATTATATTACAGTATAATAGTGTACCCTACCACAGGAAATAATTATATGTCAATTAGGGGGTACACAGCGTGACCCTAAAGTTTACTATGTATGCCTTTGCGAAATAGAGTGTTCTGAGAAGCTTAAAATGAAGAAATAAGCGTTCTAAAATGCTTTAAAAATTCAAAGACATCTTTCAATGGTTAACCAACGCAAGGCGCGATATCAGACCTTAATATTGACCCATAATATTTAAATTGAACCAGGTATTATATTACAGGATAATAGTGTACCCTACCACAGGAAATAATTATAGGTCAATCGGGGGGTACACTATGTATATTTTAAATAGTGCATTAAAACAAGGAAATTCGAAGACTCTTTTCTATGTTAACTAACGGCACGGTATCGGACCTTAATATTGACCTAAAATTTTTAAATTGGGCCACGTATTATATTACAGGGTGATAGTGTACCCTACCACGGAAAATAATTATAGGTCATTTAGGGGGTACACAGCGTGACCCTAAAGGTTACTATGTATGCCTATGCGAAATAAAGTGTTCTGAAAAGCTTAAAATGAGGAAATAAGCGTTCTAAAATGCTTTAAAAATTCAAAGACATCTTTCAATGGTTAACTAACGCAAGGCGCAATATCAGACCTTAATATTGACCCATAATATTTAAATTGGACCAGGTATTATATTACAGGGTAATAGTGTACCCTACCACAGGAAATAATTATAGGTCAATTAGGGGGTACACTATGTATATTTTAAATAGTGCATTAAAACAAGGAAATTCGAAGACACTTTTCTATGTTAACTAACGGCACGGTATCGGACCTTAATATTGACGTATAATTTTTAAATTGGACCACGTATTATATTACAGGGTTATAGTGTACCCTACCACAGGAAATAATTATAGGTCAATTAGGGGGTACACAGCGTGACCCTAAAGTTTACTATGTATGCCTAAGCGAAATAAAGTGTTCTGAGAAGCTTAAAATGAGGAAATAAGCGTTCTAAAATGCTTTAAAAATTCAAAGACATTTTTCTATGTTAACTAACGGCACGGTATTGGACCTTAATATTGACCTATAATTTTTAAATTGGACCACCTATTATATTACCTGGTAATAGTGTACCCTACCACAGGAAATAATTATAGGTCATTTAGGGGGTACACTATGTATATTTTAAATAGTGCATTAAAACAAGGAAATACGAAGACACTTTTCTATGTTAACTAACGGCACGGTATTGGACCTTAATATTGACCTATAATTTTTAAATTGTACCACGTATTATATTACAGGGTAATAGTGTACCCTACCACAGGAAATAATTATAGGTCAATTAGGGGGTACACAGCGTGACCCTAAAGTTTACTATGTATGCCTATGCGAAATAGAGTGTTCTGAGAAGCTTAAAATGAAGAAATAAGCGTTCTAAAATGCTTTAAAAATTCAAAGACATCTTTCAATGGTTAACCAACGCAAGGCGCGATATTAGACCTTAATATTGACCCATAATATTTAAATTGAACCAGGTATTATATTACAGGATAATAGTGTACCCTACCACAGGAAATAATTATAGGTCAATCGGGGGGTACACTATGTATATTTTAAATAGTGCATTAAAACAAGGAAATTCGAAGACTCTTTTCTATGTTAACTAACGGCACGGTATCGGACCTTAATAATGACCTAAAATTTTTAAATTGGGCCACGTATTATATTACAGGGTGATAGTGTACCCTACCACGGAAAATAATTATAGGTCATTTAGGGGGTACACAGCGTGACCCTAAAGGTTACTATGTATGCCTATGAGAAATAAAGTGTTCTGAGAAGCTTAAAATGAGGAAATAAGCGTTCTAAAATGCTTTAAAAATTCAAAGACATCTTTCAATGGTTAACTAACGCAAGGCGCAATATCAGACCTTAATATTGACCCATAATATTTAAATTGGACCAGGTATTATATTACAGGGTAATAGTGTACCCTACCACAGGAAATAATTATAGGTCAATTAGGGGGTACACTATGTATATTTTAAATAGTGCATTAAAACAAGGAAATACGAAGACTCTTTTCTATGTTAACTAACGGCACGGTATCGGACCTTAATATTGACCTATAATTTTTAAATTGGACCACGTATTATACTACAGGGTAATAGTGTACCCTACCACAGGAAATAATTATAGGTCAATTAGGGGGTACACAGCGTGACCCTAAAGTTTACTATGTATGCCTATGCGAAATAGAGTGTTCTGAGAAGCTTAAAATGAAGAAATAAGCGTTCTAAAATGCTTTAAAAATTCAAAGACATCTTTCAATGGTTAACTAACGCAAGGCGCAATATCAGACCTTAATATTGACCTATAATTTTTAAATTGGACCACGTATTATATTACAGGGTTATAGTGTACCCTACCACAGGAAATAATTATAGGTCAATTAGGGGTTACACAGCGTGACCCTAAAGTTTACTATGTATGCCTATGGGAAATAAAGTGTTCAGAGAAGCTTAAAATGAGGAAATAAGCGTTCTAAAATGCTTTAAAAATTCAAAGACATTTTTCTATGTTAACTAACGGTACGGTATCGGACCTTAATATTGACCTATAATTTTTAAATTGGACCACGTATTATATTACAGGGTAATATTGTTCCCTACCGCGGGAAATAATTATAGGTCTCTTAGGGGGTACACAGCGTGACCCTAAAGTTTACTATGTATGCCTATGGGAAATAAAGTGTTCTGAGAAGCTTAAAATGAGGAAATAAGCGTTCTAAAATGCTTTAAAAATTCAAAGACATCTTTCAATGGTTAACTAACGCAAGGCGCGATATCAGACCTTAATATGGAACTATAATATTTAAATTGGACCAGGTATTATATTATAGGGTAATAGTGTACCCTACAACAGGAAATAATTATAGGTCAATTAGGGGGTACACTATGTATATTTTAAATAGTGCATTAAAACAAGGAAATTCGAAGACACTTTTCTATGTTAACTAACGGCACGGTATCGGACCTTAATATTGAGCTATAATTTTTAAATTGGACCACGTATTATATTGCAGGGTTATAGTGTACCCTACGACAGGAAATAATTATATGTCAATTAGGGGGTACACAACGTGACCCTAAAGTTTACTATGTATGCCTATGCGAAATAGAGTGTTCTGAGAATCTTAAAATGAAGAAATAAGCGTTCTAAAATGCTTTAAAAATTCAAAGACATCTTTCAATGGTTAACTAACACAAGGCGCGATATCAGACCTTAATATGGAACCATAATATTTAAATTGGACCAGGTATTATATTACAGGGTAATAGTGTACCCTACAACAGGAAATAATTATAGGTCAATTAGGGGGTACACTATGTATATTTTAAATAGTGCATTAAAACAAGGAAATTCGAAGACTCTTTTCTATGTTAACTAACGGCACGGTATCGGACCTTAATATTGACCTATAATTTTTAAATTGGACCACGTATTATATTACAGGGTAATAGTGTACCCTACCACAGGAAATAATTACAGGTCAATTAGGGGGTACACAGCGTGTCCCTAAAGTTTACTATGTATGCCTATGCGAAATAGAGTGTTCTGAGAAGCTTAAAATGAAGAAATAAGCGTTCTAAAATGCTTTAAAAATTCAAAGACATCTTTCAATGGTTAACTAACGCAAGGCGCAATATCAGACCTTAATATTGACCTATAATTTTTAAATTGGACCACGTATTATATTACAGGGTTATAGTGGTCCCTACCACAGGAAATAATTATAGGTCAATTAGGGGGTACACAGCGTGACCCTAAAGTTTACTATGTATGCCTATGCGAAATAGAATGTTCTGAGAAGCTTAAAATGAAGAAATAAGCGTTCTAAAATGCTTTAAAAATTCAAAGACATCTTTCAATGGTTAACCAACGCAAGGCGCGATATCAGACCTTAATATTGACCCATAATATTTAAATTGGACCAGGTATTATATTACAGGGTAATAGTGTACCCTACCACAGGAAATAATTATAGGTCAATTGGGGGGTACACTATGTATATTTTAAATAGTGCATTAAAACTAGGAAATTCGAAGACATTTTTCTATGTTAACTAACGGCACGGTAATTGACCTTAATATTGACCTATAATTTTTAAATTGGACCACGTATTATATTACAGGGTAATAGTGTACCCTACCACAGGAAATAATTATAGGTCAATTAGGGGGTACACAGCGTGTCCCTAAAGTTTACTATGTATGCCTATGCGAAATAGAGTGTTCTGAGAAGCTTAAAATGAAGAAATAAGCGTTCTAAAATGCTTTAAAAATTCAAAGACATCTTTCAATGGTTAACTAACGCAAGGCGCAATATCAGACCTTAATATTGACCTATAATTTTTAAATTGGACCACGTATTATATTACAGGGTAATAGTGTACCCTACCACAGGAAATATATATAGGTCAATTAGGGGGTACACTATGTATATTTTAAATAGTGCATTAAAACAAGGAAATACGAAGACACTTTTCTATGTTAACTAACGGCACGGTATCGGACCTTAATATTGACCTATAATTTTTAAATTGGACCACGTATTATATTACAGGGTTATAGTGTTCCCTACCACAGGAAATAATTATAGGTCAATTAGGGGGTACACAGAGTGACCCTAAAGTTTACTATGTATGCCTATACAAAATAAAGTGTTCTGAGAAGCTTAAAATGAGGAAATAAGCGTTCTAAAATGCTTTAAAAATTCAAAGACATTTTTCTATGTTAACTAAAGGCACGGTATCGGACCTTAATATTGACGTATAATTTTTAAATTGGACCACCTATTATATTACAGTATAATAGTGTACCCTACCACAGGAAATAATTATATGTCAATTAGGGGGTACACAGCGTGACCCTAAAGTTTACTATGTATGCCTTTGCGAAATAGAGTGTTCTGAGAAGCTTAAAATGAAGAAATAAGCGTTCTAAAATGCTTTAAAAATTCAAAGACATCTTTCAATGGTTAACCAACGCAAGGCGCGATATCAGACCTTAATATTGACCCATAATATTTAAATTGAACCAGGTATTATATTACAGGATAATAGTGTACCCTACCACAGGAAATAATTATAGGTCAATCGGGGGGTACACTATGTATATTTTAAATAGTGCATTAAAACAAGGAAATTCGAAGACTCTTTTCTATGTTAACTAACGGCACGGTATCGGACCTTAATATTGACCTAAAATTTTTAAATTGGGCCACGTATTATATTACAGGGTGATAGTGTACCCTACCACGGAAAATAATTATAGGTCATTTAGGGGGTACACAGCGTGACCCTAAAGGTTACTATGTATGCCTATGCGAAATAAAGTGTTCTGAAAAGCTTAAAATGAGGAAATAAGCGTTCTAAAATGCTTTAAAAATTCAAAGACATCTTTCAATGGTTAACTAACGCAAGGCGCAATATCAGACCTTAATATTGACCCATAATATTTAAATTGGACCAGGTATTATATTACAGGGTAATAGTGTACCCTACCACAGGAAATAATTATAGGTCAATTAGGGGGTACACTATGTATATTTTAAATAGTGCATTAAAACAAGGAAATTCGAAGACACTTTTCTATGTTAACTAACGGCACGGTATCGGACCTTAATATTGACGTATAATTTTTAAATTGGACCACGTATTATATTACAGGGTTATAGTGTACCCTACCACAGGAAATAATTATAGGTCAATTAGGGGGTACACAGCGTGACCCTAAAGTTTACTATGTATGCCTAAGCGAAATAAAGTGTTCTGAGAAGCTTAAAATGAGGAAATAAGCGTTCTAAAATGCTTTAAAAATTCAAAGACATTTTTCTATGTTAACTAACGGCACGGTATTGGACCTTAATATTGACCTATAATTTTTAAATTGGACCACCTATTATATTACCTGGTAATAGTGTACCCTACCACAGGAAATAATTATAGGTCATTTAGGGGGTACACTATGTATATTTTAAAAAGTGCATTAAAACAAGGAAATACGAAGACACTTTTCTATGTTAACTAACGGCACGGTATTGGACCTTAATATTGACCTATAATTTTTAAATTGTACCACGTATTATATTACAGGGTAATAGTGTACCCTACCACAGGAAATAATTATAGGTCAATTAGGGGGTACACAGCGTGACCCTAAAGTTTACTATGTATGCCTATGCGAAATAGAGTGTTCTGAGAAGCTTAAAATGAAGAAATAAGCGTTCTAAAATGCTTTAAAAATTCAAAGACATCTTTCAATGGTTAACTAACGCAAGGCGCAATATCAGACCTTAATATTGACCTATAATTTTTAAATTGGACCACGTATTATATTACAGGGTTATAGTGTACCCTACCACAGGAAATAATTATAGGTCAATTAGGGGGTACACAGCGTGACCCTAAAGTTTACTATGTATGCCTATGGGAAATAAAGTGTTCAGAGAAGCTTAAAATGAGGAAATAAGCGTTCTAAAATGCTTTAAAAATTCAAAGACATTTTTCTATGTTAACTAACGGTACGGTATCGGACCTTAATATTGACCTATAATTTTTAAATTGGACCACGTATTATATTACAGGGTAATATTGTTCCCTACCGCGGGAAATAATTATAGGTCTCTTAGGGGGTACACAGCGTGACCCTAAAGTTTACTATGTATGCCTATGGGAAATAAAGTGTTCTGAGAAGCTTAAAATGAGGAAATAAGCATTCTAAAATGCTTTAAAAATTCAAAGACATCTTTCAATGGTTAACTAACGCAATTCGCGATATCAGACCTTAATATGGAACTATAATATTTAAATTGGACCAGGTATTATATTATAGGGTAATAGTGTACCCTACAACAGGAAATAATTATAGGTCAATTAGGGGGTACACTATGTATATTTTAAATAGTGCATTAAAACAAGGAAATTCGAAGACACTTTTCTATGTTAACTAACGGCACGGTATCGGACCTTAATATTGAGCTATAATTTTTAAATTGGACCACGTATTATATTGCAGGGTTATAGTGTACCCTACGACAGGAAATAATTATATGTCAATTAGGGGGTACACAACGTGACCCTAAAGTTTACTATGTATGCCTATGCGAAATAGAGTGTTCTGAGAATCTTAAAATGAAGAAATAAGCGTTCTAAAATGCTTTAAAAATTCAAAGACATCTTTCAATGGTTAACTAACGCAAGGCGCGATATCAGACCTTAATATGGAACCATAATATTTAAATTGGACCAGGTATTATATTACAGGGTAATAGTGTACCCTACAACAGGAAATAATTATAGGTCAATTAGGGGGTACACTATGTATATTTTAAATAGTGCATTAAAACAAGGAAATTCGAAGACTCTTTTCTATGTTAACTAACGGCACGGTATCGGACCTTAATATTGACCTATAATTTTTAAATTGGACCACGTATTATATTACAGGGTTATAGTGTACCCTACCACAGGAAAGAATTATATTTCAATCAGGGGGTACACAGCGTGTCCCTAAAGTTTACTATGTATGCCTATGCGAAATAGAATGTTCTGAGAAGCTTAAAATGAAGAAATAAGCGTTCTAAAATGCTTTAAAAATTCAAAGACATCTTTCAATGGTTAACCAACGCAAGGCGCGATATCAGACCTTAATATTGACCCATAATATTTAAATTGGACCAGGTATTATATTACAGGGTAATAGTGTACCCTACCACAGGAAATAATTATAGGTCAATTGGGGGGTACACTATGTATATTTTAAATAGTGCATTAAAACTAGGAAATTCGAAGACATTTTTCTATGTTAACTAACGGCACGGTAATTGACCTTAATATTGACCTATAATTTTTAAATTGGACCACGTATTATATTACAGGGTAATAGTGTACCCTACCACAGGAAATAATTATAGGTCAATTAGGGAGTACACAGCGTGTCCCTAAAGTTTACTATGTATGCCTATGCGAAATAGAGTGTTCTGAGAAGCTTAAAATGAAGAAATAAGCGTTCTAAAATGCTTTAAAAATTCAAAGACATCTTTCAATGGTTAACTAACGCAAGGCGCAATATCAGACCTTAATATTGACCTATAATTTTTAAATTGGACCACGTATTATATTACAGGGTTATAGTGGTCCCTACCACAGGAAATAATTATAGGTCAATTAGGGGGTACACAGCGTGACCCTAAAGTTTACTATGTATGCCTATGCGAAATAGAGTGTTCTGAGAAGCTTAAAATGAAGAAATAAGCGTTCTAAAATGCTTTAAAAATTCAAAGACATCTTTCAATGGTTAACCAACGCAAGGCGCGATATCAGACCTTAATATTGACCCATAATATTTAAATTGAACCAGGTATTATATTACAGGGTAATAGTGTACCCTACCACAGGAAATAATTATAGGTCAATTGGGGGGTACACTATGTATATTTTAAATAGTGCATTAAAACAAGGAAATTCGAAGACATTTTTCTATGTTAACTAACGGCACGGTATCGGACCTTAATATTGACCTATAATTTTTAAATTGGACCACGTATTATATTACAGGGTAATAGTGTACCCTACCACAGGAAATAATTATAGGTCAATTAGGGGGTACACAGCGTGACCCTAAAGTTTACTCTGTATGCCTATGCGAAATAGAGTGTTCTGAGAAGCTTAAAATGAAGAAATAAGCGTTCTAAAATGCTTTAAAAATTCAAAGACATCTTTCAATGGTTAACTAACGCAAGGCGCAATATCAGACCTTAATATTGACCTATAATTTTTACATTGGACCACGTATTATATTACAGGGTAATAGTGTACCCTACCACAGGAAATATATATAGGTCAATTAGGGGGTACACTATGTATATTTTAAATAGTGCATTAAAACAAGGAAATACGAAGACACTTTTCTATGTTAACTAACGGCACGGTATCGGACCTTAATATTGACCTATAATTTTTAAATTGGACCACGTATTATATTACAGGGTTATAGTGTTCCCTACCACAGGAAATAATTATAGGTCAATTAGGGGGTACACAGAGTGACCCTAAAGTTTACTATGTATGCCTATACAAAATAAAGTGTTCTGAGAAGCTTAAAATGAGGAAATAAGCGTTCTAAAATGCTTTAAAAATTCAAAGACATTTTTCTATGTTAACTAAAGGCACGGTATCGGACCTTAATATTGACGTATAATTTTTAAATTGGACCACCTATTATATTACAGTATAATAGTGTACCCTACCACAGGAAATAATTATATGTCAATTAGGGGGTACACAGCGTGACCCTAAAGTTTACTATGTATGCCTTTGCGAAATAGAGTGTTCTGAGAAGCTTAAAATGAAGAAATAAGCGTTCTAAAATGCTTTAAAAATTCAAAGACATCTTTCAATGGTTAACCAACGCAAGGCGCGATATCAGACCTTAATATTGACCCATAATATTTAAATTGAACCAGGTATTATATTACAGGATAATAGTGTACCCTACCACAGGAAATAATTATAGGTCAATCGGGGGGTACACTATGTATATTTTAAATAGTGCATTAAAACAAGGAAATTCGAAGACTCTTTTCTATGTTAACTAACGGCACGGTATCGGACCTTAATATTGACCTAAAATTTTTAAATTGGGCCACGTATTATATTACAGGGTGATAGTGTACCCTACCACGGAAAATAATTATAGGTCATTTAGGGGGTACACAGCGTGACCCTTATGCCTATGCGAAATAAAGTGTTCTGAAAAGCTTAAAATGAGGAAATAAGCGTTCTAAAATGCTTTAAAAATTCAAAGACATCTTTCAATGGTTAACTAACGCAAGGCGCAATATCAGACCTTAATATTGACCCATAATATTTAAATTGGACCAGGTATTATATTACAGGGTAATAGTGTACCCTACCACAGGAAATAATTATAGGTCAATTAGGGGGTACACTATGTATATTTTAAATAGTGCATAAAACAAGAAATTCGAAGACACTTTTCTATGTTAACTAACGGCACGGTATCGGACCTTAATATTGACGTATAATTTTTAAATTGGACCACGTATTATATTACAGGGTTATAGTGTACCCTACCACAGGAAATAATTATAGGTCAATTAGGGGGTACACAGCGTGACCCTAAAGTTTACTATGTATGCCTAAGCGAAATAAAGTGTTCTGAGAAGCTTAAAATGAGGAAATAAGCGTTCTAAAATGCTTTAAAAATTCAAAGACATTTTTCTATGTTAACTAACGGCACGGTATTGGACCTTAATATTGACCTATAATTTTTAAATTGGACCACCTATTATATTACCTGGTAATAGTGTACCCTACCACAGGAAATAATTATAGGTCATTTAGGGGTACACTATGTATATTTTAAATAGTGCATTAAAACAAGGAAATACGAAGACACTTTTCTATGTTAACTAACGGCACGGTATTGGACCTTAATATTGACCTATAATTTTAAATTGTACCACGTATTATATTACAGGGTAATAGTGTACCCTACCACAGGAAATAATTATAGGTCAATTAGGGGGTACACAGCGTGACCCTAAAGTTTACTATGTATGCCTATGCGAAATAGAGTGTTCTGAGAAGCTTAAAATGAAGAAATAAGCGTTCTAAAATGCTTTAAAAATTCAAAGACATCTTTCAATGGTTAACTAACGCAAGGCGCAATATCAGACCTTAATATTGACCTATAATTTTTAAATTGGACCACGTATTATATTACAGGGTTATAGTGTACCCTACCACAGGAAATAATTATAGGTCAATTAGGGGGTACACAGCGTGACCCTAAAGTTTACTATGTATGCCTATGGGAAATAAAGTGTTCAGAGAAGCTTAAAATGAGGAAATAAGCGTTCTAAAATGCTTTAAAAATTCAAAGACATTTTTCTATGTTAACTAACGGTACGGTATCGGACCTTAATATTGACCTATAATTTTTAAATTGGACCACGTATTATATTACAGGGTAATATTGTTCCCTACCGCGGGAAATAATTATAGGTCTCTTAGGGGGTACACAGCGTGACCTAAAGTTTACTATGTATGCCTATGGGAAATAAAGTGTTCTGAGAAGCTTAAAATGAGGAAATAAGCGTTCTAAAATGCTTTAAAAATTCAAAGACATCTTTCAATGGTTAACTAACGCAATTCGCGATATCAGACCTTAATATGGAACTATAATATTTAAATTGGACCAGGTATTATATTATAGGGTAATAGTGTACCCTACAACAGGAAATAATTATAGGTCAATTAGGGGGTACACTATGTATATTTTAAATAGTGCATTAAAACAAGGAAATTCGAAGACACTTTTCTATGTTAACTAACGGCACGGTATCGGACCTTAATATTGAGCTATAATTTTTAAATTGGACCACGTATTATATTGCAGGGTTATAGTGTACCCTACGACAGGAAATAATTATATGTCAATTAGGGGGTACACAACGTGACCCTAAAGTTTACTATGTATGCCTATGCGAAATAGAGTGTTCTGAGAATCTTAAAATGAAGAAATAAGCGTTCTAAAATGCTTTAAAAATTCAAAGACATCTTTCAATGGTTAACTAACGCAAGGCGCGATATCAGACCTTAATATGGAACCATAATATTTAAATTGGACCAGGTATTATATTACAGGGTAATAGTGTACCCTACAACAGGAAATAATTATAGGTCAATTAGGGGGTACACTATGTATATTTTAAATAGTGCATTAAAACAAGGAAATTCGAAGACTCTTTTCTATGTTAACTAACGGCACGGTATCGGACCTTAATATTGACCTATAATTTTTAAATTGGACCACGTATTATATTACAGGGTTATAGTGTACCCTACCACAGGAAAGAATTATATTTCAATCAGGGGGTACACAGCGTGTCCCTAAAGTTTACTATGTATGCCTATGCGAAATAGAATGTTCTGAGAAGCTTAAAATGAAGAAATAAGCGTTCTAAAATGCTTTAAAAATTCAAAGACATCTTTCAATGGTTAACCAACGCAAGGCGCGATATCAGACCTTAATATTGACCCATAATATTTAAATTGGACCAAGTATTATATTACAGGGTAATAGTGTACCCTACCACAGGAAATAATTATAGGTCAATTGGGGGGTACACTATGTATATTTTAAATAGTGCATTAAAACTAGGATATTCGAAGACATTTTTCTATGTTAACTAACGGCACGGTAATTGACCTTAATATTGACCTATAATTTTAAATTGGACCACGTATTATATTACAGGGTAATAGTGTACCCTACCACAGGAAATAATTATAGGTCAATTAGGGAGTACACAGCGTGTCCCTAAAGTTTACTATGTATGCCTATGCGAAATAGAGTGTTCTGAGAAGCTTAAAATGAAGAAATAAGCGTTCTAAAATGCTTTAAAAATTCAAAGACATCTTTCAATGGTTAACTAACGCAAGGCGCAATATCAGACCTTAATATTGACCTATAATTTTAAATTGGACCACGTATTATATTACAGGGTTATAGTGGTCCCTACCACAGGAAATAATTATAGGTCAATTAGGGGGTACACAGCGTGACCCTAAAGTTTACTATGTATGCCTATGCGAAATAGAGTGTTCTGAGAAGCTTAAAATGAAGAAATAAGCGTTCTAAAATGCTTTAAAAATTCAAAGACATCTTTCAATGGTTAACCAACGCAAGCGCGATATCAGACCTTAATATTGACCCATAATATTTAAATTGAACCAGGTATTATATTACAGGGTAATAGTGTACCCTACCACAGGAAATAATTATAGGTCAATTGGGGGGTACACTATGTATATTTTAAATAGTGCATTAAAACAAGGAAATTCGAAGACATTTTTCTATGTTAACTAACGGCACGGTATCGGACCTTAATATTGACCTATAATTTTTAAATTGGACCACGTATTATATTACAGGGTAATAGTGTACCCTACCACAGGAAATAATTATAGGTCAATTAGGGGGTACACAGCGTGACCCTAAAGTTTACTATGTATGCCTATGCGAAATAGAGTGTTCTGAGAAGCTTAAAATGAAGAAATAAGCGTTCTAAAATGCTTTAAAAATTCAAAGACATCTTTCAATGGTTAACTAACGCAAGGCGCAATATCAGACCTTAATATTGACCTATAATTTTTACATTGGACCACGTATTATATTACAGGGTAATAGGTACCCTACCACAGGAAATATATATAGGTCAATTAGGGGGTACACTATGTATATTTTAAATAGTGCATTAAAACAAGGAAATACGAAGACACTTTTCTATGTTAACTAACGGCACGGTATCGGACCTTAATATTGACCTATAATTTTTAAATTGGACCACGTATTATATTACAGGGTTATAGTGTTCCCTACCACAGGAAATAATTATAGGTCAATTAGGGGGTACACAGAGTGACCCTAAAGTTTACTATGTATGCCTATACAAAATAAAGTGTTCTGAGAAGCTTAAAATGAGGAAATAAGCGTTCTAAAATGCTTTAAAAACTCAAAGACATTTTTCTATGTTAACTAAAGGCACGGTATCAGACCTTAATATTGACCTATAATTTTAAATTGGACCACCTATTATATTACAGTATAATAGTGTACCCTACCACAGGAAATAATTATATGTCAATTAGGGGGTACACAGCGTGACCCTAAAGTTTACTATGTATGCCTTGCGAAATAGAGTGCTCTGAGAAGCTTAAAATGAAGAAATAAGCATTCTAAAATGCTTTAAAAATTCAAAAACATCTTTCAATGGTTAACTAACGCAAGGCGCGATATCAGACCTTAATATGGAACCATAATATTTAAATTGGACCAGGTATTATATTACAGGGTAATAGTGTACCCTACAACAGGAAATAATTATAGGTCAATTAGGGGGTACACTATGTATATTTTAAATAGTGCATTAAAACAAGGAAATTCGAAGACTCTTTTCTATGTTAACTAACGGCACGGTATCGGACCTTAATATTGACCTAAAATTTTAAATTGGGCCAGGTATTATATTACAGGGTGATAGTGTACCCTACCACGGAAAATAATTATAGGTCAATTAGGGGTACACGGCGTGACCCTAAAGGTTACTATGTATGCCTATGCGAAATAAAGTGTTCTGAGAAGCTTAAAATGAGGAAATAAGCGTTCTAAAATGCTTTAAAAATTCAAGACATTTTTCTATGTTAACTAACGGCACGATATCGGACCTTAATATTGACCTATAATTTTTAAATTGGACCACGTATTATATTACAGGGTAATAGTGTACCCTACCACAGGAAATAATTATAGGTCAATTAGGGGGTACACAGCGTGACCCTCAAATTTACTATGTATGCCTATGCGAAATAGAGTGTTCTGAGAAGTTTAAAATGAAGAAATAAGCGTTCTAAAATGCTTAAAAAATTCAAAGACATCTTTCAAAGGTTAACTAACGCAAGGCGCAATATCAGACCTTAATATTGACCTATAATTTTTAAATTGGACCACGTATTATATTACAGGGTTATAGTGTACCCTACCACAGGAAATAATATAGGTCAATTAGGAGGTACACAGCGTGACTCTAAAGTTTACTATGTATGCCTATGCGAAATAAAGAGTTCTGAGGAGCTTAAAATGAGGAAATAAGCGTTCTAAAATGCTTTAAAAATTCAAAGACATTTCTCTATGTTAACTAACGGTACGGTATCGGACCTTAATATTGACCTATAATTTTTAAATTGGATCACCTATTATATTACAGGGTGATAGTGTACCCTACCACAGGAAATAATTATATGTCAATTAGGGGGTACTCAGCGTGACCCTAAA
This sequence comes from Parasteatoda tepidariorum, assembly GCF_982258835.1. Classification (NCBI taxonomy): domain Eukaryota; kingdom Metazoa; phylum Arthropoda; class Arachnida; order Araneae; family Theridiidae; genus Parasteatoda; species Parasteatoda tepidariorum. Next base: position 567,292 of record NW_028257388.1, on the reverse strand, counting down.
GTTTACTATCTATGCCTATGCGAAATAGAGTGCTCTGAGAAGCTTAAAATGAAGAAATAAGCATTCTAAAATGCTTTAAAAATTCAAAAACATCTTTCAATGGTTAACTAACGCAAGGCGCGATATCAGACCTTAATTTTATAACCATAATATTTAAATTGGACCAGGTATTATATTACAGGGTAATAGTGTACCCTACAACAGGAAATAATTATAGGTCAATTAGGGGGTACACTATGTATATTTTAAATAGTGCATTAAAACAAGGAAATTCGAAGACTCTTTTCTATGTTAACTAACGGCACGGTTTCGGACCTTAATATTGACCTTAAATTTTTAAATTGGGCCACGTATTATATTACAGGGTGATAGTGTACCCTACACGGAAATAATTATAGGTCAATTAGGGGGTACACAGCGTGACCCTAAAGGTTACTATGTATGCCTATGCGAAATAAAGTGTTCTGAAAAGCTTAAAATGAGGAAATAAGCGTTCTAAAATGCTTTAAAAATTCAAAGACATCTTTCAATGGTTAACTAACGCAAGGCGCAATATCAGACCTTAATATTGACCCATAATATTTAAATTGGACCAGGTATTATATTACAGGGTAATAGTGTACCCTACCACAGGAAATAATTATAGGTCAATTAGGGGGTACACTATGTATATTTTAAATAGTGCATTAAAACAAGGAAATTCGAAGACACTTTTCTATGTTAACTAACGGCACGGTATCGGACCTTAATATTGACGTATAATTTTTAAATTGGACCACGTATTATATTACAGGGTTATAGTGTACCCTACCACAGGAAATAATTATAGGTCAATTAGGGGGTACACAGCGTGACCCTAAAGTTTACTATGTATCCCTATGAGAAATAAAGTGTTCTGAGAAGCTTAAAATGAGGAAATAAGCGTTCTAAAATGCTTTAAAAATTCAAAGACATCTTTCAATGGTTAACTAACGCAAGGCGCAATATCAGACCTTAATATTGACCCATAATATTTAAATTGGACCAGGTATTATATTACAGGGTAATAGTGTACCCTACCACAGGAAATAATTATAGGTCAATTAGGGGGTACACTATGTATATTTTAAATAGTGCATTAAAACAAGGAAATACGAAGACTCTTTTCTATGTTAACTAACGGCACGGTATCGGACCTTAATATTGACCTATAATTTTTAAATTGGACCACGTATTATACTACAGGGTAATAGTGTACCCTACCACAGGAAATAATTATAGGTCAATTAGGGGGTACACAGCGTGACCCTAAAATTTACTATGTATGCCTATGCGAAATAGAGTGTTCTGAGAAGCTTAAAATGAAGAAATAAGCGTTCTAAAATGCTTTAAAAATTCAAAGACATCTTTCAATGGTTAACTAACGCAAGGCGCAATATCAGACCTTAATATTGACCTATAATTTTTAAATTGGACCACGTATTATATTACAGGGTTATAGTGTACCCTACCACAGGAAATAATTATAGGTCAATTAGGGGGTACACTATGTATATTTTAAATAGTGCATTAAAACAAGGAAATTCGAAGACACTTTTCTATGTTAACTAACGGCACGGTATCGGACCTTAATATTGAGCTATAATTTTTAAATTGGACCACGTATTATATTGCAGGGTTATAGTGTACCCTACGACAGGAAATAATTATATGTCAATTAGGGGGTACACAACGTGACCCTAAAGTTTACTATGTATGCCTATGCGAAATAGAGTGTTCTGAGAATCTTAAAATGAAGAAATAAGCGTTCTAAAATGCTTTAAAAATTCAAAGATATCTTTCAATGGTTAACTAACGCAAGGCGCGATATCAGACCTTAATATGGAACCATAATATTTAAATTGGACCAGGTATTATATTACAGGGTAATAGTGTACCCTACAACAGGAAATAATTATAGGTCAATTAGGGGGTACACTATGTATATTTTAAATAGTGCATTAAAACAAGGAAATTCGAAGACTCTTTTCTATGTTAACTAACGGCACGGTATCGGACCTTAATATTGACCTATAATTTTTAAATTGGACCACGTATTATATTACAGGGTTATAGTGTACCCTACCACTGGAAAGAATTATATTTCAATCAGGGGGTACACAGCGTGTCCCTAAAAATTACTATGTATGCCTATGCGAAATAGAATGTTCTGAGAAGCTTAAAATAAAGAAATAAGCGTTCTAAAATGCTTTAAAAATTCAAAGACATCTTTCAATGGTTAACCAACGCAAGGCGCGATATCAGACCTTAATATTGACCCATAATATTTAAATTGGACCAGGTATTATATTACAGGGTAATAGTGTACCCTACCACAGGAAATAATTATAGGTCAATTGGGGGGTACACTATGTATATTTTAAATAGTGCATTAAAACTAGGAAATTCGAAGACATTTTTCTATGTTAACTAACGGCACGGTAATTGACCTTAATATTGACCTATAATTTTTAAATTGGACCACGTATTATATTACAGGGTAATAGTGTACCCTACCACAGGAAATAATTATAGGTCAATTAGGGAGTACACAGCGTGTCCCTAAAGTTTACTATGTATGCCTATGCGAAATAGAGTGTTCTGAGAAGCTTAAAATGAAGAAATAAGCGTTCTAAAATGCTTTAAAAATTCAAAGACATCTTTCAATGGTTAACTAACGCAAGGCGCAATATCAGACCTTAATATTGACCTATAATTTTTAAATTGGACCACGTATTATATTACAGGGTTATAGTGGTCCCTACCACAGGAAATAATTATAGGTCAATTAGGGGGTACACAGCGTGACCCTAAAGTTTACTATGTATGCCTATGCGAAATAGAGTGTTCTGAGAAGCTTAAAATGAAGAAATAAGCGTTCTAAAATGCTTTAAAAATTCAAAGACATCTTTCAATGGTTAACCAACGCAAGGCGCGATATCAGACCTTAATATTGACCCATAATATTTAAATTGAACCAGGTATTATATTACAGGGTAATAGTGTACCCTACCACAGGAAATAATTATAGGTCAATTGGGGGGTACACTATGTATATTTTAAATAGTGCATTAAAACAAGGAAATTCGAAGACATTTTTCTATGTTAACTAACGGCACGGTATCGGACCTTAATATTGACCTATAATTTTTAAATTGGACCACGTATTATATTACAGGGTAATAGTGTACCCTACCACAGGAAATAATTATAGGTCAATTAGGGGGTACACAGCGTGACCCTAAAGTTTACTATGTATGCCTATGCGAAATAGAGTGTTCTGAGAAGCTTAAAATGAAGAAATAAGCGTTCTAAAATGCTTTAAAAATTCAAAGACATCTTTCAATGGTTAACTAACGCAAGGCGCAATATCAGACCTTAATATTGACCTATAATTTTTAAATTGGACCACGTATTATATTACAGGGTAATAGTGTACCCTACCACAGGAAATATATATAGGTCAATTAGGGGGTACACTATGTATATTTTAAATAGTGCATTAAAACAAGGAAATACGAAGACACTTTTCTATGTTAACTAACGGCACGGTATCGGACCTTAATATTGACCTATAATTTTTAAATTGGACCACGTATTATATTACAGGGTTATAGTGTTCCCTACCACAGGAAATAATTATAGGTCAATTAGGGGGTACACAGAGTGACCCTAAAGTTTACTATGTATGCCTATACAAAATAAAGTGTTCTGAGAAGCTTAAAATGAGGAAATAAGCGTTCTAAAATGCTTTAAAAATTCAAAGACATTTTTCTATGTTAACTAAAGGCACGGTATCGGACCTTAATATTGACCTATAATTTTTAAATTGGACCACCTATTATATTACAGTATAATAGTGTACCCTACCACAGGAAATAATTATATGTCAATTAGGGGGTACACAGCGTGACCCTAAAGTTTACTATGTATGCCTTTGCGAAATAGAGTGCTCTGAGAAGCTTAAAATGAAGAAATAAGCATTCTAAAATGCTTTAAAAATTCAAAAACATCTTTCAATGGTTAACTAACGCAAGGCGCGATATCAGACCTTAATATGGAACCATAATATTTAAATTGGACCAGGTATTATATTACAGGGTAATAGTGTACCCTACAACAGGAAATAATTATAGGTCAATTAGGGGGTACACTATGTATATTTTAAATAGTGCATTAAAACAAGGAAATTCGAAGACTCTTTTCTATGTTAACTAACGGCACGGTATCGGACCTTAATATTGACCTAAAATTTTTAAATTGGGCCACGTATTATATTACAGGGTGATAGTGTACCCTACCACGGAAAATAATTATAGGTCAATTAGGGGGTACACGGCGTGACCCTAAAGGTTACTATGTATGCCTATGCGAAATAAAGTGTTCTGAGAAGCTTAAAATGAGGAAATAAGCGTTCTAAAATGCTTTAAAAATTCAAAGACATCTTTCAAAGGTTAACTAACGCAAGGCGCAATATCAGACCTTAATATTGACCTATAATTTTTAAATTGGACCACGTATTATATTACAGGGTTATAGTGTACCCTACCACAGGAAATAATATAGGTCAATTAGGAGGTACACAGCGTGACTCTAAAGTTTACTATGTATGCCTATGCGAAATAAAGAGTTCTGAGAAGCTTAAAATGAGGAAATAAGCGTTCTAAAATGCTTTAAAAATTCAAAGACATTTCTCTATGTTAACTAACGGTACGGTATCGGACCTTAATATTGACCTATAATTTTTAAATTGGACCACCTATTATATTACAGGGTGATAGTGTACCCTACCACAGGAAATAATTATATGTCAATTAGGGGGTACACAGCGTGACCCTAAAGTTTACTATCTATGCCTATGCGAAATAGAGTGCTCTGAGAAGCTTAAAATGAAGAAATAAGCATTCTAAAATGCTTTAAAAATTCAAAAACATCTTTCAATGGTTAACTAACGCAAGGCGCGATATCAGACCTTAATTTTATAACCATAATATTTAAATTGGACCAGGTATTATATTACAGGGTAATAGTGTACCCTACAACAGGAAATAATTATAGGTCAATTAGGGGGTACACTATGTATATTTTAAATAGTGCATTAAAACAAGGAAATTCGAAGACTCTTTTCTATGTTAACTAACGGCACGGTATCGGACCTTAATATTGACCTTAAATTTTTAAATTGGGCCACGTATTATATTACAGGGTGATAGTGTACCCTACCACGGAAAATAATTATAGGTCAATTAGGGGGTACACAGCGTGACCCTAAAGGTTACTATGTATGCCTATGCGAAATAAAGTGTTCTGAAAAGCTTAAAATGAGGAAATAAGCGTTCTAAAATGCTTTAAAAATTCAAAGACATCTTTCAATGGTTAACTAACGCAAGGCGCAATATGAGACCTTAATATTGACCCATAATATTTAAATTGGACCAGGTATTATATTACAGGGTAATAGTGTACCCTACCACAGGAAATAATTATAGGTCAATTAGGGGGTACACTATGTATATTTTAAATAGTGCATTAAAACAAGGAAATTCGAAGACACTTTTCTATGTTAACTAACGGCACGGTATCGGACCTTAATATTGACGTATAATTTTTAAATTGGACCACGTATTATATTACTGGGTTATAGTGTACCCTACCACAGGAAATAATTATAGGTCAATTAGGGGGTACACAGCGTGACCCTAAAGTTTACTATGTATCCCTATGAGAAATAAAGTGTTCTGAGAAGCTTAAAATGAGGAAATAAGCGTTCTAAAATGCTTTAAAAATTCAAAGACATCTTTCAATGGTTAACTAACGCAAGGCGCAATATCAGACCTTAATATTGACCCATAATATTTAAATTGGACCAGGTATTATATTACAGGGTAATAGTGTACCCTACCACAGGAAATAATTATAGGTCAATTAGGGGGTACACTATGTATATTTTAAATAGTGCATTAAAACAAGGAAATACGAAGACTCTTTTCTATGTTAACTAACGGCACGGTATCGGACCTTAATATTGACCTATAATTTTTAAATTGGACCACGTATTATACTACAGGGTAATAGTGTACCCTACCACAGGAAATAATTATAGGTCAATTAGGGGGTACACAGCGTGACCCTAAAGTTTACTATGTATGCCTATGCGAAATAGAGTGTTCTGAGAAGCTTAAAATGAAGAAATAAGCGTTCTAAAATGCTTTAAAAATTCAAAGACATCTTTCAATGGTTAACTAACGCAAGGCGCAATATCAGACCTTAATATTGACCTATAATTTTTAAATTGGACCACGTATTATATTACAGGGTTATAGTGTACCCTACCACAGGAAATAATTATAGGTCAATTAGGGGGTACACAGCGTGACCCTAAAGTTTACTATGTATGCCTATGGGAAATAAAGTGTTCAGAGAAGCTTAAAATGAGGAAATAAGCGTTCTAAAATGCTTTAAAAATTCAAAGACATTTTTCTATGTTAACTAACGGTACGGTATCGGACCTTAATATTGACCTATAATTTTTAAATTGGACCACGTAGTATATTACAGGGTAATATTGTTCCCTACCGCGGGAAATAATTATAGGTCTCTTAGGGGGTACACAGCGTGACCCTAAAGTTTACTATGTATGCCTATGCGAAATAAAGTGTTCTGAGAAGCTTAAAATGAGGAAATAAGCGTTCTAAAATGCTTTAAAAATTCAAAGACATCTTTCAATGGTTAACTAACGCAAGGCGCGATATCAGACCTTAATATGGAACTATAATATTTAAATTGGACCAGGTATTATATTACAGGGTAATAGTGTACCCTACAACAGGAAATAATTATAGGTCAATTAGGGGGTACACTATGTATATTTTAAATAGTGCATTAAAACAAGGAAATTCGAAGACACTTTTCTATGTTAACTAACGGCACGGTATCGGACCTTAATATTGAGCTATAATTTTTAAATTGGACCACGTATTATATTGCAGGGTTATAGTGTACCCTACGACAGGAAATAATTATATGTCAATTAGGGGGTACACAACGTGACCCTAAAGTTTACTATGTATGCCTATGCGAAATAGAGTGTTCTGAGAATCTTAAAATGAAGAAATAAGCGTTCTAAAATGCTTTAAAAATTCAAAGACATCTTTCAATGGTTAACTAACGCAAGGCGCGATATCAGACCTTAATATGGAACCATAATATTTAAATTGGACCAGGTATTATATTACAGGGTAATAGTGTACCCTACAACAGGAAATAATTATAGGTCAATTAGGGGGTACACTATGTATATTTTAAATAGTGCATTAAAACAAGGAAATTCGAAGACTCTTTTCTATGTTAACTAACGGCACGGTATCGGACCTTAATATTGACCTATAATTTTTAAATTGGACCACGTATTATATTACAGGGTTATAGTGTACCCTACCACAGGAAAGAATTATATGTCAATAAGGGGGTACACAGCGTGTCCCTAAAGTTTACTATGTATGCCTATGCGAAATAGAATGTTCTGAGAAGCTTAAAATGAAGAAATAAGCGTTCTAAAATGCTTTAAAAATTCAAAGACATCTTTCAATGGTTAACCAACGCAAGGCGCGATATCAGACCTTAATATTGACCCATAATATTTAAATTGGACCAGGTATTATATTACAGGGTAATAGTGTACCCTACCACAGGAAATAATTATAGGTCAATTGGGGGGTACACTATGTATATTTTAAATAGTGCATTAAAACTAGGAAATTCGAAGACATTTTTCTATGTTAACTAACGGCACGGTAATTGACCTTAATATTGACCTATAATTTTTAAATTGGACCACGTATTATATTACAGGGTAATAGTGTACCCTACTACAGGAAATAATTATAGGTCAATTAGGGGGTACACAGCGTGTCCCTAAAGTTTACTATGTATGCCTATGCGAAATAGAGTGTTCTGAGAAGCTTAAAATGAAGAAATAAGCGTTCTAAAATGCTTTAAAAATTCAAAGACATCTTTCAATGGTTAACTAACGCAAGGCGCAATATCAGACCTTAATATTGACCTATAATTTTTAAATTGGACCACGTATTATATTACAGGGTTATAGTGGTCCCTACCACAGGAAATAATTATAGGTCAATTAGGGGGTACACAGCGTGACCCTAAAGTTTACTATGTATGCCTATGGGAAATAAAGTGTTCAGAGAAGCTTAAAATGAGGAAATAAGCGTTCTAAAATGCTTTAAAAATTCAAAGACATTTTTCTATGTTATCTAACGGTACGGTATCGGACCTTAATATTGACCTATAATTTTTAAATTGGACCACGTATTATATTACAGGGTGATATTGTTCCCTACCGCGGGAAATAATTATAGGTCTCTTAGGGGGTACACAGCGTGACCCTAAAGTTTACTATGTATGCCTATGCGAAATAGAGTGTTCTGAGAAGCTTAAAATGAAGAAATAAGCGTTCTAAAATGCTTTAAAAATTCAAAGACATCTTTCAATGGTTAACCAACGCAAGGCGCGATATCAGACCTTAATATTGACCCATAATATTTAAATTGAACCAGGTATTATATTTCAGGATAATAGTGTACCCTACCACAGGAAATAATTATAGGTCAATCGGGGGGTACACTATGTATATTTTAAATAGTGCATTAAAACAAGGAAATTCGAAGACTCTTTTCTATGTTAACTAACGGCACGGTATCGGACCTTAATATTGACCTAAAATTTTTAAATTGGGCCACGTATTATATTACAGGGTGATAGTGTACCCTACCACGGAAAATAATTATAGGTCATTTAGGGGGTACACAGCGTGACCCTAAAGGTTACTATGTATGCCAATGCGAAATAGAGTGTTCTGAGAAGCTTAAAATGAAGAAATAAGCGTTCTAAAATGCTTTAAAAATTCAAAGACATCTTTCAATGGTTAACTAACGCAAGGCGCAATATCAGACCTTAATATTGACCCATAATATTTAAATTGGACCAGGTATTATATTACAGGGTAATAGTGTACCCTACCACAGGAAATAATTATAGGTCAATTAGGGGGTACACTATGTATATTTTAAATAGTGCATTAAAACAAGGAAATACGAAGACTCTTTTCTATGTTAACTAACGGCACGGTATCGGACCTTAATATTGACCTATAATTTTTAAATTGGACCACGTATTATACTACAGGGTAATAGTGTACCCTACCACAGGAAATAATTATAGGACAATTAGGGGGTACACAGCGTGACCCTAAAGTTTACTATGTATGCCTATGCGAAATAGAGTGTTCTGAGAATCTTAAAATGAAGAAATAAGCGTTCTAAAATGCTTTAAAAATTCAAAGACATCTTTCAATGGTTAACTAACGCAAGGCGCGATATCAGACCTTAATATGGAACCATAATATTTAAATTGGACCAGGTATTATATTACAGGGTAATAGTGTACCCTACAACAGGAAATAATTATAGGTCAATTAGGGGGTACACTATGTATATTTTAAATAGTGCATTAAAACAAGGAAATTCGAAGACTCTTTTCTATGTTAACTAACGGCACGGTATCGGACCTTAATATTGACCTATAATTTTTAAATTGGACCACGTATTATATTACAGGGTTATAGTGTACCCTACCACAGGAAAGAATTATATGTCAATAAGGGGGTACACAGCGTGTCCCTAAAGTTTACTATGTATGCCTATGCGAAATAGAATGTTCTGAGAAGCTTAAAATGAAGAAATAAGCGTTCTAAAATGCTTTAAAAATTCAAAGACATCTTTCAATGGTTAACCAACGCAAGGCGCGATATCAGACCTTAATATTGACCCATAATATTTAAATTGGACCAGGTATTATATTACAGGGTAATAGTGTACCCTACCACAGGAAATAATTATAGGTCAATTGGGGGGTACACTATGTATATTTTAAATAGTGCATTAAAACTAGGAAATTCGAAGACATTTTTCTATGTTAACTAACGGCACGGTAATTGACCTTAATATTGACCTATAATTTTTAAATTGGACCACGTATTATATTACAGGGTAATAGTGTACCCTACTACAGGAAATAATTATAGGTCAATTAGGGGGTACACAGCGTGTCCCTAAAGTTTACTATGTATGCCTATGCGAAATAGAGTGTTCTGAGAAGCTTAAAATGAAGAAATAAGCGTTCTAAAATGCTTTAAAAATTCAAAGACATCTTTCAATGGTTAACTAACGCAAGGCGCAATATCAGACCTTAATATTGACCTATAATTTTTAAATTGGACCACGTATTATATTACAGGGTTATAGTGGTCCCTACCACAGGAAATAATTATAGGTCAATTAGGGGGTACACAGCGTGACCCTAAAGTTTACTATGTATGCCTATGGGAAATAAAGTGTTCAGAGAAGCTTAAAATGAGGAAATAAGCGTTCTAAAATGCTTTAAAAATTCAAAGACATTTTTCTATGTTATCTAACGGTACGGTATCGGACCTTAATATTGACCTATAATTTTTAAATTGGACCACGTATTATATTACAGGGTGATATTGTTCCCTACCGCGGGAAATAATTATAGGTCTCTTAGGGGGTACACAGCGTGACCCTAAAGTTTACTATGTATGCCTATGCGAAATAGAGTGTTCTGAGAAGCTTAAAATGAAGAAATAAGCGTTCTAAAATGCTTTAAAAATTCAAAGACATCTTTCAATGGTTAACCAACGCAAGGCGCGATATCAGACCTTAATATTGACCCATAATATTTAAATTGAACCAGGTATTATATTTCAGGATAATAGTGTACCCTACCACAGGAAATAATTATAGGTCAATCGGGGGGTACACTATGTATATTTTAAATAGTGCATTAAAACAAGGAAATTCGAAGACTCTTTTCTATGTTAACTAACGGCACGGTATCGGACCTTAATATTGACCTAAAATTTTTAAATTGGGCCACGTATTATATTACAGGGTGATAGTGTACCCTACCACGGAAAATAATTATAGGTCATTTAGGGGGTACACAGCGTGACCCTAAAGGTTACTATGTATGCCAATGCGAAATAGAGTGTTCTGAGAAGCTTAAAATGAAGAAATAAGCGTTCTAAAATGCTTTAAAAATTCAAAGACATCTTTCAATGGTTAACTAACGCAAGGCGCAATATCAGACCTTAATATTGACCCATAATATTTAAATTGGACCAGGTATTATATTACAGGGTAATAGTGTACCCTACCACAGGAAATAATTATAGGTCAATTAGGGGGTACACTATGTATATTTTAAATAGTGCATTAAAACAAGGAAATACGAAGACTCTTTTCTATGTTAACTAACGGCACGGTATCGGACCTTAATATTGACCTATAATTTTTAAATTGGACCACGTATTATACTACAGGGTAATAGTGTACCCTACCACAGGAAATAATTATAGGACAATTAGGGGGTACACAGCGTGACCCTAAAGTTTACTATGTATGCCTATGCGAAATAGAGTGTTCTGAGAAGCTTAAAATGAAGAAATAAGCGTTCTAAAATGCTTTAAAAATTCAAAGACATCTTTCAATGGTTAACTAACGCAAGGCACAATATCAGACCTTAATATTGACCTATAATTTTTAAATTGGACCACGTATTATATTACAGGGTTATAGTGTACCCTACCACAGGAAATAATTATAGGTCAATTAGGGGGTACACAGCGTGTCCCTAAAGTTTACTATGTATGCCTATGGGAAATAAAGTGTTCAGAGAAGCTTAAAATGAGGAAATAAGCGTTCTAAAATGCTTTAAAAATTCAAAGACATTTTTCTATGTTAACTAACGGCACGGTATCGGACCTTAATATTGAGCTATAATTTTTAAATTGGACCACGTATTATATTGCAGGGTTATAGTGTACCCTACGACAGGAAATAATTATATGTCAATTAGGGGGTACACAACGAGACCCTAAAGTTTACTATGTATGCCTATGCGAAATAGAGTGTTCTGAGAATCTTAAAATGAAGAAATAAGCGTTCTAAAATGCTTTAAAAATTCAAAGACATCTTTCAATGGTTAACTAACGCAAGGCGCGATATCAGACCTTAATATGGAACCATAATATTTAAATTGGACCAGGTATTATATTACAGGGTAATAGTGTACCCTACAACAGGAAATAATTATAGGTCAATTAGGGGGTACACTATGTATATTTTAAATAGTGCATTAAAACAAGGAAATTCGAAGACTCTTTTCTATGTTAACTAACGGCACGGTATCGGACCTTAATATTGACCTATAATTTTTAAATTGGACCACGTATTATATTACAGGGTAATAGTGTACCCTACCACAGGAAATAATTACAGGTCAATTAGGGGGTACACAGCGTGTCCCTAAAGTTTACTATGTATGCCTATGCGAAATAGAGTGTTCTGAGAAGCTTAAAATGAAGAAATAAGCGTTCTAAAATGCTTTAAAAATTCAAAGACATCTTTCAATGGTTAACTAACGCAAGGCGCAATATCAGACCTTAATATTGACCTATAATTTTTAAATTGGACCACGTATTATATTACAGGGTTATAGTGGTCCCTACCACAGGAAATAATTATAGGTCAATTAGGGGGTACACAGCGTGACCCTAAAGTTTACTATGTATGCCTATGGGAAATAAAGTGTTCAGAGAAGCTTAAAATGAGGAAATAAGCGTTCTAAAATGCTTTAAAAATTCAAAGACATTTTTCTATGTTAACTAACGGTACGGTATCGGACCTTAATATTGACCTATAATTTTTAAATTGGACCACGTATTATATTACAGGGTGATATTGTTCCCTACCGCGGGAAATAATTATAGGTCTCTTAGGGGGTACACAGCGTGACCCTAAAGTTTACTATGTATGCCTATGCGAAATAGAGTGTTCTGAGAAGCTTAAAATGAAGAAATAAGCGTTCTAAAATGCTTTAAAAATTCAAAGACATCTTTCAATGGTTAACCAACGCAAGGCGCGATATCAGACCTTAATATTGACCCATAATATTTAAATTGAACCAGGTATTATATTACAGGGTAATAGTGTACCCTACCACAGGAAATAATTATAGGTCAATTGGGGGGTACACTATGTATATTTTAAATAGTGCATTAAAACAAGGAAATTCGAAGACATTTTTCTATGTTAACTAACGGCACGGTATCGGACCTTAATATTGACCTATAATTTTTAAATTGGACCACGTATTATATTACAGGGTAATAGTGTACCCTACCACAGGAAATAATTATAGGTCAATTAGGGGGTACACAGCGTGACCCTAAAGTTTACTATGTATGCCTATGCGAAATAGAGTGTTCTGAGAAGCTTAAAATGAAGAAATAAGCGTTCTAAAATGCTTTAAAAATTCAAAGACATCTTTCAATGGTTAACTAATGCAAGGCGCAATATCAGACCTTAATATTGACCTATAATTTTTAAATTGGACCACGTATTATATTACAGGGTTATAGTGTACCCTACCACAGGAAATAATTATAGGTCATTTAGGGGGTACACAGCGTGACCCTAAAGTTTACTATGTATGCCTATGCGAAATAAAGTGTTCTGAGAAGCTTAAAATGAGGAAATAAGCGTTCTAAAATGCTTTAAAAATTCAAAGACATCTTTCAATGGTTAACTAACGCAAGGCGCGATATCAGACCTTAATATGGAACCATAATATTTAAATTGGACCAGGTATTATATTACCGGGTAATAGTGTACCCTACCACAGGAAATAATTATAGGTCAATTAGGGGATACACTATGTATATTTTAAATAGTGCATTAAAACAAGGAAATTCGAAGACACTTTTCTATGTTAACTACCGGCACGGTATCGGACCTTAATATTGACCTATAATTTTTAAATTTGACCACGTATTATATTACAGGGTTATAGTGTACCCTACCACAGGAAATAATTATATGTCAATTAGCGGGTACACAGCGTGAGCCTAAAGTTTACTATGTATGCCTATGCGAAATAGAGTGTTCTGAGAAGCTTAAAATGAAGAAATAAGCGTTCTAAAATGCTTTAAAAAATCAAAGACATCTTTCAATGGTTAACTAATGCAAGGCGCGATATCAGACCTTAATATGGAACCATAATATTTAAATTGGACCAGGTATTATATTACAGGGTAATAGTGTACCCTACAACAGGAAATAATTATAGGTCAATTAGGGGGTACACTATGTATATTTTAAATAGTGCATTAAAACAAGGAAATTCGAAGACTCTTTTCTATGTTAACTAACGGCACGGTATCGGACCTTAATATTGACCTAAAATTTTTAAATTGGGCCACGTATTATATTACAGGGTGATAGTGTACCCTACCACGGAAAATAATTATAGGTCAATTAGGGGGTACACAGCGTGACCCTAAAGGTTACTATGTATGCCTATGCGAAATAAAGTGTTCTGAGAAGCGTAAAATGAGGAAATAAGCGTTCTAAAATGCTTTAAAAATTCAAAGACATCTTTCAATGGTTAACTAACGCAAGGCGCGATATCAGACCTTAATATGGAACCATAATATTTAAATTGGACCTGGTGTTATATTACAGGGTAATAGTGTACCCTACCACAGGAAATAATTATAGGTCAATTAGGGGATACACTATGTATATTTTAAATAGTGCATTAAAACAAGGAAATTCGAAGACACTTTTCTATGTTAACTACCGGCACGGTATCGGACCTTAATATTGACCTATAATTTTTAAATTGGACCACGTATTATGTTACAGGGTTATAGTGGTCCCTACCACAGGAAATAATTATAGGTCAATTAGGGGGTACACAGCGTGACCCTAAAGTTTACTATGTATGCCTATGGGAAATAAAGTGTTCAGAGAAGCTTAAAATGAGGAAATAAGCGTTCTAAAATGCTTTAAAAATTCAAAGACATTTTTCTATGTTAACTAACGGTACGGTATCGGACCTTAATATTGACCTATAATTTTTAAATTGGACCACGTATTATATTACAGGGTGATATTGTTCCCTACCGCGGGAAATAATTATAGGTCTCTTAGGGGGTACACAGCGTGACCCTAAAGTTTACTATGTATGCCTATGCGAAATAGAGTGTTCTGAGAAGCTTAAAATGAAGAAATAAGCGTTCTAAAATGCTTTAAAAATTCAAAGACATCTTTCAATGGTTAACCAACGCAAGGCGCGATATCAGACCTTAATATTGACCCATAATATTTAAATTGAACCAGGTATTATATTACAGGGTAATAGTGTACCCTACCACAGGAAATAATTATAGGTCAATTGGGGGGTACACTATGTATATTTTAAATAGTGCATTAAAACAAGGAAATTCGAAGACATTTTTCTATGTTAACTAACGGCACGGTATCGGACCTTAATATTGACCTATAATTTTTAAATTGGACCACGTATTATATTACAGGGTAATAGTGTACCCTACCACAGGAAATAATTATAGGTCAATTAGGGGGTACACAGCGTGACCCTAAAGTTTACTATGTATGCCTATGCGAAATAGAGTGTTCTGAGAAGCTTAAAATGAAGAAATAAGCGTTCTAAAATGCTTTAAAAATTCAAAGACATCTTTCAATGGTTAACTAATGCAAGGCGCAATATCAGACCTTAATATTGACCTATAATTTTTAAATTGGACCACGTATTATATTACAGGGTTATAGTGTACCCTACCACAGGAAATAATTATAGGTCATTTAGGGGGTACACAGCGTGGCCCTAAAGTTTACTATGTATGCCTATGCGAAATAAAGTGTTCTGAGAAGCTTAAAATGAGGAAATAAGCGTTCTAAAATGCTTTAAAAATTCAAAGACATCTTTCAATGGTTAACTAACGCAAGGCGCGATATCAGACCTTAATATGGAACCATAATATTTAAATTGGACCAGGTATTATATTACCGGGTAATAGTGTACCCTACCACAGGAAATAATTATAGGTCAATTAGGGGATACACTATGTATATTTTAAATAGTGCATTAAAACAAGGAAATTCGAAGACACTTTTCTATGTTAACTACCGGCACGGTATCGGACCTTAATATTGACCTATAATTTTTAAATTTGACCACGTATTATATTACAGGGTTATAGTGTACCCTACCACAGGAAATAATTATATGTCAATTAGCGGGTACACAGCGTGAGCCTAAAGTTTACTATGTATGCCTATGCGAAATAGAGTGTTCTGAGAAGCTTAAAATGAAGAAATAAGCGTTCTAAAATGCTTTAAAAAATCAAAGACATCTTTCAATGGTTAACTAATGCAAGGCGCGATATCAGACCTTAATATGGAACCATAATATTTAAATTGGACCAGGTATTATATTACAGGGTAATAGTGTACCCTACAACAGGAAATAATTATAGGTCAATTAGGGGGTACACTATGTATATTTTAAATAGTGCATTAAAACAAGTAAATTCGAAGACTCTTTTCTATGTTAACTAACGGCACGGTATCGGACCTTAATATTGACCTAAAATTTTTAAATTGGGCCACGTATTATATTACAGGGTGATAGTGTACCCTACCACGGAAAATAATTATAGGTCAATTAGGGGGTACACAGCGTGACCCTAAAGGTTACTATGTATGCCTATGCGAAATAAAGTGTTCTGAGAAGCGTAAAATGAGGAAATAAGCGTTCTAAAATGCTTTAAAAATTCAAAGACATCTTTCAATGGTTAACTAACGCAAGGCGCGATATCAGACCTTAATATGGAACCATAATATTTAAATTGGACCTGGTGTTATATTACAGGGTAATAGTGTACCCTACCACAGGAAATAATTATAGGTCAATTAGGGGATACACTATGTATATTTTAAATAGTGCATTAAAACAAGGAAATTCGAAGACACTTTTCTATGTTAACTACCGGCACGGTATCGGACCTTAATATTGACCTATAATTTTTAAATTGGACCACGTATTATGTTACAGGGTTATAGTGGTCCCTACCACAGGAAATAATTATAGGTCAATTAGGGGGTACACAGCGTGACCCTAAAGTTTACTATGTATGCCTATGGGAAATAAAGTGTTCAGAGAAGCTTAAAATGAGGAAATAAGCGTTCTAAAATGCTTTAAAAATTCAAAGACATTTTTCTATGTTAACTAACGGTACGGTATCGGACCTTAATATTGACCTATAATTTTTAAATTGGACCACGTATTATATTACAGGGTGATATTGTTCCCTTCCGCGGGAAATAATTATAGGTCTCTTAGGGGGTACACAGCGTGACCCTAAAGTTTACTATGTATGCCTATGCGAAATAGAGTGTTCTGAGAAGCTTAAAATGAAGAAATAAGCGTTCTAAAATGCTTTAAAAATTCAAAGACATCTTTCAATGGTTAACCAACGCAAGGCGCGATATCAGACCTTAATATTGACCCATAATATTTAAATTGAACCAGGTATTATATTACAGGGTAATAGTGTACCCTACCACAGGAAATAATTATAGGTCAATTGGGGGGTACACTATGTATATTTTAAATAGTGCATTAAAACAAGGAAATTCGAAGACATTTTTCTATGTTAACTAACGGCACGGTATCGGACCTTAATATTGACCTATAATTTTTAAATTGGACCACGTATTATATTACAGGGTAATAGTGTACCCTACCACAGGAAATAATTATAGGTCAATTAGGGGGTACACAGCGTGACCCTAAAGTTTACTATGTATGCCTATGCGAAATAGAGTGTTCTGAGAAGCTTAAAATGAAGAAATAAGCGTTCTAAAATGCTTTAAAAATTCAAAGACATCTTTCAATGGTTAACTAATGCAAGGCGCAATATCAGACCTTAATATTGACCTATAATTTTTAAATTGGACCACGTATTATATTACAGGGTTATAGTGTACCCTACCACAGGAAATAATTATAGGTCATTTAGGGGGTACACAGCGTGACCCTAAAGTTTACTATGTATGCCTATGCGAAATAAAGTGTTCTGAGAAGCTTAAAATGAGGAAATAAGCGTTCTAAAATGCTTTAAAAATTCAAAGACATCTTTCAATGGTTAACTAACGCAAGGCGCGATATCAGACCTTAATATGGAACCATAATATTTAAATTGGACCAGGTATTATATTATCGGGTAATAGTGTACCCTACCACAGGAAATAATTATAGGTCAATTAGGGGATACACTATGTATATTTTAAATAGTGCATTAAAACAAGGAAATTCGAAGACACTTTTCTATGTTAACTACCGGCACGGTATCGGACCTTAATATTGACCTATAATTTTTAAATTTGACCACGTATTATATTACAGGGTTATAGTGTACCCTACCACAGGAAATAATTATATGTCAATTAGCGGGTACACAGCGTGAGCCTAAAGTTTACTATGTATGCCTATGCGAAATAGAGTGTTCTGAGAAGCTTAAAATGAAGAAATAAGCGTTCTAAAATGCTTTAAAAAATCAAAGACATCTTTCAATGGTTAACTAATGCAAGGCGCGATATCAGACCTTAATATGGAACCATAATATTTAAATTGGACCAGGTATTATATTACAGGGTAATAGTGTACCCTACAACAGGAAATAATTATAGGTCAATTAGGGGGTACACTATGTATATTTTAAATAGTGCATTAAAACAAGGAAATTCGAAGACTCTTTTCTATGTTAACTAACGGCACGGTATCGGACCTTAATATTGACCTAAAATTTTTAAATTGGGCCACGTATTATATTACAGGGTGATAGTGTACCCTACCACGGAAAATAATTATAGGTCAATTAGGGGGTACACAGCGTGACCCTAAAGGTTACTATGTATGCCTATGCGAAATAAAGTGTTCTGAGAAGCGTAAAATGAGGAAATAAGCGTTCTAAAATGCTTTAAAAATTCAAAGACATCTTTCAATGGTTAACTAACGCAAGGCGCGATATCAGACCTTAATATGGAACCATAATATTTAAATTGGACCAGGTGTTATATTACAGGGTAATAGTGTACCCTACCACAGGAAATAATTATAGGTCAATTAGGGGATACACTATGTATATTTTAAATAGTGCATTAAAACAAGGAAATTCGAAGACACTTTTCTATGTTAACTACCGGCACGGTATCGGACCTTAATATTGACCTATAAGTTTTAAATTTGACCACGTATTATATTACAGGCTTATAGTGTACCCTACCACAGGAAATAATTATATGTCAATTAGGGGGTACACAGCGTGACCCTAAAGTTTACTATGTATGCCTATGCGAAATAGAGTGTTCTGAGAAGCTTAAAATGAAGAAATAAGCGTTCTAAAATGCTTTAAAAAATCAAAGACATCTTTCAATGGTTAACTAATGCAAGGCGCGATATCAGACCTTAATATGGAACCATAATATTTAAATTGGACCAGGTATTATATTACAGGGTAATAGTGTACCCTACAACAGGAAATAATTATAGGTCAATTAGGGGGTACACTATGTATATTTTAAATAGTGCATTAAAACAAGGAAATTCGAAGACTCTTTTCTATGTTAACTAACGGCACGGTATCGGACCTTAATATTGACCTAAAATTTTTAAATTGGGCCACGTATTATATTACAGGGTGATAGTGTACCCTACCACGGAAAATAATTATAGGTCAATTAGGGGGTACACAGCGTGACCCTAAAGGTTACTATGTATGCCTATGCGAAATAAAGTGTTCTGAGAAGCTTAAAATGAGGAAATAAGCGTTCTAAAATGCTTTAAAAATTCAAAGACATTTTTCTATGTTAACTAACGGCACGGTATCGGACCTTAATATTGACCTATAATTTTTAAATTGGACCACGTATTATATTACAGGGTAATAGTGTACCCTACCACAGGAAATAATTATAGGTCAATTAGGGGGTACACAGCGTGACCCTAAAGTTTACTATGTATGCCTATGCGAAATAGAGTGTTCTGAGAAGCTTAAAATGAAGAAATAAGCGTTCTAAAATGCTTTAAGAATTCAAAGACATCTTTCAATGGTTAACTAACGCAAGGCGCAATATCAGACCTTAATATTGACCTATAATTTTTAAATTGGACCACGTATTCTATTACAGGGTTATAGTGTACCCTACCACAGGAAATAATTATAGGTCAATTAGGGGGTACACAGCGTGACCCTAAAGTTTACTATGTATGCCTATGCGAAATAAAGTGTTTTGAGAAGCTTAAAATGAGGAAATAAGCGTTCTAAAATGCTTTAAAAATTCAAAGACATTTTTCTATGTTAACTAACGGTACGGTATCGGACCTTAATTTTGACCTATAATTTTTAAATTGGACCACGTATTATATTACAGGGTAATATTGTTCCCTACAACGGGAAATAAATATAGGTCTCTTAGGGGGTACACTATGTATATTTTAAATGGTGCATTAAAACAAGGAAATTCGAAGACACTTTTCTATGTTAACTAACGGCACGGTATCGCACCTTAATATTGAGCTATAATTTTTAAATTGGACCACGTATTATATTGCAGGGTTATAGTGTACCCTACGACAGGAAATAATTATATGTCAATTAGGGGGTACACAACGTGACCCTAAAGTTTACTATGTATGCCTATGCGAAATAGAGTGTTCTGAGAATCTTAAAATGAAGAAATAAGCGTTCTAAAATGCTTTAAAAATTCAAAGACATCTTTCAATGGTTAACTAACGCAAGGCGCGATATCAGACCTTAATATGGAACCATAATATTTAAATTGGACCAGGTATTATATTACAGGGTAATAGTGTACCCTACAACAGGAAATAATTATAGGTCAATTAGGGGGTACACTATGTATATTTTAAATAGTGCATTAAAACAAGGAAATTCGAAGACTCTTTTCTATGTTAACTAACGGCACGGTATCGGACCTTAATATTGACCTATAATTTTTAAATTGGACCACGTATTATATTACAGGGTTATAGTGTACCCTACCACAGGAAATAATTATAGGTCAATTAGGGGGTACACAGCGTGTCCCTAAAGTTTACTATGTATGCCTATGCGAAATAGAGTGTTCTGAGAAGCTTAAAATGAAGAAATAAGCGTTCTAAAATGCTTTAAAAATTCAAAGACATCTTTCAATGGTTAACTAACGCAAGGCGCAATATCAGACCTTAATATTGACCTATAATTTTTAAATTGGACCACGTATTATATTACAGGGTTATAGTGGTCCCTACCACAGGAAATAATTATAGGTCAATTAGGGGGTACACAGCGTGACCCTAAAGTTTACTATGTATGCCTATGGGAAATAAAGTGTTCAGAGAAGCTTAAAATGAGGAAATAAGCGTTCTAAAATGCTTTAAAAATTCAAAGACATTTTTCTATGTTATCTAACGGTACGGTATCGGACCTTAATATTGACCTATAATTTTTAAATTGGACCACGTATTATATTACAGGGTGATATTGTTCCCTACCGCGGGAAATAATTATAGGTCTCTTAGGGGGTACACAGCGTGACCCTAAAGTTTACTATGTATGCCTATGCGAAATAGAGTGTTCTGAGAAGCTTAAAATGAAGAAATAAGCGTTCTAAAATGCTTTAAAAATTCAAAGACATCTTTCAATGGTTAACCAACGCAAGGCGCGATATCAGACCTTAATATTGACCCATAATATTTAAATTGAACCAGGTATTATATTACAGGATAATAGTGTACCCTACCACAGGAAATAATTATAGGTCAATCGGGGGGTACACTATGTATATTTTAAATAGTGCATTAAAACAAGGAAATTCGAAGACTCTTTTCTATGTTAACTAACGGCACGGTATCGGACCTTAATATTGACCTAAAATTTTTAAATTGGGCCACGTATTATATTACAGGGTGATAGTGTACCCTACCACGGAAAATAATTATAGGTCATTTAGGGGGTACACAGCGTGACCCTAAAGGTTACTATGTATGCCAATGCGAAATAAAGTGTTCTGAAAAGCTTAAAATGAGGAAATAAGCGTTCTAAAATGCTTTGAAAATTCAAAGACATCTTTCAATGGTTAACTAACGCAAGGCGCAATATCAGACCTTAATATTGACCCATAATATTTAAATTGGACCAGGTATTATATTACAGGGTAATAGTGTACCCTACCACAGGAAATAATTATAGGTCAATTAGGGGGTACACTATGTATATTTTAAATAGTGCATTAAAACAAGGAAATTCGAAGACACTTTTCTATGTTAACTAACGGCACGGTATCGGACCTTAATATTGACGTATAATTTTTAAATTGGACCACGTATTATATTACAGGGTTATAGTGTACCCTACCACAGGAAATAATTATAGGTCAATTAGGGGGTACACAGCGTGACCCTAAAGTTTACTATGTATCCCTATGAGAAATAAAGTGTTCTGAGAAGCTTAAAATGAGGAAATAAGCGTTCTAAAATGCTTTAAAAATTCAAAGACATCTTTCAATGGTTAACTAACGCAAGGCGCAATATCAGACCATAATATTGACCCATAATATTTAAATTGGACCAGGTATTATATTACAGGGTAATAGTGTACCCTACCACAGGAAATAATTATAGGTCAATTAGGGGGTACACTATGTATATTTTAAATAGTGCATTAAAACAAGGAAATACGAAGACTCTTTTCTATGTTAACTAACGGTATCGGACCTTAATATTGACCTATAATTTTTAAATTGGACCACGTATTATACTACAGGGTAATAGTGTACCCTACCACAGGAAATAATTATAGGTCAATTAGGGGGTACACAGCGTGACCCTAAAGTTTACTATGTATGCCTATGCGAAATAAAGTGTTTTGAGAAGCTTAAAATGAGGAAATAAGCGTTCTAAAATGCTTTAAAAATTCAAAGACATTTTTCTATGTTAACTAACGGTACGGTATCGGACCTTAATTTTGACCTATAATTTTTAAATTGGACCACGTATTATATTACAGGGTAATATTGTTCCCTACCACGGGAAATAAATATAGGTCTCTTAGGGGGTACACTATGTATATTTTAAATGGTGCATTAAAACAAGGAAATTCGAAGACACTTTTCTATGTTAACTAACGGCACGGTATCGCACCTTAATATTGAGCTATAATTTTTAAATTGGACCACGTATTATATTGCAGGGTTATAGTGTACCCTACGACAGGAAATAATTATATGTCAATTAGGGGGTACACAACATGACCCTAAAGTTTACTATGTATGCCTATGCGAAATAGAGTGTTCTGAGAATCTTAAAATGAAGAAATAAGCGTTCTAAAATGCTTTAAAAATTCAAAGACATCTTTCAATGGTTAACTAACGCAAGGCGCGATATCAGACCTTAATATGGAACCATAATATTTAAATTGGACCAGGTATTATATTACAGGGTAATAGTGTACCCTACAACAGGAAATAATTATAGGTCAATTAGGGGGTACACTATGTATATTTTAAATAGTGCATTAAAACAAGGAAATTCGAAGACTCTTTTCTATGTTAACTAACGGCACGGTATCGGACCTTAATATTGACCTATAATTTTTAAATTGGACCACGTATTATATTACAGGGTTATAGTGTACCCTACCACAGGAAATAATTATAGGTCAATTAGGGGGTACACAGCGTGTCCCTAAAGTTTACTATGTATGCCTATGCGAAATAGAGTGTTCTGAGAAGCTTAAAATGAGGAAATAAGCGTTCTAAAATGCTTTAAGAATTCAAAGACATCTTTCAATGGTTAACTAACGCAAGGCGCAATATCAGACCTTAATATTGACCTATAATTTTTAAATTGGACCACGTATTCTATTACAGGGTTATAGTGTACCCTACCACAGGAAATAATTATAGGTCAATTAGGGGGTACACAGCGTGACCCTAAAGTTTACTATGTATGCCTATGCGAAATAAAGTGTTTTGAGAAGCTTAAAATGAGGAAATAAGCGTTCTAAAATGCTTTAAAAATTCAAAGACATTTTTCTATGTTAACTAACGGTACGGTATCGGACCTTAATTTTGACCTATAATTTTTAAATTGGACCACGTATTATATTACAGGGTAATATTGTTCCCTACCACGGGAAATAAATATAGGTCTCTTAGGGGGTACACTATGTATATTTTAAATGGTGCATTAAAACAAGGAAATTCGAAGACACTTTTCTATGTTAACTAACGGCACGGTATCGCACCTTAATATTGAGCTATAATTTTTAAATTGGACCACGTATTATATTGCAGGGTTATAGTGTACCCTACGACAGGAAATAATTATATGTCCATTAGGGGGTACACAACGTGACCCTAAAGTTTACTATGTATGCCTATGCGAAATAGAGTGTTCTGAGAATCTTAAAATGAAGAAATAAGCGTTCTAAAATGCTTTAAAAATTCAAAGACATCTTTCAATGGTTAACTAACGCAAGGCGCGATATCAGACCTTAATATGGAACCATAATATTTAAATTGGACCAGGTATTATATTACAGGGTAATAGTGTACCCTACAACAGGAAATAATTATAGGTCAATTAGGGGGTACACTATGTATATTTTAAATAGTGCATTAAAACAAGGAAATTCGAAGACTCTTTTCTATGTTAACTAACGGCACGGTATCGGACCTTAATATTGACCTATAATTTTTAAATTGGACCACGTATTATATTACAGGGTTATAGTGTACCCTACCACAGGAAATAATTATAGGTCAATTAGGGGGTACACAGCGTGTCCCTAAAGTTTACTATGTATGCCTATGCGAAATAGAGTGTTCTGAGAAGCTTAAAATGAAGAAATAAGCGTTCTAAAATGCTTTAAAAATTCAAAGACATCTTTCAATGGTTAACTAACGCAAGGCGCAATATCAGACCTTAATATTGACCTATAATTTTTAAATTGGACCACGTATTATATTACAGGGTTATAGTGGTCCCTACCACAGGAAATAATTATAGGTCAATTAGGGGGTACACAGCGTGACCCTAAAGTTTACTATGTATGCCTATGGGAAATAAAGTGTTCAGAGAAGCTTAAAATGAGGAAATAAGCGTTCTAAAATGCTTTAAAAATTCAAAGACATTTTTCTATGTTATCTAACGGTACGGTATCGGACCTTAATATTGACCTATAATTTTTAAATTGGACCACGTATTATATTACAGGGTGATATTGTTCCCTACCGCGGGAAATAATTATAGGTCTCTTAGGGGGTACACAGCGTGACCCTAAAGTTTACTATGTATGCCTATGCGAAATAGAGTGTTCTGAGAAGCTTAAAATGAAGAAATAAGCGTTCTAAAATGCTTTAAAAATTCAAAGACATCTTTCAATGGTTAACCAACGCAAGGCGCGATATCAGACCTTAATATTGACCCATAATATTTAAATTGAACCAGGTATTATATTACAGGATAATAGTGTACCCTACCACAGGAAATAATTATAGGTCAATCGGGGGGTACACTATGTATATTTTAAATAGTGCATTAAAACAAGGAAATTCGAAGACTCTTTTCTATGTTAACTAACGGCACGGTATCGGACCTTAATATTGACCTAAAATTTTTAAATTGGGCCACGTATTATATTACAGGGTGATAGTGTACCCTACCACGGAAAATAATTATAGGTCATTTAGGGGGTACACAGCGTGACCCTAAAGGTTACTATGTATGCCAATGCGAAATAAAGTGTTCTGAAAAGCTTAAAATGAGGAAATAAGCGTTCTAAAATGCTTTGAAAATTCAAAGACATCTTTCAATGGTTAACTAACGCAAGGCGCAATATCAGACCTTAATATTGACCCATAATATTTAAATTGGACCAGGTATTATATTACAGGGTAATAGTGTACCCTACCACAGGAAATAATTATAGGTCAATTAGGGGGTACACTATGTATATTTTAAATAGTGCATTAAAACAAGGAAATTCGAAGACACTTTTCTATGTTAACTAACGGCACGGTATCGGACCTTAATATTGACGTATAATTTTTAAATTGGACCACGTATTATATTACAGGGTTATAGTGTACCCTACCACAGGAAATAATTATAGGTCAATTAGGGGGTACACAGCGTGACCCTAAAGTT
This sequence comes from Parasteatoda tepidariorum, assembly GCF_982258835.1. NCBI lineage: Eukaryota > Metazoa > Arthropoda > Arachnida > Araneae > Theridiidae > Parasteatoda > Parasteatoda tepidariorum. The sequence goes on along the minus strand of NW_028257388.1, from coordinate 541,096 downwards.
TACTATGTATCCCTATGAGAAATAAAGTGTTCTGAGAAGCTTAAAATGAGGAAATAAGCGTTCTAAAATGCTTTAAAAATTCAAAGACATCTTTCAATGGTTAACTAACGCAAGGCGCAATATCAGACCATAATATTGACCCATAATATTTAAATTGGACCAGGTATTATATTACAGGGTAATAGTGTACCCTACCACAGGAAATAATTATAGGTCAATTAGGGGGTACACTATGTATATTTTAAATAGTGCATTAAAACAAGGAAATACGAAGACTCTTTTCTATGTTAACTAACGGTATCGGACCTTAATATTGACCTATAATTTTTAAATTGGACCACGTATTATACTACAGGGTAATAGTGTACCCTACCACAGGAAATAATTATAGGTCAATTAGGGGGTACGCAGCGTGACCCTAAAGTTTACTATGTATGCCTATGCGAAATAGAGTGTTCTGAGAAGCTTAAAATGAAGAAATAAGCGTTCTAAAATGCTTTAAAAATTCAAAGACATCTTTCAATGGTTAACTAACGCAAGGCGCAATATCAGACCTTAATATTGACCTATAATTTTTAAATTGGACCACGTATTATATTACAGGGTTATAGTGTACCCTACCACAGGAAATAATTATAGGTCAATTAGGGGGTACACAGCGTGACCCTAAAGTTTACTATGTATGCCTATGGGAAATAATGTGTTCAGAGAAGCTTAAAATGAGGAAATAAGCGTTCTAAAATGCTTTAAAAATTCAAAGACATTTTTCTATGTTAACTAACGGTACGGTATCGGACCTTAATATTGACCTATAATTTTTAAATTGGACCACGTATTATATTACAGGGTAATATTGTTCCCTACCGCGGGAAATAATTATAGGTCTCTTAGGGGGTACACAGCGTGACCCTAAAGTTTACTATGTATGCCTATGGGAAATAAAGTGTTCTGAGAAGCTTAAAATGAGGAAATAAGCGTTCTAAAATGCTTTAAAAATTCAAAGACATCTTTCAATGGTTAACTAACGCAAGGCGCGATATCAGACCTTAATATGGAACTATAATATTTGAATTGGACCAGGTATTATATTATAGGGTAATAGTGTACCCTACAACAGGAAATAATTATAGGTCAATTAGGGGGTACACTATGTATATTTTAAATAGTGCATTAAAACAAGGAAATTCGAAGACACTTTTCTATGTTAACTAACGGCACGGTATCGGACCTTAATATTGAGCTATAATTTTTAAATTGGACCACGTATTATATTGCAGGGTTATAGTGTACCCTACGACAGGAAATAATTATATGTCAATTAGGGGGTTCACAACGTGACCCTAAAGTTTACTATGTATGCCTATGCGAAATAGAGTGTTCTGAGAATCTTAAAATGAAGAAATAAGCGTTCTAAAATGCTTTAAAAATTCAAAGACATCTTTCAATGGTTAACTAACGCAAGGCGCGATATCAGACCTTAATATGGAACCATAATATTTAAATTGGACCAGGTATTATATTACAGGGTAATAGTGTACCCTACAACAGGAAATAATTATAGGTCAATTAGGGGGTACACTATGTATATTTTAAATAGTGCATTAAAACAAGGAAATTCGAAGACTCTTTTCTATGTTAACTAACGGCACGGTATCGGACCTTAATATTGACCTATAATTTTTAAATTGGACCACGTATTATATTACAGGGTTATAGTGTACCCTACCACAGTAAAGAATTATATTTCAATCAGGGGGTACACAGCGTGTCCCTAAAGTTTACTATGTATGCCTATGCGAAATAGAATGTTCTGAGAAGCTTAAAATGAAGAAATAAGCGTTCTAAAATGCTTTAAAAATTCAAAGACATCTTTCAATGGTTAACAAACGCAAGGCGCGATATCAGACCTTAATATTGACCCATAATATTTAAATTGGACCAGGTATTATATTACAGGGTAATAGTGTACCCTACCACAGGAAATAATTATAGGTCAATTGGGGGGTACACTATGTATATTTTAAATAGTGCATTAAAACTAGGAAATTCGAAGACATTTTTCTATGTTAACTAACGGCACGGTAATTGACCTTAATATTGACCTATAATTTTTAAATTGGACCACGTATTATATTACAGGGTAATAGTGTACCCTACCACAGGAAATAATTATAGGTCAATTAGGGGGTACACAACGTGACCCTAAAGTTTACTATGTATGCCTATGCGAAATAGAGTGTTCTGAGAATCTTAAAATGAAGAAATAAGCGTTCTAAAATGCTTTAAAAATTCAAAGACATCTTTCAATGGTTAACTAACGCAAGGCGCGATATCAGACCTTAATATGGAACCATAATATTAAAATTGGACCAGGTATTATATTACAGGGTAATAGTGTACCCTACAACAGGAAATAATTATAGGTCAATTAGGGGGTACACTATGTATATTTTAAATAGTGCATTAAAACAAGGAAATTCGAAGACTCTTTTCTATGTTAACTAACGGCACGGTATCGGACCTTAATATTGACCTATAATTTTTAAATTGGACCACGTATTATATTACAGGGTTATAGTGTACCCTACCACAGGAAAGAATTATATTTCAATCAGGGGGTACACAGCGTGTCCCTAAAGTTTACTATGTATGCCTATGCGAAATAGAATGTTCTGAGAAGCTTAAATTGAAGAAATAAGCGTTCTAAAATGCTTTAAAAATTCAAAGACATCTTTCAATGGTTAACCAACGCAAGGCGCGATATCAGACCTTAATATTGACCCATAATATTTAAATTGGACCAGGTTTCATATTACAGGGTAATAGTGTACCCTACCACAGGAAATAATTATAGGTCAATTGGGGGGTACACTATGTATATTTTAAATAGTGCATTAAAACTAGGAAATTCGAAGACATTTTTCTATGTTAACTAACGGCACGGTAATTGACCTTAATATTGACCTATAATTTTTAAATTGGACCACGTATTATATTACAGGGTAATAGTGTACCCTACCACAGGAAATAATTATAGGTCAATTAGGGGGTACACAGCGTGTCCCTAAAGTTTACTATGTATGCCTATGCGAAATAGAGTGTTCTGAGAAGCTTAAAATGAATAAATAAGCGTTCTAAAATGCTTTAAAAATTCAAAGACATCTTTCAATGGTTAACTAACGCAAGGCGCAATATCAGACCTTAATATTGACCTATAATTTTTAAATTGGACCACGTATTATATTACAGGGTTATAGTGGTCCCTACCACAGGAAATAATTATAGGTCAATTAGGGGGTACACAGCGTGACCCTAAAGTTTACTATGTATGCCTATGGGAAATAAAGTGTTCAGAGAAGCTTAAAATGAGGAAATAGCGTTCTAAAATGCTTTAAAAATTCAAAGACATTTTTCTATGTTATCTAACGGTACGGTATCGGACCTTAATATTGACCTATAATTTTTTAATTGGACCACGTATTATATTACAGGGTGATATTGTTCCCTACCGCGGGAAATAATTATAGGTCTCTTAGGGGGTACACAGCGTGACCCTAAAGTTTACTATGTATGCCTATGCGAAATAGAGTGTTCTGAGAAGCTTAAAATGAAGAAATAAGCGTTCTAAAATGCTTTAAAAATTCAAAGACATCTTTCAATGGTTAACCAACGCAAGGCGCGATATCAGACCTTAATATTGACCCATAATATTTAAATTAAACCAGGTATTATATTACAGGATAATAGTGTACCCTACCACAGGAAATAATTATAGGTCAATCGGGGGGTACACTATGTATATTTTAAATAGTGCATTAAAACAAGGAAATTCGAAGACTCTTTTCTATGTTAACTAACGGCACGGTATCGGACCTTAATATTGACCTAAAATTTTTAAATTGGGCCACGTATTATATTACAGGGTGATAGTGTACCCTACCACGGAAAATAATTATAGGTCATTTAGGGGGTACACAGCGTGACCCTAAAGGTTACTATGTATGCCAATGCGAAATAAAGTGTTCTGAAAAGCTTAAAATGAGGAAATAAGCGTTCTAAAATGCTTTAAAAATTCAAAGACATCTTTCAATGGTTAACTAACGCAAGGCGCAATATCAGACCTTAATATTGACCCATAATATTTAAATTGGACCAGGTATTATATTACAGGGTAATAGTGTACCCTACCACAGGAAATAATTATAGGTCAATTAGGGGGTACACTATGTATATTTTAAATAGTGCATTAAAACAAGGAAATTCGAAGACACTTTTCTATGTTAACTAACGGCACGGTATCGGACCTTAATATTGACGTATAATTTTTAAATTGGACCACGTATTATATTACAGTGTTATAGTGTACCCTACCACAGGAAATAATTATAGGTCAATTAGGGGGTACACAGCGTGACCCTAAAGTTTACTATGTATCCCTATGAGAAATAAAGTGTTCTGAGAAGCTTAAAATGAGGAAATAAGCGTTCTAAAATGCTTTAAAAATTCAAAGACATCTTTCAATGGTTAACTAACGCAAGGCGCAATATCAGACCTTAATATTGACCCATAATATTTAAATTGGACCAGGTATTATATTACAGGGTAATAGTGTACCCTACCACAGGAAATAATTATAGGTCAATTAGGGGGTACACTATGTATATTTTAAATAGTGCATTAAAACAAGGAAATACGAAGACTCTTTTCTATGTTAACTAACGGTATCGGACCTTAATATTGACCTATAATTTTTAAATTGGACCACGTATTATACTACAGGGTAATAGTGTACCCTACCACAGGAAATAATTATAGGTCAATTAGGGGGTACGCAGCGTGACCCTAAAGTTTACTATGTATGCCTATGCGAAATAGAGTGTTCTGAGAAGCTTAAAATGAAGAAATAAGCGTTCTAAAATGCTTTAAAAATTCAAAGACATCTTTCAATGGTTAACTAACGCAAGGCGCAATATCAGACCTTAATATTGACCTATAATTTTTAAATTGGACCACGTATTATATTACAGGGTTATAGTGTACCCTACCACAGGAAATAATTATAGGTCAATTAGGGGGTACACAGCGTGACCCTAAAGTTTACTATGTATGCCTATGGGAAATAATGTGTTCAGAGAAGCTTAAAATGAGGAAATAAGCGTTCTAAAATGCTTTAAAAATTCAAAGACATTTTTCTATGTTAACTAACGGTACGGTATCGGACCTTAATATTGACCTATAATTTTTAAATTGGACCACGTATTATATTACAGGGTAATATTGTTCCCTACCGCGGGAAATAATTATAGGTCTCTTAGGGGGTGCACAGCGTGACCCTAAAGTTTACTATGTATGCCTATGGGAAATAAAGTGTTCTGAGAAGCTTAAAATGAGGAAATAAGCGTTCTAAAATGCTTTAAAAATTCAAAGACATCTTTCAATGGTTAACTAACGCAAGGCGCGATATCAGACCTTAATATGGAACTATAATATTTGAATTGGACCAGGTATTATATTATAGGGTAATAGTGTACCCTACAACAGGAAATAATTATAGGTCAATTAGGGGGTACACTATGTATATTTTAAATAGTGCATTAAAACAAGGAAATTCGAAGACACTTTTCTATGTTAACTAACGGCACGGTATCGGACCTTAATATTGAGCTATAATTTTTAAATTGGACCACGTATTATATTGCAGGGTTATAGTGTACCCTACGACAGGAAATAATTATATGTCAATTAGGGGGTTCACAACGTGACCCTAAAGTTTACTATGTATGCCTATGCGAAATAGAGTGTTCTGAGAATCTTAAAATGAAGAAATAAGCGTTCTAAAATGCTTTAAAAATTCAAAGACATCTTTCAATGGTTAACTAACGCAAGGCGCGATATCAGACCTTAATATGGAACCATAATATTTAAATTGAACCAGGTATTATATTACAGGGTAATAGTGTACCCTACAACAGGAAATAATTATAGGTCAATTAGGGGGTACGCTATGTATATTTTAAATAGTGCATTAAAACAAGGAAATTCGAAGACTCTTTTCTATGTTAACTAACGGCACGGTATCGGACCTTAATATTGACCTATAATTTTTAAATTGGACCACGTATTATATTACAGGGTTATAGTGTACCCTACCACAGTAAAGAATTATATTTCAATCAGGGGGTACACAGCGTGTCCCTAAAGTTTACTATGTATGCCTATGCGAAATAGAATGTTCTGAGAAGCTTAAAATGAAGAAATAAGCGTTCTAAAATGCTTTAAAAATTCAAAGACATCTTTCAATGGTTAACCAACGCAAGGCGCGATATCAGACCTTAATATTGACCCATAATATTTAAATTGGACCAGGTATTATATTACAGGGTAATAGTGTACCCTACCACAGGAAATAATTATAGGTCAATTGGGGGGTACACTATGTATATTTTAAATAGTGCATTAAAACTAGGAAATTCGAAGACATTTTTCTATGTTAACTAACGGCACGGTAATTGACCTTAATATTGACCTATAATTTTTAAATTGGACCACGTATTATATTACAGGGTAATAGTGTACCCTACCACAGGAAATAATTATAGGTCAATTAGGGGGTACACAACGTGACCCTAAAGTTTACTATGTATGCCTATGCGAAATAGAGTGTTCTGAGAATCTTAAAATGAAGAAATAAGCGTTCTAAAATGTTTTAAAAATTCAAAGACATCTTTCAATGGTTAACTAACGCAAGGCGCGATATCAGACCTTAATATGGAACCATAATATTTAAATTGGACCAGGTATTATATTACAGGGTAATAGTGTACCCTACAACAGGAAATAATTATAGGTCAATTAGGGGGTACACTATGTATATTTTAAATAGTGCATTAAAACAAGGAAATTCGAAGACTCTTTTCTATGTTAACTAACGGCACGGTATCGGACCTTAATATTGACCTATAATTTTTAAATTGGACCACGTATTATATTACAGGGTTATAGTGTACCCTACCACAGGAAAGAATTATATTTCAATCAGGGGGTACACAGCGTGTCCCTAAAGTTTACTATGTATGCCTATGCGAAATAGAATGTTCTGAGAAGCTTAAAATGAAGAAATAAGCGTTCTAAAATGCTTTAAAAATTCAAAGACATCTTTCAATGGTTAACCAACGCAAGGCGCGATATCAGACCTTAATATTGACCCATAATATTTAAATTGGACCAGGTTTCATATTACAGGGTAATAGTGTACCCTACCACAGGAAATAATTATAGGTCAATTGGGGGGTACACTATGTATATTTTAAATAGTGCATTAAAACTAGGAAATTCGAAGACATTTTTCTATGTTAACTAACGGCACGGTAATTGACCTTAATATTGACCTATAATTTTTAAATTGGACCACGTATTATATTACAGGGTAATAGTGCACCCTACCACAGGAAATAATTATAGGTCAATTAGGGGGTACACAGCGTGTCCCTAAAGTTTACTATGTATGCCTATGCGAAATAGAGTGTTCTGAGAAGCTTAAAATGAAGAAATAAGCGTTCTAAAATGCTTTAAAAATTCAAAGACATCTTTCAATGGTTAACTAACGCAAGGCGCAATATCAGACCTTAATATTGACCTATAATTTTTAAATTGGACCACGTATTATATTACAGGGTTACAGTGGTCCCTACCACAGGAAATAATTATAGGTCAATTAGGGGGTACACAGCGTGACCCTAAAGTTTACTATGTATGCCTATGGGAAATAAAGTGTTCAGAGAAGCTTAAAATGAGGAAATAAGCGTTCTAAAATGCTTTAAAAATTCAAAGACATTTTTCTATGTTATCTAACGGTACGGTATCGGACCTTAATATTGACCTATAATTTTTTAATTGGACCACGTATTATATTACAGGGTGATATTGTTCCCTACCGCGGGAAATAATTATAGGTCTCTTAGGGGGTACACAGCGTGACCCTAAAGTTTACTATGTATGCCTATGCGAAATAGAGTGTTCTGAGAAGCTTAAAATGAAGAAATAAGCGTTCTAAAATGCTTTAAAAATTCAAAGACATCTTTCAATGGTTAACCAACGCAAGGCGCGATATCAGACCTTAATATTGACCCATAATATTTAAATTGAACCAGGTATTATATTACAGGATAATAGTGTACCCTACCACAGGAAATAATTATAGGTCAATCGGGGGGTACACTATGTATATTTTAAATAGTGCATTAAAACAAGGAAATTCGAAGACTCTTTTCTATGTTAACTAACGGCACGGTATCGGACCTTAATATTGACCTAAAATTTTTAAATTGGGCCACGTATTATATTACAGGGTGATAGTGTACCCTACCACGGAAAATAATTATAGGTCAATTAGGGGGTACACAGCGTGACCCTAAAGGTTACTATGTATGCCTATGCGAAATAAAGTGTTCTGAGAAGCTTAAAATGAGGAAATAAGCGTTCTAAAATGCTTTAAAAATTCAAAGACATCTTTCAATGGTTAACTAACGCAAGGCGTGATATCAGACCTTAATATGGAACCATAATATTTAAATTGGACCAGGTATTATATTACAGGGTAATAGTGTACCCTACCACAGGAAATAATTATAGGTCAATTAGGGGATACACTATGTATATTTTAAATAGTGCATTAAAACAAGGAAATTCGAAGACACTTTTCTATGTTACCTACCGGCACGGTATCGGACCTTAATATTGAACTATAATTTTTAAATTTGACCACGTATTATATTACAGGGTTATAGTGTACCCTACCACAGGAAATAATTATATGTCAATTAGGGGGTACACAGCGTGAGCCTAAAGTTTACTATGTATGCCTATGCGAAATAGAGTGTTCTGAGAAGCTTAAAATGAAGAAATAAGCGTTCTAAAATGCTTTAAAAATTCAAAGACATCTTTCAATGGTTAACTAACGCAAGGCGCAATATCAGACCTTAATATTGACCTATAATTTTTAAATTGGACCACGTATTATATTACAGGGTTACAGTGGTCCCTACCACAGGAAATAATTATAGGTCAATTAGGGGGTACACAGCGTGACCCTAAAGTTTACTATGTATGCCTATGGGAAATAAAGTGTTCAGAGAAGCTTAAAATGAGGAAATAAGCGTTCTAAAATGCTTTAAAAATTCAAAGACATTTTTCTATGTTATCTAACGGTACGGTATCGGACCTTAATATTGACCTATAATTTTTTAATTGGACCACGTATTATATTACAGGGTGATATTGTTCCCTACCGCGGGAAATAATTATAGGTCTCTTAGGGGGTACACAGCGTGACCCTAAAGTTTACTATGTATGCCTATGCGAAATAGAGTGTTCTGAGAAGCTTAAAATGAAGAAATAAGCGTTCTAAAATGCTTTAAAAATTCAAAGACATCTTTCAATGGTTAACCAACGCAAGGCGCGATATCAGACCTTAATATTGACCCATAATATTTAAATTGAACCAGGTATTATATTACAGGATAATAGTGTACCCTACCACAGGAAATAATTATAGGTCAATCGGGGGGTACACTATGTATATTTTAAATAGTGCATTAAAACAAGGAAATTCGAAGACTCTTTTCTATGTTAACTAACGGCACGGTATCGGACCTTAATATTGACCTAAAATTTTTAAATTGGGCCACGTATTATATTACAGGGTGATAGTGTACCCTACCACGGAAAATAATTATAGGTCAATTAGGGGGTACACAGCGTGACCCTAAAGGTTACTATGTATGCCTATGCGAAATAAAGTGTTCTGAGAAGCTTAAAATGAGGAAATAAGCGTTCTAAAATGCTTTAAAAATTCAAAGACATCTTTCAATGGTTAACTAACGCAAGGCGTGATATCAGACCTTAATATGGAACCATAATATTTAAATTGGACCAGGTATTATATTACAGGGTAATAGTGTACCCTACCACAGGAAATAATTATAGGTCAATTAGGGGATACACTATGTATATTTTAAATAGTGCATTAAAACAAGGAAATTCGAAGACACTTTTCTATGTTACCTACCGGCACGGTATCGGACCTTAATATTGAACTATAATTTTTAAATTTGACCACGTATTATATTACAGGGTTATAGTGTACCCTACCACAGGAAATAATTATATGTCAATTAGGGGGTACACAGCGTGAGCCTAAAGTTTACTATGTATGCCTATGCGAAATAGAGTGTTCTGAGAAGCTTAAAATGAAGAAATAAGCGTTCTAAAATGCTTTAAAAAATCAAAGACATCTTTCAATGGTTAACTAATGCAAGGCGCGATATCAGACCTTAATATGGAACCATAATATTTAAATTGGACCAGGTATTATATTACAGGGTAATAGTGTACCCTACCACAGGAAATAATTATAGGTCAATTAGGGGATACACTATGTATATTTTAAATAGTGCATTAAAACAAGGAAATTCGAAGACACTTTTCTATGTTAACTACCGGCACGGTATCGGACCTTAATATTGACCTATAATTTTTAAATTTGACCACGTATTATATTACAGGGTTATAGTGTACCCTACCACAGGAAATAATTACATGTCAATTAGGGGGACACAGCGTGACCCTAAAGTTTACTATGTATGCCTATGCGAAATAGAGTGTTCTGAGAAGCTTAAAATGAAGAAATAAGCGTTCTAAAATGCTTTAAAAAATCAAAGACATCTTTCAATGGTTAAATAATGCAAGGCGCGATATCAGACCTTAATATGGAACCATAATATTTAAATTGGACCAGGTATTATATTACAGGGTAATAGTGTACCCTACAACAGGAAATAATTATAGGTCAATTAGGGGGTACACAGCGTGACCCTAAAGTTTACTATGTATGCCTATGCGAAATAAAGTGTTCTGAGAAGCTTAAAATGAGGAAATAAGCGTTCTAAAATGCTTTAAAAATTCAAAGACATTTTTCTATGTTAACTAACGGTACGGTATCGGACCTTAATATTGACCTATAATTTTTAAATTGGACCACGTATTATATTACAGGGTAATATTGTTCCCTACCACGGGAAATAAATATAGGTCTCTTAGGGGGTACACTATGTATATTTTAAATAGTGCATTAAAACAAGGAAATTCGAAGACACTTTTCTATGTTAACTAACGGCACGGTATCGGACCTTAATATTGAGCTATAATTTTTAAATTGGACCACGTATTATATTGCAGGGTTATAGTGTACCCTACGACAGGAAATAATTATATGTCAATTAGGGGGTACACAACGTGACCCTAAAGTTTACTATGTATGCCTATGCGAAATAGAGTGTTCTGAGAATCTTAAAATGAAGAAATAAGCGTTCTAAAATGCTTTAAAAATTCAAAGACATCTTTCAATGGTTAACTAACGCAAGGCGCGATATCAGACCTTAATATGGAACCATAATATTTAAATTGGACCAGGTATTATATTACAGGGTAATAGTGTACCCTACAACAGGAAATAATTATAGGTCAATTAGGGGGTACACTATGTATATTTTAAATAGTGCATTAAAACAAGGAAATTCGAAGACTCTTTTCTATGTTAACTAACGGCACGGTATCGGACCTTAATATTGACCTATAATTTTTAAATTGGACCACGTATTATATTACAGGGTTATAGTGTACCCTACCACAGGAAAGAATTATATTTCAATCAGGGGGTACACAGTGTGTCCCTAAAGTTTACTATGTGTGCCTATGCGAAATAGAATGTTCTGAGAAGCTTAAAATGAAGAAATAAGCGTTCTAAAATGCTTTAAAAATTCAAAGACATCTTTCAATGGTTAACCAACGCAAGGCGCGATATCAGACCTTAATATTGACCCATAATATTTAAATTGGACCAGGTATTATATTACAGGGTAATAGTGTACCCTACCACAGGAAATAATTATAGGTCAATTGGGGGGTACACTATGTATATTTTAAATAGTGCATTAAAACTAGGAAATTCGAAGACATTTTTCTATGTTAACTAACGGCACGGTAATTGACCTTAATATTGACCTATAATTTTTAAATTGGACCACGTATTATATTACACGGTAATAGTATACCCTGCCACAGGAAATAATTATAGGTCAATTAGGGGGTACACAGCGTGTCCCTAAAGTTTACTATGTATGCCTATGTGAAATAGAGTGTTCTGAGAAGCTTAAAATGAAGAAATAAGCGTTCTAAAATGCTTTAAAAATTCAAAGACATCTTTCAATGGTTAACTAACGCAAGGCGCAATATCAGACCTTAATATTGACCTATAATTTTTAAATTGGACCACGTATTATATTACAGGGTTATAGTGGTCCCTACCACAGGAAATAATTATAGGTCAATTAGGGGGTACACAGCGTGACCCTAAAGTTTACTATGCATGCCTATGGGAAATAAAGTGTTCAGAGAAGCTTAAAATGAGGAAATAAGCGTTCTAAAATGCTTTAAAAATTCAAAGACATCTTTCAATGGTTAACTAACGCAAGGCGCGATATCAGACCTTAATATGGAACCATAATATTTAAATTGGACCAGGTATTATATTACAGGGTAATAGTGTACCCTACCACAGGAAATAATTATAGGTCAATTAGGGGATACACTATGTATATTTTAAATAGTGCATTAAAACAAGGAAATTCGAAGACACTTTTCTATGTTAACTACCGGCACGGTATCGGACCTTAATATTGACCTATAATTTTTAAATTTGACCACGTATTATATTACAGGGTTATAGTGTACCCTACCACAGGAAATAATTATATGTCAATTAGGGGGTACACAGCGTGAGCCTAAAGTTTACTATGTATGCCTATACGAAATAGAGTGTTCTGAGAAGCTTAAAATGAAGAAATAAGCGTTCTAAAATGCTTTAAAAAATCAAAGACATCTTTCATTGGTTAACTAATGCAAGGCGCGATATCAGACCTTAATATGGAACCATAATATTTAAATTGGACCAGGTATTATATTACAGGGTAATAGTGTACCCTACAACAGGAAATAATTATAGGTCAATTAGGGGGTACACTATGTATATTTTAAATAGTGCATTAAAACAAGGAAATTCGAAGACTCTTTTCTATGTTAACTAACGGCACGGTATCGGACCTTAATATTGACCTAAAATTTTTAAATTGGGCCACGTATTATATTACAGGGTGATAGTGTACCCTACCACGGAAAATAATTATAGGTCAATTAGGGGGTACACAGCGTGACCCTAAAGGTTACTATGTATGCCTATGCGAAATAAAGTGTTCTGAGAAGCTTAAAATGAGGAAATAAGCGTTCTAAAATGCTTTAAAAATTCAAAGACATCTTTCAATGGTTAACTAACGCAAGGCGCGATATCAGACCTTAATATGGAACCATAATATTTAAATTGGACCAGGTATTATATTACAGGGTAATAGTGTACCCTACCACAGGAAATAATTATAGGTCAATTAGGGGATACACTATGTATATTTTAAATAGTGCATTAAAACAAGGAAATTCGAAGACACTTTTCTATGTTAACTACTGGCACGGTATCGGACCTGAATATTGACCTATAATTTTTAAATTTGACCACGTATTATATTACAGGGTTATAGTGTACCCTACCACAGGAAATAATTATATGTCAATTAGGGGGTACACAGCGTGACCCTAAAGTTTACTATGTATGCCTATGCGAAATAGAGTGTTCTGAGAAGCTTAAAATGAAGAAATAAGCGTTCTAAAATGCTCTAAGAATTCAAAGACATCTTTCAATGGTTAACTAACGCAAGGCGCAATATCAGACCTTAATATTGACCTATAATTTTTAAATTGGACCACGTATTCTATTACAGGGTTATAGTGTACCCTACCACAGGAAATAATTATAGGTCAATTAGGGGGTACACAGCGTGACCCTAAAGTTTACTATGTATGCCTATGCGAAATAAAGTGTTCTGAGAAGCTTAAAATGAGGAAATAAGCGTTCTAAAATGCTTTAAAAATTCAAAGACATTTTTCTATGTTAACTAACGGTACGGTATCGGACCTTAATATTGACCTATAATTTTTAAATTGGACCACGTACTATATTACAGGGTAATATTGTTCCCTACCACGGGAAATAAATATAGGTCTCTTAGGGGGTACACTATGTATATTTTAAATAGTGCATTAAAACAAGGAAATTCGAAGACACTTTTCTATGTTAACTAACGGCACGGTATCGGACCTTAATATTGAGCTATAATTTTTAAATTGGACCACGTATTGTATTGCAGGGTTATAGTGTACCCTACGACAGGAAATAATTATATGTCAATTAGGGGGTACACAACGTGACCCTAAAGTTTACTATGTATGCCTATGCGAAATAGAGTGTTCTGAGAATCTTAAAATGAAGAAATAAGCGTTCTAAAATGCTTTAAAAATTCAAAGACATCTTTCAATGGTTAACTAACGCAAGGCGCGATATCAGACCTTAATATGGAACCATAATATTTAAATTGGACCAGGTATTATATTACAGGGTAATAGTGTACCCTACCACAGGAAATAATTATAGGTCAATTAGGGGATACACTATGTATATTTTAAATAGTGCATTAAAACAAGGAAATTCGAAGACTCTTTTCTATGTTAACTAATGGCACGGTATCGGACCTTAATATTGACCTAAAATTTTTAAATTGGGCCACGTATTATATTACAGGGTGATAGTGTACCCTACCACGGAAAATAATTATAGGTCAATTAGGGGGTACACAGCGTGACCCTAAAGGTTACTATGTATGCCTATGCGAAATAAAGTGTTCTGAGAAGCTTAAAATAAGGAAATAAGCGTTCTAAAATGCTTTAAAAATTCAAAGACATTTTTCTATGTTAACTAACGGCACGGTATCGGACCTTAATATTGACCTATAATTTTTAAATTGGACCACGTATTATATTACAGGGTAATAGTGTACCCTACCACAGGAAATAATTATAGGTCAATTAGGGGGTACACAGCGTGACCCTAAAGTTTACTATGTATGCCTATGCGAAATAGAGTGTTCTGAGAAGCTTAAAATGAAGAAATAAGCGTTCTAAAATGCTCTAAGAATTCAAAGACATCTTTCAATGGTTAACTAACGCAAGGCGCAATATCAGACCTTAATATTGACCTATAATTTTTAAATTGGACCACGTATTCTATTACAGGGTTATAGTGTACCCTACCACAGGAAATAATTATAGGTCAATTAGGGGGTACACAGCGTGACCCTAAAGTTTACTATGTATGCCTATGCGAAATAAAGTGTTCTGAGAAGCTTAAAATGAGGAAATAAGCGTTCTAAAATGCTTTAAAAATTCAAAGACATTTTTCTATGTTAACTAACGGTACGGTATCGGACCTTAATATTGACCTATAATTTTTAAATTGGACCACGTATTATATTACAGGGTAATATTGTTCCCTACCACGGGAAATAAATATAGGTCTCTTAGGGGGTACACTATGTATATTTTAAATAGTGCATTAAAACAAGGAAATTCGAAGACACTTTTCTATGTTAACTAACGGCACGGTATCGGACCTTAATATTGAGCTATAATTTTTAAATTGGACCACGTATTATATTGCAGGGTTATAGTGTACCCTACGACAGGAAATAATTATATGTCAATTAGGGGGTACACAACGTGACCCTAAAGTTTACTATGTATGCCTATGCGAAATAGAGTGTTCTGAGAATCTTAAAATGAAGAAATAAGCGTTCTAAAATGCTTTAAAAATTCAAAGACATCTTTCAATGGTTAACTAACGCAAGGCGCGATATCAGACCTTAATATGGAACCATAATATTTAAATTGGTCCAGGTATTATATTACAGGGTAATAGTGTACCCTACCACAGGAAATAATTATAGGTCAATTAGGGGATACACTATGTATATTTTAAATAGTGCATTAAAACAAGGAAATTCGAAGACACTTTTCTATGTTAACTACCGGCACGGTATCGGACCTTAATATTGACCTATAATTTTTAAATTTGACCACGTATTATATTACAGGGTTATAGTGTACCCTACCACAGGAAATAATTATATGTCAATTAGGGGGTACACAGCGTGAGCCTAAAGTTTACTATGTATGCCTATACGAAATAGAGTGTTCTGAGAAGCTTAAAATGAAGAAATAAGCGTTCTAAAATGCTTTAAAAAATCAAAGACATCTTTCATTGGTTAACTAATGCAAGGCGCGATATCAGACCTTAATATGGAACCATAATATTTAAATTGTACCAGGTATTATATTACAGGGTAATAGTGTACCCTACAACAGGAAATAATTATAGGTCAATTAGGGGGTACACTATGTATATTTTAAATAGTGCATTAAAACAAGGAAATTCGAAGACTCTTTTCTATGTTAACTAACGGCACGGTATCGGACCTTAATATTGACCTAAAATTTTTAAATTGGGCCACGTATTATATTACAGGGTGATAGTGTACCCTACTACGGAAAATAATTATAGGTCAATTAGGGGGTACACAGCGTGACCCTAAAGGTTACTATGTATGCCTATGCGAAATAAAGTGTTCTGAGAAGCTTAAAATGAGGAAATAAGCGTTCTAAAATGCTTTAAAAATTCAAAGACATCTTTCAATGGTTAACTAACGCAAGGCGCGATATCAGACCTTAATATGGAACCATAATATTTAAATTGGACCAGGTATTATATTACAGGTTAATAGTGTACCCTACCACAGGAAATAATTATAGGTCAATTAGGGGATACACTATGTATATTTTAAATAGTGCATTAAAACAAGGAAATTCGAAGACACTTTTCTATGTTAACTACTGGCACGGTATCGGACCTGAATATTGACCTATAATTTTTAAATTTGACCACGTATTATATTACAGGGTTATAGTGTACCCTACCACAGGAAATAATTATATGTCAATTAGGGGGTACACAGCGTGACCCTAAAGTTTACTATGTATGCCTATGCGAAATAGAGTGTTCTGAGAAGCTTAAAATGAAGAAATAAGCGTTCTAAAATGCTTTAAAAAATCAAAGACATCTTTCAATGGTTAACTAATGCAAGGCGCGATATCAGACCTTAATATGGAACCATAATATTTAAATTGGACCAGGTATTATATTACAGGGTAATAGTGTACCCTACAACAGGAAATAATTATATAGGTCAATTAGGGGGTACACTATGTATATTTTAAATAGTGCATTAAAACAAGGAAATTCGAAGACTCTTTTCTATGTTAACTAACGGCACGGTATCGGACCTTAATATTGACCTAAAATTTTTAAATTGGGCCACGTATTATATTACAGGGTGATAGTGTACCCTACCACGGAAAATAATTATAGGTCAATTAGGGGGTACACAGCGTGACCCTAAAGGTTACTATGTATGCCTATGTGAAATAAAGTGTTCTGAGAAGCTTAAAATGAGGAAATAAGCGTTCTAAAATGCTTTAAAAATTCAAAGACATTTTTCTATGTTAACTAACGGCACGGTATCGGACCTTAATATTGACCTATAATTTTTAAATTGGACCACGTATTATATTACAGGGTAATAGTGTACCCTACCACAGGAAATAATTATAGGTCAATTAGGGGGTACACAGCGTGACCCTAAAGTTTACTATGTATGCCTATGCGAAATAGAGTGTTCTGAGAAGCTTAAAATGAAGAAATAAGCGTTCTAAAATGCTTTAAGAATTCAAAGACATCTTTCAATGGTTAACTAACGCAAGGCGCAATATCAGACCTTAATATTGACCTATAATTTTTAAATTGGACCACGTATTCTATTACAGGGTTATAGTGTACCCTGCCACAGGAAATAATTATAGGTCAATTAGGGGGTACACAGCGTGACCCTAAAGTTTACTATGTATGCCTATGCGAAATAAAGTGTTCTGAGAAGCTTAAAATGAGGAAATAAGCGTTCTAAAATGCTTTAAAAATTCAAAGACATTTTTCTATGTTAACTAACGGTACGGTATCGGACCTTAATATTGACCTATAATTTTTAAATTGGACCACGTATTATATTACAGGGTAATATTGTTCCCTACCACGGGAAATAAATATAGGTCTCTTAGGGGGTACACTATGTATATTTTAAATAGTGCATTAAAACAAGGAAATTCGAAGACACTTTTCTATGTTAACTAACGGCACGGTATCGGACCTTAATATTGAGCTATAATTTTTAAATTGGACCACGTATTATATTGCAGGGTTATAGTGTACCCTACGACAGGAAATAATTATATGTCAATTAGGGGGTACACAACGTGACCCTAAAGTTTACTATGTATGCCTATGCGAAATAGAGTGTTCTGAGAATCTTAAAATGAAGAAATAAGCGTTCTAAAATGCTTTAAAAATTCAAAGACATCTTTCAATGGTTAACTAACGCAAGGCGCGATATCAGACCTTAATATGGAACCATAATATTTAAATTGGACCAGGTATTATATTACAGGGTAATAGTGTACCCTACAACAGGAAATAATTATAGGTCAATTAGGGGGTACACTATGTATATTTTAAATAGTGCATTAAAACAAGGAAATTCGAAGACTCTTTTCTATGTTAACTAACGGCACGGTATCGGACCTTAATATTGACCTATAATTTTTAAATTGGACCACGTATTATATTACAGGGTTATAGTGTACCCTACCACAGGAAAGAATTATATTTCAATCAGGGGGTACACAGCGTGTCCCTAAAGTTTACTATGTATGCCTATGCGAAATAGAATGTTCTGAGAAGCTTAAAATGAAGAAATAAGCGTTCTAAAATGCTTTAAAAATTCAAAGACATCTTTCAATGGTTAACCAACGCAAGGCGCGATATCAGACCTTAATATTGACCCATAATATTTAAATTGGACCAGGTATTATATTACAGGGTAATAGTGTACCCTACCACAGGAAATAATTATAGGTCAATTGGGGGGTACACTATGTATATTTTAAATAGTGCATTAAAACTAGGAAATTCGAAGACATTTTTCTATGTTAACTAACGGCACGGTAATTGACCTTAATATTGACCTATAATTTTTAAATTGGACCACGTATTATATTACAGGGTAATAGTGTACCCTACCACAGGAAATAATTATAGGTCAATTAGGGGGTACACAGCGTGTCCCTAAAGTTTACTATGTATGCCTATGCGAAATAGAGTGTTCTGAGAAGCTTAAAATGAAGAAATAAGCGTTCTAAAATGCTTTAAAAATTCAAAGACATCTTTCAATGGTTAACTAACGCAAGGCGCAATATCAGACCTTAATATTGACCTATAATTTTTAAATTGGACCACGTATTATATTACAGGGTTATAGTGGTCCCTACCACAGGAAATAATTATAGGTCAATTAGGGGGTACACAGCGTGACCCTAAAGTTTACTATGTATGCCTATGGGAAATAAAGTGTTCAGAGAAGCTTAAAATGAGGAAATAAGCGTTCTAAAATGCTTTAAAAATTCAAAGACATTTTTCTATGTTAACTAACGGTACGGTATCGGACCTTAATATTGACCTATAATTTTTAAATTGGACCATGTATTATATTACAGGGTGATATTGTTCCCTACCGCGGGAAATAATTATAGGTCTCTTAGGGGGTACACAGCGTGACCCTAAAGTTTACTATGTATGCCTATGCGAAATAGAGTGTTCTGAGAAGCTTAAAATGAAGAAATAAGCGTTCTAAAATGCTTTAAAAATTCAAAGACATGTTTCAATGGTTAACCAACGCAAGGCGCGATATCAGACCTTAATATTGACCCATAATATTTAAATTGAACCAGGTATTATATTACAGGGTAATAGTGTACCCTACCACAGGAAATAATTATAGGTCAATTGGGGGGTACACTATGTATATTTTAAATAGTGCATTAAAACAAGGAAATTCGAAGACATTTTTCTATGTTAACTAACGGCACGGTATCGGACCTTAATATTGACCTATAATTTTTAAATTGGACCACGTATTATATTACAGGGTAATAGTGTACCCTACCACAGGAAATAATTATAGGTCAATTAGGGGGTACACAGCGTGACCCTAAAGTTTACTATGTATGCCTATGCGAAATAGAGTGTTCTGAGAAGCTTAAAATGAAGAAATAAGCGTTCTAAAATGCTTTAAAAATTCAAAGACATCTTTCAATGGTTAACTAACGCAAGGCGCAATATCAGACCTTAATATTGACCTATAATTTTTAAATTGGACCACGTATTATATTACAGGGTTATAGTGTACCCTACCACAGGAAATAATTATAGGTCATTTAGGGGGTACACAGCGTGACCCTAAAGTTTACTATGTATGCCTATGCGAAATAAAGTGTTCTGAGAAGCTTAAAATGAGGAAATAAGCGTTCTAAAATGCTTTAAAAATTCAAAGACATCTTTCAATGGTTAACTAACGCAAGGCGCGATATCAGACCTTAATATGGAACCATAATATTTAAATTGGACCAGGTATTATATTACAGGGTAATAGTGTACCCTACCACAAGAAATAATTATAGGTCAATTAGGGGATACACTATGTATATTTTAAATAGTGCATTAAAACAAGGAAATTCGAAGACACTTTTCTATGTTAACTACCGGCACGGTATCGGACCTTAATATTGACCTATAATTTTTAAATTTGACCACGTATTATATTACAGGGTTATAGTGTACCCTACCACAGGAAATAATTATATGTCAATTAGGGGGTACACAGCGTGACCCTAAAGTTTACTATGTATGCCTATGCGAAATAGAGTGTTCTGAGAAGCTTAAAATGAAAAAATAAGCGTTCTAAAATGCTTTAAAAAATCAAAGACATCTTTCAATGGTTAACTAATGCAAGGCGCGATATCAGACCTTAATATGGAACCATAATATTTAAATTGGACCAGGTATTATATTACAGGGTAATAGTGTACCCTACAACAGGAAATAATTATAGGTCAATTAGGGGGTACACTATGTATATTTTAAATAGTGCATTAAAACAAGGAAATTCGAAGACTCTTTTCTATGTTAACTAACGGCACGGTATCGGACCTTAATATTGACCTAAAATTTTTAAATTGGGCCACGTATTATATTACAGGGTGATAGTGTACCCTACCACGGAAAATAATTATAGGTCAATTAGGGGGTACACAGCGTGACCCTAAAGGTTACTATGTATGCCTATGCGAAATAAAGTGTTCTGAGAAGCTTAAAATGAGGAAATAAGCGTTCTAAAATGCTTTAAAAATTCAAACACATCTTTCAATGGTTAACTAACGCAAGGCGCGATATCAGACCTTAATATGGAACCATAATATTTAAATTGGACCAGGTATTATATTACAGGGTAATAGTGTACCCTACCACAGGAAATAATTATAGGTCAATTAGGGGATACACTATGTATATTTTAAATAGTGCATTAAAACAAGGAAATTCGAAGACACTTTTCTATGTTAACTACCGGCACGGTATCGGACCTTAATATTGACCTATAATTTTTAAATTTGACCAAGTATTATATTACAGGGTTATAGTGTACCCTACCACAGGAAATAATTATATGTCAATTAGGGGGTACACAGCGTGACCCTAAAGTTTACTATGTATGCCTATGCGAAATAGAGTGTTCTGAGAAGCTTAAAATGTAGAAATAAGCGTTCTAAAATGCTTTAAAAAATCAAAGACATCTTTCAATGGTTAACTAATGCAAGGCGCGATATCAGACCTTAATATGGAACCATAATATTTAAATTGGACCAGATATTATATTACAGGGTAATAGTGTACCCTACAACAGGAAATAATTATAGGTCAATTAGGGGGTACACTATGTATATTTTAAATAGTGCATTAAAACAAGGAAATTCGAAGACTCTTTTCTATGTTAACTAACGGCACGGTAACGGCTATGTTAACTAACGGCAACCTTAATATTGACCTAAAATTTTTAAATTGGGCCACGTATTATATTACAGGGTGATAGTGTACCCTACCACGGAAAATAATTATAGGTCAATTAGGGGGTACACAGCGTGACCCTAAAGGTTACTATGTATGCCTATGCGAAATAAAGTGTTCTGAGAAGCTTAAAATGAGGAAATAAGCGTTCTAAAATGCTTTAAAAATTCAAAGACATTTTTCTATGTTAACTAACGGCACGGTATCGGACCTTAATATTGACCTATAATTTTTAAATTGGACCACGTATTATATTACAGGGAAATAGTGTACCCTACCACAGGAAATAATTATAGGTCAATAAGGGGGTACACAGCGTGACCCTAAAGTTTACTATGTATGCCTATGCGAAATAGAGTGTTCTGAGAAGCTTAAAATGAAGAAATAAGCGTTCTAAAATGCTTTAAGAATTCAAAGACATCTTTCAATGGTTAACTAACGCAAGGCGCAATATCAGACCTTAATATTGACCTATAATTTTTAAATTGGACCACGTATTCTATTACAGGGTTATAGTGTACCCTACCACAGGAAATAATTATAGGTCAATTAGGGGGTACACAGCGTGACCCTAAAGTTTACTATGTATGCCTATGCGAAATAAAGTGTTCTGTGAAGCTTAAAATGAGGAAATAAGCGTTCTAAAATGCTTTAAAAATTCAAAGACATTTTTCTATGTTAACTAACGGTACGGTATCGGACCTTAATATTGACCTATAATTTTTAAATTGGACCACGTATTATATTACAGGGTAATATTGTTCCCTACCACGGGAAATAAATATAGGTCTCTTAGGGGGTACACTATGTATATTTTAAATAGTGCATTAAAACAAGGAAATTCGAAGACACTTTTCTATGTTAACTAACGGCACGGTATCGGACCTTAATATTGAGCTATAATTTTTAAATTGGACCACGTATTATATTGCAGGGTTATAGTGTACCCTACGACAGGAAATAATTATATGTCAATTAGGGGGTACACAACGTGACCCTAAAGTTTACTATGTATGCCTATGCGAAATAGAGTGTTCTGAGAATCTTAAAATGAAGAAATAAGCGTTCTAAAATGCTTTAAAAATTCAAAGACATCTTTCAATGGTTAACTAACGCAAGGCGCGAAATCAGACCTTAATATGGAACCATAATATTTAAATTGGACCAGGTATTATATTACAGGGTAATAGTGTACCCTACAACAGGAAATAATTATAGGTCAATTAGGGAGTACACTATGTATATTTTAAATAGTGCATTAAAACAAGGAAATTCGAAGACTCTTTTCTATGTTAACTAACGGCACGGTATCGGACCTTAATATTGACCTATAATTTTTAAATTGGACCACGTATTATATTACAGGGTTATAGTGTACCCTACCACAGGAAAGAATTATATTTCAATCAGGGGGTACACAGCGTGTCCCTAAAGTTTACTATGTATGCCTATGCGAAATAGAATGTTCTGAGAAGCTTAAAATGAAGAAATAAGCGTTCTAAAATGCTTTAAAAATTCAAAGACATCTTTCAATGGTTAACCAACGCAAGGCGCGATATCAGACCTTAATATTGACCCATAATATTTAAATTGAACCAGGTATTATATTACAGGGTAATAGTGTACCCTACCACAGGAAATAATTATAGGTCAATTGGGGGGTACACTATGTATAATTTAAATAGTGCATTAAAACTAGGAAATTCGAAGACATTTTTCTATGTTAACTAACGGCACGGTAATTGACCTTAATATTGACCTATAATTTTTTAATTGGACCACGTATTATATTACAGGGTAATAGTGTACCCTACCACAGGAAATAATTATAGGTCAATTAGGGGGTACACAGCGTGTCCCTAAAGTTTACTATGTATGCCTATGCGAAATAGAGTGTTCTGAGAAGCTTAAAATGAAGAAATAAGCGTTCTAAAATGCTTTAAAAATTCAAAGACATCTTTCAATGGTTAACTAACGCAAGGCGCAATATCAGACCTTAATATTGACCTATAATTTTTAAATTGGACCACGTATTATATTACAGGGTTATAGTGGTCCCTACCACAGGAAATAATTATAGGTCAATTAGGGGGTACACAGCGTGACCCTAAAGTTTACTATGTATGCCTATGGGAAATAAAGTGTTCAGAGAAGCTTAAAATGAGGAAATAAGCGTTCTAAAATGCTTTAAAAATTCAAAGACATTTTTCTATGTTAACTAACGGTACGGTATCGGACCTTAATATTGACCTATAATTTTCAAATTGGACCACGTATTATATTACAGGGTGATATTGTTCCCTGCCGCGGGAAATAATTATAGGTCTCTTAGGGGGTACACAGCGTGACCCTAAAGTTTACTATGTATGCCTATGCGAAATAGAGTGTTCTGAGAAGCTTAAAATGCAGAAATAAGCGTTCTAAAATGCTTTAAAAATTCAAAGACATCTTTCAATGGTTAACCAACGCAAGGCGCGATATCAGACCTTAATATTGACCCATAATATTTAAATTGAACCAGGTATTATATTACAGGGTAATAGTGTACCCTACCACAGGAAATAATTATAGGTCAATTGGGGGGTACACTATGTATATTTTAAATAGTGCATTAAAACAAGGAAATTCGAAGACATTTTTCTATGTTAACTAACGGCACGGTATCGGACCTTAATATTGACCTATAATTTTTAAATTGGACCACGTATTATATTACAGGGTAATAGTGTACCCTACCACAGGAAATAATTATAGGTCAATTAGGGGGTACACAGCGTGACCCTAAAGTTTACTATGTATGCCTATGCGAAATAGAGTGTTCTGAGAAGCTTAAAATGAAGAAATAAGCGTTCTAAAATGCTTTAAAAATTCAAAGACATCTTTCAATGGTTAACTAACGCAAGGCGCAATATCAGACCTTAATATTGACCTATAATTTTTAAATTGGACCACGTATTATATTACAGGGTTATAGTGTACCCTACCAAAGGAAATAATTATAGGTCATTTAGGGGGTACACAGCGTGACCCTAAAGTTTACTATGTATGCCTATGCGAAATAAAGTGCTCTGAGAAGCTTAAAATGAGGAAATAAGCGTTCTAAAATGCTTTAAAAATTCAAAGACATCTTTCAATGGTTAACTAACGCAAGGCGCGATATCAGACCTTAATATGGAACCATAATATTTAAATTGGACCAGGTATTATATTACAGGGTAATAGTGTAACCTACCACAGGAAATAATTATAGGTCAATTAGGGGATACACTATGTATATTTTAAATAGTGCATTAAAACAAGGAAATTCGAAGACACTTTTCTATGTTAACTACCGGCACGGTATCGGACCTTAATATTGACCTATAATTTTTAAATTTGACCACGTATTATATTACAGGGTTATAGTGTACCCTACCACAGGAAATAATTATATGTCAATTAGGGGGTACACAGCGTGACCCTAAAGTTTACTATGTATGCCTATGCGAAATAGAGTGTTCTGAGAAGCTTAAAATGAAGAAATAAGCGTTCTAAAATGCTTTAAAAAATCAAAGACATCTTTCAATGGTTAACTAATGCAAGGCGCGATATCAGACCTTAATATGGAACCATAATATTTAAATTGGACCAGGTATTATATTACAGGGTAATAGTGTACCCTACAACAGGAAATAATTATAGGTCAATTAGGGGGTACACTATGTATATTTTAAATAGTGCATTAAAACAAGGAAATTCGAAGACTCTTTTCTATGTTAACTAACGGCACGGTATCGGACCTTAATATTGACCTAAAATTTTTAAATTGGGCCACGTATTATATTACAGGGTGATAGTGTACCCTACCACGGAAAATAATTATAGGTCAATTAGGGGGTACACAGCGTGACCCTAAAGGTTACTATGTATGCCTATGCGAAATAGAGTGTTCTGAGAAGCTTAAAATGAAGAAATAAGCGTTCTAAAATGCTTTAAAAAATCAAAGACATCTTTCAATGGTTAACTAATGCAAGGCGCGATATCAGACCTTAATATGGAACCATAATATTTAAATTGGACCAGGTATTATATTACAGGGTAATAGTGTACCCTACAACAGGAAATAATTATAGGTCAATTAGGGGGTACACTATGTATATTTTAAATAGTGCATTAAAACAAGGAAATTCGAAGACTCTTTTCTATGTTAACTAACGGCACGGTATCGGACCTTAATATTGACCTAAAATTTTTAAATTGGGCCACGTATTATATTACAGGGTGATAGTGTACCCTACCACGGAAAATAATTATAGGTCAATTAGGGGGTACACAGCGTGACCTTAAAGGTTACTATGTATGCCTATGCGAAATAAAGTGTTCTGAGAAGCTTAAAATGAGGAAATAAGCGTTCTAAAATGCTTTAAAAATTCAAAGACATTTTTCTATGTTAACTAACGGCACGGTATCGGACCTTAATATTGACCTATAATTTTTAAATTGGACCACGTATTATATTACAGGGTAATAGTGTACCCTACCACAGGAAATAATTATAGGTCAATTAGGGGGTACACAGCGTGACCCTAAAGTTTACTATGTATGCCTATGCGAAATAGAGTGTTCTGAGAAGCTTAAAATGAAGAAATAAGCGTTCTAAAATTGTTTAAGAATTCAAAGACATCTTTCAATGGTTAACTAACGCAAGGCGCAATATCAGACCTTAATATTGACCTATAATTTTTAAATTGGACCACGTATTCTATTACAGGGTTATAGTGTACCCTACCACAGGAAATAATTATAGGTCAATTAGGGGGTACACAGCGTGACCCTAAAGTTTACTATGTATGCCTATGCGAAATAAAGTGTTCTGAGAAGCTTAAAATGAGGAAATAAGCGTTCTAAAATGCTTTAAAAATTCAAAGACATTTTTCTATGTTAACTAACGGTACGGTATCGGACCTTTATATTGACCTATAATTTTTAAATTGGACCACGTATTATATTACAGGGTAATATTGTTCCCTACCACGGGAAATAATTATAGGTCTCTTAGGGGGTACACAGCGTGACCCTAAAGTTTACTATGTATGCCTATGCGAAATAAAGCGTTCTGAGAAGCTTAAAATGAGGAAATAAGCGTTCTAAAATGCTTTAAAAATTCAAAGACATCTTTCAATGGTTAACTTACGCAAGGCGCGATATCAGACCTTAATATGGAACCATAATATTTAAATTGGACCAGGTATTATGTTACAGGGTAATAGTGTACCCTACCACAGGAAATAATTATAGGTCAATTAGGGGGTACACAGCGTGACCCTAAAGTTTACTATGTATTCCTATGGGAAATAGAGTGTTCTGAGAAGCTTAAAATGAAGAAATAAGCGTTCTAAAATGCTTTAAAAATTCAAAGACATCTTTCAATGGTTAGCTAACGCAAGGCGCAATATCAGACCTTAATATTGACCTATAATTTTTAAATTGGACCACGTATTATATTACAGGGTTATAGTGTACCCTTCCACAGGAAATAATTATAGGTCAATTAGGGGGTACACAGCGTGACACTAAAGTTTACTATGTATGCCTATGCGAAATAAAGAGTTCTGAGAAGCTTAAAATGAGGAAATAAGCGTTCTAAAATGCTTTAAAAATTCAAAGACATTTTTCTACGTTAACTAACGGTACGGTATCGGACCTTAATATTGACCTATAATTTTTAAATTGGGATACGTATTATATTACAGGGTAATATTGTTCCCTACCACGGGAAATAATTATAGGTCACTTAGGGGGTACACAGCGTGACCCTAAAGTTTACTATGTATGCCTATGCGAAATAAAGTGTTCTGAGAAGCTTAAAATGAAGATATATGCGTTCTAAAATGCTTTTAAAATTCAAAGACATCTTTCAATGGTTAACTAGCGCAAGGCGCAATATCAGACCTTAATATTGACCCATAATATTTAAATTGGACCAGGTATTATATTACAGGGTAATAGTGTACCCTACCACAGGAAATAATTATAGGTCAATTAGGGGGTACACTATGTATATTTTAAATAGTGCATTAAAACAAGGAAATTCGAAGACACTTTTCTATGTTAACTAACGGCACGGTATCAGACCTTAATATTGACCTAAAATTTTTAAATTGAACCATCTATTATATTACAGGGTTATAGTGTACCCTACCACGTAAAATAATTAAAGGTCAATTAGGGGGTACACAGCGTGACCCTAAAGTTTACTATGTATGCGTATGCGAAATAAAGTGTTCTGAGAAGCTTAAAATGAAGAAATAAGCGTTCAAAAATGCTTTAAAAATTCAAAGACATCTTTAAATGGTTAACTAACGCAAGGCGCAATATCAGACCTTAATATTGATCCATAATATTTAAATTGGACCAGGTATTGTATTACAGGGTAATAGTGTACCCTACCACAGGAAATATTTATAGGTCAATTAGGGGGTACACTATGTATATTTTAAATAGTGCATTAAAACAAGGAAATTCGAAGACACTTTTCTATGTTAACTAACGGCACGGTATCGGACCTTAATATTGACCTATAATTTTTAAATTGGACCACGTATTATATTACAGGGTTATAGTGTACCCTACCACAGGAAATAATTATAGGTCAATTAGGGGGTACACAGCGTGACCCTAAAGTTTACTATGTATGCCTATGCGAAATAAAGTGTTCTGAGAAGCTTAAAATGAGGAAATAAGCGTTCTAAAATGCTTTAAAAATTCAAAGACATTTTTCTATGTTAACTAACGGCACGGTATCGGACCTTAATATTGACCTATAATTTTTAAATTGGACCACGTATTATATTACAGGGAAATAGTGTACCCTACCACAGGAAATAATTATAGGTCATTTAGGGGGTACAAAGCGTGACCCTAAATTTTACTATGTATGCCTATGCGAAATAGAGTGTTCTGAGATGCTTAAAATGAAGAAATAAGCGTTCTAAAATGCTTTAAAAATTCAAAGACATCTTTCAATGGTTAACTAACGCAAGGCGCAATATCAGACCTTAATATTGACCCATAATATTTATATTTTACCAGGTATTATATTACAGGGTAATAGTGAACCCTACCACAGGAAATAATTATAGGTCAATTAGGGGGTACACTATGTATATTTTAAATAGTGCATTAAAACAAGGAAATACGAAGACACTTTTCTATGTTAACTAACGGCACGGTATCGGACCTTAATATTGACCTATAATTTTTAAATTGGACCACGTATTATATTACAGGGTTATAGTGTACCCTACCACAGGAAATAATTATTGGTCAATTAGGGGGTACACAGAGTGACCCCAAAGTTTACTATGTATGCCTATGCGAAATAAAGTGCTCTGAGAAGCTTAAAATGAGGAAATAAGCGTTCTAAAATGCTTTAAAAATTCAAAGACATTTTTCTATGTTAACTAACGGCACGGTATCGGACCTTAATATTGACCTATAATTTTTAAATTGGACCACCTATTATATTACAGGGTAATAGTGTACCCTTCCACAGGAAATAATTATAGGTCAATTAGGGGGTACACAGTGTGACCCTAAAGGTTACTATGTATGCCTATGCGAAATAAAGTGTTCTGAAAAGCTTAAAATGAGGAAATAAGCGTTCTAAAATGCTTTAAAAATTCAAAGACATTTTTCTATGTTAACTAACGGCACGGTATCGGACCTTAATATTGACCTATAATTTTTAAATTGGACCACGTATTATATTACAGGGTAATAGTGTACCCTACCACAGGAAATAATTATAGGTCAATTAGGGGGTACACAGCGTGACCCTAAAATTTACTATGTATGCCTATGCGAAATAGAGTGTTCTGAGAAGCTTAAAATGAAGAAATAAGCGTTCTAAAATGCTTTAAAAATTCAAAGACATCTTTCAATGGTTAACTAACGCAAGGCGCAATATCAGACCTTAATATTGACCTATAATTTTTAAATTGGACCACGTATTATATTACAGGGTAATAGTGTACCCTACCACAGGAAATAATTATAGGTCAATTAGGGGGTACACAGCGTGACCCTAAAGTTTACTATGTATTCCTATGCGAAATAGAGTGTTCTGAGAAGCTTAAAATGAAGAAATAAGCGTTCTAAAATGCTTTAAAAATTCAAAGACATCTTTCAATGGTTAGCTAACGCAAGGCGCAATATCAGACCTTAATATTGACCTATAATTTTTAAATTGGACCACGTATTATATTACAGGGTTATAGTGTACCCTTCCACAGGAAATAATTATAGGTCAATTAGGGGGTACACAGCGTGACACTAAAGTTTACTATGTATGCCTATGCGAAATAAAGAGTTCTGAGAAGCTTAAAATGAGGAAATAAGCGTTCTAAAATGCTTTAAAAATTCAAAGACATTTTTCTATGTTAACTAACGGTACGGTATCGGACCTTAATATTGACCTATAATTTTTAAATTGGGCCACGTGTTATATTACAGGGTAATATTGTTCCCTACCATGGGAAATAATTATAGGTCACTTAGGGGGTACACAGCGTGACCCTAAAGTTTACTATGTATGCCTATGCGAAATAAAGTGTTCTGAGAAGCTTAAAATGAAGATATATGCGTTCTAAATTGCTTTTAAAATTCAAAGACATCTTTCAATGGTTAACTAGCGCAAGGCGCAATATCAGACCTTAATATTGACCCATAATATTTAAATTGGACCAGGTATTATATTACAGGGTAATAGTGTACCCTACCACAGGAAATAATTATAGGTCAATTAGGGGGTACACTATGTATATTTTAAATAGTGCATTAAAACAAGGAAATTCGAAGACACTTTTCTATGTTAACTAACGGCACTTTATCAGACCTTAATATTGACCTAAAATTTTTAAATTGGACCACGTATTATATTACAGGGTTATAGTGTACCGTACCACAGGAAATAATTATATGTCAATTAGGGGGTACACAGCGTGACCCTAAAGTTTACTATGTATGCCTATGCGAAATAGAGTGTTCTGAGAAGCTTAAAATGAAGAAATAAGCGTTCAAAAAAGCTTTAAAAATTCAAAGACATCTTTCAATGGTTAACTAACGCAAGGCGCGATATCAGACCTTAATATGGAACCATAATATTTAAATTGGACCAGGTATTATATTACAGGGTAATAGTGTACCCTACAACAGGAAATAATTATAGGTCAATTAGGGGGTACACTATGTATATTTTAAATAGTGCATTAAAACAAGGAAATTCGAAGACTCTTTTCTATGTTAACTAACGGCACGGTATCGGACCTTAATATTGATCTAAAATTTTTAAATTGGGCCACGTATTATATTACAGGGTGATAGTGTACCCTACCACGGAAAATAATTATAGGTCAATTAGGGGGTACACAGTGTGACCCTAAAGGTTACTATGTATGCCTATGCGAAATAAAGTGTTCTGAAAAGCTTAAAATGAGGAAATAAGCGTTCTAAAATGCTTTAAAAATTCAAAGACATTTTTCGATGTTAACTAACGGCACGGTATCGGACCTTAATATTGACCTATAATTTTTAAATTGGACCACGTATTATATTACAGGGTAATAGTGTACCCTACCACAGGAAATAATTATAGGTCAATTAGGGGGTACACAGCGTGACCCTAAAATTTACTATGTATGCCTATGCGAAATAGAGTGTTCTGAGAAGCTTAAAATGAAGAAATAAGCGTTCTAAAATGCTTTAAAAATTCAAAGACATCTTTCAATGGTTAACTAACGCAAGGCGCAATATCAGACCTTAATATTGACCTATAATTTTTAAATTGGACCACGTATTATATTACAGGGTAATAGTGTACCCTACCACAGGAAATAATTATAGGTCAATTAGGGGGTACACAGCGTGACCCTAAAGTTTACTATGTATTCCTATGCGAAATAGAGTGTTCTGAGAATCTTAAAATGAAGAAATAAGCGTTCTAAAATGCTTTAAAAATTCAAAGACATCTTTCAATGGTTAGCTAACGCAAGGCGCAATATCAGACCTTAATATTGACCTATAATTTTTAAATTGGACCTCGTATTATATTACAGGGTTATAGTGTACCCTTCCACAGGAAATAATTATAGGTCAATTAGGGGGTACACAGCGTGACACTAAAGTTTACTATGTATGCCTATGCGAAATAAAGAGTTCTGAGAAGCTTAAAATGAGGAAATAAGCGTTCTAAAATGCTTTAAAAATTCAAAGACATTTTTCTATGTTAACTAACGGTACGGTATCGGACCTTAATATTGACCTATAATTTTTAAATTGGGCCACGTATTATATTACAGGGTAATATTGTTCCCTACCACGGGAAATAATTATAGGTCACTTAGGGGGTACACAGCGTGACCCTTAAGTTTACTATGTATGCCTATGCGAAATAAAGTGTTCTGAGAAGCTTAAAATGAAGATATATGCGTTCTAAAATGCTTTTAAAATTCAAAGACATCTTTCAATGGTTAACTAGCGCAAGGCGCAATATCAGACCTTAATATTGACCCATAATATTTAAATTGGACCAGGTATTATATTACAGGGTAATAGTGTACCCTACCACAGGAAATAATTATAGGTCAATTAGGGGGTACACTATGTATATTTTAAATAGTGCATTAAAACAAGGAAATTCGAAGACACTTTTCTATGTTAACTAACGGCACGGTATCAGACCTTAATATTGACCTAAAATTTTTAAATTGAACCATCTATTATATTACAGGGTTATAGTGTACCCTACCACGTAAAATAATTAAAGGTCAATTAGGGGGTACACAGCGTGACCCTAAAGTTTACTATGTATGCGTATGCGAAATAAAGTGTTCTGAGAAGCTTAAAATGAAGAAATAAGCGTTCAAAAATGCTTTAAAAATTCAAAGACATCTTTAAATGGTTAACTAACGCAAGGCGCAATATCAGACCTTAATATTGATCCATAATATTTAAATTGGACCAGGTATTATATTACAGGGTAATAGTGTACCCTACCACAGGAAATAATTATAGGTCAATTAGGGGGTACACTATGTATATTTTAAATAGTGCATTAAAACAAGGAAATTCGAAGACACTTTTCTATGTTAACTAACGGCACGGTATCGGACCTTAATATTGACCTATAATTTTTAAATTGGACCACGTATTATATTACAGGGTTATAGTGTACCCTACCACAGGAAATAATTATAGGTCAATTAGGGGGTACACAGCGTGACCCTAAAGTTTACTATGTATGCCTATGCGAAATAAAGTGTTCTGAGAAGCTTAAAATGAGGAAATAAGCGTTCTAAAATGCTTTAAAAATTCAAAGACATTTTTCTATGTTAACTAACGGCACGGTATCGGACCTTAATATTGACCTATAATTTTTAAATTGGACCACGTATTATATTACAGGGAAATAGTGTACCCTACCACAGGAAATAATTATAGGTCATTTAGGGGGTACAAAGCGTGACCCTAAATTTTACTATGTATGCCTATGCGAAATAGAGTGTTCTGAGATGCTTAAAATGAAGAAATAAGCGTTCTAAAATGCTTTAAAAATTCAAAGACATCTTTCAATGGTTAACTAACGCAAGGCGCAATATCAGACCTTAATATTGACCCATAATATTTATATTTTACCAGGTATTATATTACAGGGTAATAGTGTACCCTACCACAGGAAATAATTATAGGTCAATTAGGGGGTACACTATGTATATTTTAAATAGTGCATTAAAACAAGGAAATACGAAGACACTTTTCTATGTTAACTAACGGCACGGTATCGGACCTTAATATTGACCTATACTTTTTAAATTGGACCACGTATTATATTACAGGGATATAGTGTACCCTACCACAGGAAATAATTATTGGTCAATTAGGGGGTACACAGAGTGACCCCAAAGTTTACTATGTATGCCTATGCGAAATAAAGTGCTCTGAGAAGCTTAAAATGAGGAAATAAGCGTTCTAAAATGCTTTAAAAATTCAAAGACATTTTTCTATGTTAACTAACGGCACGGTATCGGACCTTAATATTGACCTATAATTTTTAAATTGGACCACCTATTATATTACAGGGTAATAGTGTACCCTACCACAGGAAATAATTATAGGTCATTTAGGGGGTACACTATGTATATTTTAAATAGTGCATTAAAACAAGGAAATACGAAGACACTTTTCTATGTTAACTAACGACACGGTATCGGACCTTAATATTGACCTATAATTTTTAAATTGTACCACGTATTATATTACAGGGTAATAGTGTACCTTATAACAGGAAATAATTATAGGTCAATTAGGTGGTACACAGCGTGACCCTAAAGTTTACTATGTATGCCTATGCGAAATAGAGTGTTCTGAGAAGCTTAAAATGAAGAAATAAGCGTTCTAAAATGCTTTAAAAATTCAAAGACATCTTTCAATGGTTAACTAACGCAAGGCGCGATATCAGACCTTAATATGGAACCAAAATATTTCAATTGGACCAGGTATTATATTACAGGGTAATAGTGTACCCTAAAACAGGAAATAATTATAGGTCAATTAGGGGGTACACTATGTATATTTTAAATAGTGCATTAAAACAAGAAAATACGAAGACACTTTTCTATGTTAACTAACGGCACGGTATCGGACCTTAATATTGACCTATAATTTTTAAATTGGACCACGTATTATATTACAGGGTTATAGTGTACCCTACCACAGGAAATAATTATAGGTCAATTAGGGGGTACACAGAGTGACCCTAAAGTTTACTATGTATGCCTATGCGAAATAAAGTGTTCTGAGAAGCTTAAAATGAGGAAATAAGCGTTCTAAAATGCTTTAAAAATTCAAAGACATCTTTCAATGGTTAACTAACGCAAGGCGCAATATCAGACCTTAATATTGACCCATAATATTTAAATTGGACCAGGTATTATATTACAGGGTAATAGTGTACCCTACCACAGGAAATAATTATAGGTCAATTAGGGGGTACACAGCGTGACCCTAAAGTTTACTATGTATTCCTATGCGAAATAGAGTGTTCTGAGAATCTTAAAATGAAGAAATAAGCGTTCTAAAATGCTTTAAAAATTCAAAGACATCTTTCAATGGTTAGCTAACGCAAGGCGCAATATCAGACCTTAATATTGACCTATAATTTTTAAATTGGACCTCGTATTATATTACAGGGTTATAGTGTACCCTTCCACAGGAAATAATTATAGGTCAATTAGGGGGTACACAGCGTGACACTAAAGTTTACTATGTATGCCTATGCGAAATAAAGAGTTCTGAGAAGCTTAAAATGAGGAAATAAGCGTTCTAAAATGCTTTAAAAATTCAAAGACATTTTTCTATGTTAACTAACGGTACGGTATCGGACCTTAATATTGACCTATAATTTTTAAATTGGGCCACGTATTATATTACAGGGTAATATTGTTCCCTACCACGGGAAATAATTATAGGTCACTTAGGGGGTACACAGCGTGACCCTTAAGTTTACTATGTATGCCTATGCGAAATAAAGTGTTCTGAGAAGCTTAAAATGAAGATATATGCGTTCTAAAATGCTTTTAAAATTCAAAGACATCTTTCAATGGTTAACTAGCGCAAGGCGCAATATCAGACCTTAATATTGACCCATAATATTTAAATTGGACCAGGTATTATATTACAGGGTAATAGTGTACCCTACCACAGGAAATAATTATAGGTCAATTAGGGGGTACACTATGTATATTTTAAATAGTGCATTAAAACAAGGAAATTCGAAGACACTTTTCTATGTTAACTAACGGCACGGTATCAGACCTTAATATTGACCTAAAATTTTTAAATTGAACCATCTATTATATTACAGGGTTATAGTGTACCCTACCACGTAAAATAATTAAAGGTCAATTAGGGGGTACACAGCGTGACCCTAAAGTTTACTATGTATGCGTATGCGAAATAAAGTGTTCTGAGAAGCTTAAAATGAAGAAATAAGCGTTCAAAAATGCTTTAAAAATTCAAAGACATCTTTAAATGGTTAACTAACGCAAGGCGCAATATCAGACCTTAATATTGATCCATAATATTTAAATTGGACCAGGTATTATATTACAGGGTAATAGTGTACCCTACCACAGGAAATAATTATAGGTCAATTAGGGGGTACACTATGTATATTTTAAATAGTGCATTAAAACAAGGAAATTCGAAGACACTTTTCTATGTTAACTAACGGCACGGTATCGGACCTTAATATTGACCTATAATTTTTAAATTGGACCACGTATTATATTACAGGGTTATAGTGTACCCTAC
Organism: Parasteatoda tepidariorum; assembly: GCF_982258835.1. Lineage (NCBI taxonomy): Eukaryota > Metazoa > Arthropoda > Arachnida > Araneae > Theridiidae > Parasteatoda > Parasteatoda tepidariorum. The sequence continues at coordinate 504,687 of NW_028257388.1, read as the reverse complement.
CACAGGAAATAATTATAGGTCAATTAGGGGGTACACAGCGTGACCCTAAAGTTTACTATGTATGCCTATGCGAAATAAAGTGTTCTGAGAAGCTTAAAATGAGGAAATAAGCGTTCTAAAATGCTTTAAAAATTCAAAGACATTTTTCTATGTTAACTAACGGCACGGTATCGGACCTTAATATTGACCTATAATTTTTAAATTGGACCACGTATTATATTACAGGGAAATAGTGTACCCTACCACAGGAAATAATTATAGGTCATTTAGGGGGTACAAAGCGTGACCCTAAATTTTACTATGTATGCCTATGCGAAATAGAGTGTTCTGAGATGCTTAAAATGAAGAAATAAGCGTTCTAAAATGCTTTAAAAATTCAAAGACATCTTTCAATGGTTAACTAACGCAAGGCGCAATATCAGACCTTAATATTGACCCATAATATTTATATTTTACCAGGTATTATATTACAGGGTAATAGTGTACCCTACCACAGGAAATAATTATAGGTCAATTAGGGGGTACACTATGTATATTTTAAATAGTGCATTAAAACAAGGAAATACGAAGACACTTTTCTATGTTAACTAACGGCACGGTATCGGACCTTAATATTGACCTATACTTTTTAAATTGGACCACGTATTATATTACAGGGATATAGTGTACCCTACCACAGGAAATAATTATTGGTCAATTAGGGGGTACACAGAGTGACCCCAAAGTTTACTATGTATGCCTATGCGAAATAAAGTGCTCTGAGAAGCTTAAAATGAGGAAATAAGCGTTCTAAAATGCTTTAAAAATTCAAAGACATTTTTCTATGTTAACTAACGGCACGGTATCGGACCTTAATATTGACCTATAATTTTTAAATTGGACCACCTATTATATTACAGGGTAATAGTGTACCCTACCACAGGAAATAATTATAGGTCATTTAGGGGGTACACTATGTATATTTTAAATAGTGCATTAAAACAAGGAAATACGAAGACACTTTTCTATGTTAACTAACGACACGGTATCGGACCTTAATATTGACCTATAATTTTTAAATTGTACCACGTATTATATTACAGGGTAATAGTGTACCTTATAACAGGAAATAATTATAGGTCAATTAGGTGGTACACAGCGTGACCCTAAAGTTTACTATGTATGCCTATGCGAAATAGAGTGTTCTGAGAAGCTTAAAATGAAGAAATAAGCGTTCTAAAATGCTTTAAAAATTCAAAGACATCTTTCAATGGTTAACTAACGCAAGGCGCGATATCAGACCTTAATATGGAACCAAAATATTTCAATTGGACCAGGTATTATATTACAGGGTAATAGTGTACCCTAAAACAGGAAATAATTATAGGTCAATTAGGGGGTACACTATGTATATTTTAAATAGTGCATTAAAACAAGAAAATACGAAGACACTTTTCTATGTTAACTAACGGCACGGTATCGGACCTTAATATTGACCTATAATTTTTAAATTGGACCACGTATTATATTACAGGGTTATAGTGTACCCTACCACAGGAAATAATTATAGGTCAATTAGGGGGTACACAGAGTGACCCTAAAGTTTACTATGTATGCCTATGCGAAATAAAGTGTTCTGAGAAGCTTAAAATGAGGAAATAAGCGTTCTAAAATGCTTTAAAAATTCAAAGACATCTTTCAATGGTTAACTAACGCAAGGCGCAATATCAGACCTTAATATTGACCCATAATATTTAAATTGGACCAGGTATTATATTACAGGGTAATAGTGTACCCTACCACAGGAAATATATATAGGTCAATTAGGGGGTACACTATGTATATTTTAAATAGTGCATTAAAACAAGGAAATACGAAGACACTTTTCTATGTTAACTAACGGCACGGTATCGGACCTTAATATTGACCTATAATTTTTAAATTGGACCACGTATTATATTACAGGGTTATAGTGTACCCTACCACAGGAAATAATTATAGGTCAATTAGGGGGTACACAGAGTGACCCTAAAGTTTACTATGTATGCCTATGCGAAATAAAGTGTTCTGAGAAGCTTAAAATGAGGAAATAAGCGTTCTAAAATGCTTTAAAAATTCAAAGACATTTTTCTATGTTAACTAACGGCACGGTATCGGACCTTAATATTGACCTATAATTTTTAAATTGGACCACCTATTATATTACAGGGTAATAGTGTACCCTACCACAGGAAATAATTATAGGTCATTTAGGGGGCACACTATGTATATTTTAAATAGTGCATTAAAACAAGGAAATACGAAGACACTTTTCTATGTTAACTAACGGCACGGTATCGGACCTTAATATTGACCTATAATTTTTAAATTGTACCACGTATTATATTACAGGGTAATAGTGTACCTTTCCACAGGAAATAATTATAGGTCAATTAGGTGGTACACAGCGTGACCCTAAAGTTTACTATGTATGCCTATGCGAAATAGAGTGTTCTGAGAAGCTTAAAATGAAGAAATAAGCGTTCTAAAATGCTTTAAAAATTCAAAGACATTTTTCTATGTTAACTAACGGCACGGTATCGGACCTTAATATTGACCTATAATTTTTAAATTGTACCACGTATTATATTACAGGGTTATAGTGTACCCTACCACAGGAAATAATTATAGGTCAATTAGGGGGTACACAGAGTGACCCTAAAGTTTACTATGTATGCCTATGCGAAATAAAGTTTTCTGAGAAGCTTAAAATGAGGAAATAAGCGTTCTAAAATGCTTTAAAAATTCAAAGACATTTTTCTATGTTAACTAACGGCACGGTATCGGACCTTAATATTGACCTATAATTTTTAAATTGGACCACCTATTATATTACAGGGTAATAGTGTACCCTACCACAGGAAATAATTATAGGTCAATTAGGGGGTACACAGCTTGACCCTAAAGTTTACTATGTATGCCTATGCGAAATAAAGTGTTCTGAGAAGCTTAAAATGAAGAAATAAGCGTTCTAAAATGCTTTAAAAATTCAAAGACATCTTTCAATGGTTAACTAACGCAAGGCGCAATATCAAACCTTAATATTGACCCATAATATTTAAATTGGACCACGTATTATATTACAGGGTTACAGTGTACCCTACCACAGGAAATAATTATACGTCAATTAGGGGGTACACAGAGTGACCCTAAAGTTTACTATGTATGCCTATGCGAAATAGAGTGTTCTGAGATGCTTAAAATGAAGAAATAAGCGTTCTAAAATGCTTTAAAAATTCAAAGACATCTTTCAATGGTTAACTAACGCAAGGCGCAATATCAGACCTTAATATTGACCCATAATATTTAAATTGGACCAGGTATTATATTACAGGGTAATAGTGTACCCTACCACAGGAAATAATTATAGGTCAATTAGGGGGTACACTATGTATATTTTAAATAGTGCATTAAAACAAGGAAATACGAAGACACTTTTCTATGTTAACTAACGGCACGGTATCGGACCTTAATATTGACCTATAATTTTTAAATTGGACCACGTATTATATTACAGGGTAATAGTGTACCCTACCACAGGAAATAATTATATGTCATTTAGGGAGTACACAGCGTGACCCTAAATTTTACTATGTATGCCTATTCGAAATAGAGTGTTCTGAGATGCTTAAAATGGAGAAATAAGCGTTCTAAAATGTTTTAAAAATTCAAAGACATCTTTCAATGGTTAACTAACGCAAGGCGCAATATCAGACCTTAATATTGACCCATAATATTTAAATTGGACCAGGTATTATATTACAGGGTAATAGTGTACCCTACCACAGGAAATAATTATAGGTCAATTAGGGGGTACACTATGTATATTTTAAATAGTGCATTAAAACAAGGAAATACGAAGACACTTTTCTATGTAAACTAACGGCACGGTATCGGACCTTAATATTGACCAATAATTTTTAAATTGGACCACGTATTATATTACAGGGTTATAGTGTACCCTACCACAGGAAATAATTATAGGTCAATTAGGGGGTACACAGAGTGACCCTAAAGTTTACTATGTATGCCTATGCGAAATAAAGTGTTCTGAGAAGCTTAAAATGAGGAAATAAGCGTTCTAAAATGCTTTAAAAATTCAAAGACATTTTTCTATGTTAACTAACGGCACGGTATCGGACCTTAATATTGACCTATAATTTTTAAATTGGACCACGTATTATATTACAGGGTAATAGTGTACCCTACCACAGGAAATAATTATATGTCATTTAGGGAGTACACAGCGTGACCCTAAATTTTACTATGTATGCCTATGCGAAATAGAGTGTTCTGAGATGCTTAAAATGGAGAAATAAGCGTTCTAAAATGTTTTAAAAATTCAAAGACATCTTTCAATGGTTAACTAACGCAAGGCGCAATATCAGACCTTAATATTGACCCATAATATTTAAATTGGACCAGGTATTATATTACAGGGTAATAGTGTACCCTACCACAGGAAATAATTATAGGTCAATTAGGGGGTACACTATGTATATTTTAAATAGTGCATTAAAACAAGGAAATACGAAGACACTTTTCTATGTAAACTAACGGCACGGTATCGGACCTTAATATTGACCAATAATTTTTAAATTGGACCACGTATTATATTACAGGGTTATAGTGTACCCTACCACAGGAAATAATTATAGGTCAATTAGGGGGTACACAGAGTGACCCTAAAGTTTACTATGTATGCCTATGCGAAATAAAGTGTTCTGAGAAGCTTGTTGTTGTTGTTGCTAATTCCCATCTGGTCTGACGGGGTCAGACCAGATCAATGAATCCGTTGACATTCAGAAAATCCGAAACCAGAATGGGAGAGGAATGAATGTCATTCCAGTCCAGCCCTAAACAGTTCAAGATGTGCTCAGGTGATGCCTGGTTTTGTTGGCATTTAGGGCAAAGAGGAAAGATTTTTTGATTTGCAGAAAATGTGAGACTTTTTAGGTGTCCACTGGCCAGTCGGGATAAGCAGGTGTTGGTTTGCCTATCACCAGGGATAGATAGAGAGAGTCCTGGTCTTTCTGCTTTATACCAGTAGTGAATAGGTGGAAGCTTAAAATGAGGAAATAAGCGTTCTAAAATGCTTTAAAAATTCAAAGACATTTTTCTATGTTAACTAACGGCACGGTATCGGACCTTAATATTGACCTATAATTTTTAAATTGGACCACGTATTATATTACAGGGTAATAGTGTACCCTACCACAGGAAATAATTATATGTCATTTAGGGAGTACACAGCGTGACCCTAAATTTTACTATGTATGCCTATGCGAAATAGAGTGTTCTGAGATGCTTAAAATGGAGAAATAAGCGTTCTAAAATGTTTTAAAAATTCAAAGACATCTTTCAATGGTTAACTAACGCAAGGCTCAATATCAGACCTTAATATTGACCCATAATATTTAAATTGGACCAGGTATTATATTACAGGGTAATAGTGTACCCTACCACAGGAAATAATTATAGGTCATCTAGGGGGTACACTATGTATATTTTAAATAGTGCATTAAAACAAGGAAATACGAAGACACTTTTCTATGTAAACTAACGGCACGGTATCGGACCTTAATATTGACCAATAATTTTTAAAATGGACCACGTATTATATTACAGGGTTATAGTGTACCCTACCACAGGAAATAATTATAGGTCAATTAGGGGGTACACAGAGTGACCCTAAAGTTTACTATGTATGCCTATGCGAAATAAAGTGTTCTGAGAAGCTTAAAATGAGGAAATAAGCGTTCTAAAATGCTTTAAAAATTCAAAGACATTTTTCTATGTTAACTAACGGCACGGTATCGGACCTTAATATTGACCTATAATTTTTAAATTGGACCACGTATTATATTACAGGGTAATAGTGTACCCTACCACAGGAAATAATTATATGTCATTTAGGGAGTACACAGCGTGACCCTAAATTTTACTATGTATGCCTATGCGAAATAGAGTGTTCTGAGATGCTTAAAATGGAGAAATAAGCGTTCTAAAATGTTTTAAAAATTCAAAGACATCTTTCAATGGTTAACTAACGCAAGGCGCAATATCAGACCTTAATATTGACCCATAATATTTAAATTGGACCAGGTATTATATTACAGGGTAATAGTGTACCCTACCACAGGAAATAATTATAGGTCAATTAGGGGGTACACTATGTATATTTTAAATAGTGCATTAAAACAAGGAAATACGAAGACACTTTTCTATGTAAACTAACGTCACGGTATCGGACCTTAATATTGACCAATAATTTTTAAATTGGACCACGTATTATATTACAGGGTTATAGTGTACCCTACCACAGGAAATAATTATAGGTCAATTAGGGGGTACACAGAGTGACCCTAAAGTTTACTATGTATGCCTATGCGAAATAAAGTGTTCTGAGAAGCTTAAAATGAGGAAATAAGCGTTCTAAAATGCTTTAAAAATTCAAAGACATTTTTCTATGTTAACTAACGGCACGGAATCGGACCTTAATATTGACCTATAATTTTTAAATTGGACCACCTATTATATTACAGGGTAATAGTGTACCCTACCACAGGAAATAATTATAGGTCATTTAGGGGGCACACTATGTATATTTTAAATAGTGCATTAAAACAAGGAAATACGAAGACACTTTTCTATGTTAACTAACGGCACGGTATCGGACCTTAATATTGACCTATAATTTTTAAATTGTACCACGTATTATATTACAGGGTAATAGTGTACCTTTCCGCAGGAAATAATTATAGGTCAATTAGGTGGTACACAGCGTGACCCTAAAGTTTACTATGTATGCCTATGCGAAATAGAGTGTTCTGAGAAGCTTAAAATGAAGAAATAAGCGTTCTAAAATGCTTTAAAAATTCAAAGACATTTTTCTATGTTAACTAACGGCACGGTATCGGACCTTAATATTGACCTATAATTTTTAAATTGTACCACGTATTATATTACAGGGTTATAGTGTACCCTACCACAGGAAATAATTATAGGTCAATTAGGGGGTACACAGAGTGACCCTAAAGTTTACTATGTATGCCTATGCGAAATAAAGTTTTCTGAGAAGCTTAAAATGAGGAAATAAGCGTTCTAAAATGCTTTAAAAATTCAAAGACATTTTTCTATGTTAACTAACGGCACGGTATCGGACCTTAATATTGACCTATAATTTTTAAATTGGACCACCTATTATATTACAGGGTAATAGTGTACCCTACCACAGGAAATAATTATAGGTCATTTAGGGGGCACACTATGTATATTTTAAATAGTGCATTAAAACAAGGAAATACGAAGACACTTTTCTATGTTAACTAACGGCACGGTATCGGACCTTAATATTGACCTATAATTTTTAAATTGTACCACGTATTATATTACAGGGTAATAGTGTACCTTTCCGCAGGAAATAATTATAGGTCAATTAGGTGGTACACAGCGTGACCCTAAAGTTTACTATGTATGCCTATGCGAAATAGAGTGTTCTGAGAAGCTTAAAATGAAGAAATAAGCGTTCTAAAATGCTTTAAAAATTCAAAGACATTTTTCTATGTTAACTAACGGCACGGTATCGGACCTTAATATTGACCTATAATTTTTAAATTGTACCACGTATTATATTACAGGGTTATAGTGTACCCTACCACAGGAAATAATTATAGGTCAATTAGGGGGTACACAGAGTGACCCTAAAGTTTACTATGTATGCCTATGCGAAATAAATTTTTCTGAGAAACTTAAAATGAGGAAATAAGCGTTCTAAAATGCTTTAAAAATTCAAAGACATTTTTCTATGTTAACTAACGGCACGGTATCGGACCTTAATATTGACCTATAATTTTTAAATTGGACCACCTATTATATTACAGGGTAATAGTGTACCCTACCACAGGAAATAATTATAGGTCAATTAGGGGGTACACAGCTTGACCCTAAAGTTTACTATGTATGCCTATGCGAAATAAAGTGTTCTGAGAAGCTTAAATGAAGAAATAAGCGTTCTAAAATGCTTTAAAAATTCAAAGACATCTTTCATGGTTAACTAACGCAAGGCGCAATATCAAACCTTAATATTGACCCATAATATTTAAATTGGACCACGTATTATATTACAGGGTTACAGTGTACCCTACCACAGGAAATAATTATAGGTCAATTAGGGGGTACACAGAGTGACCCTAAAGTTTACTATGTATGCCTATGCGAAATAGAGTGTTCTGAGATGCTTAAAATGAAGAAATAAGCGTTCTAAAATGCTTTAAAAATTCAAAGACATCTTTCAATGGTTAACTAACGCAAGGCGCAATATCAGACCTTAATATTGACCCATAATATTTAAATTGGACCAGGTATTATATTACAGGGTAATAGTGTACCCTACCACAGGAAATAATTATAGGTCAATTAGGGGGTACACTATGTATATTTTAAATAGTGCATTAAAACAAGGAAATACGAAGACACTTTTCTATGTTAACTAACGCACGGTATCGAACCTTAATATTGACCTATAATTTTTAAATTGACCACGTTTTATATTACAGGGTAATAGTGTACCCTACCACAGGAAATTAATTATAGGTCATTTAGGGGGTACACAGCGTGACCCTAAATTTTACTATGTATGCCTATGCGAAATAGAGTGTTCTGAGAAGCTTAAAATGAAGAAATAAGCGTTCTAAAATGCTTTAAAAATTCAAAGACATCTTTCAATGGTTAACTAACGCAAGGCGCAATATCAGACCTTAATATTGACCCATAATATTTAAATTGGACCAGGTATTATATTACAGGGTAATAGTGTACCCTACCACAGGAAATAATTATAGATCAATTAGGGGGTACACAGAGTGACCCTAAAGTTTACTATGTATGCCTATCCGAAATAAAGTGTTCTGAGACGCTTAAAATGAAGAAATAAGTGTTCTAAAAAGCTTTAAAAATTCAAAGACATCTTTCAATGGTTAACTAACGCAAGGCGCGATATCAGACCTTAATAAGGAACCATAATATTTAAATTGGACCAGCTATTATATTACAGGGTAATAGTGTACCCTACAACAGGAAATAATTATAGGTCAATTAGGGGGTACACTATGTATATTTTAAATAGTGCATTAAAACAAGGAAATTCGAAGACTCTTTTCTATGTAAACTAACGGCACGGTATCGGACCTTAATATTGACCTAAAATTTTTAAATTGGGCCACGTATTATATTACAGGGTGATAGTGTACCCTACCACGGAAAATAATTATAGGTCAATTAGGGGTACACAGCGTGACAGTAAAGGTTACTATGTATGCCTATGCGAAATAAAGTGTTCTGAGAAGCTTAAAATAAGGAAATAAGCGTTCTAAAATGCTTTAAAAATTCAAAGACATTTTCTATGTTAACTAACGGCACGGTATCGGACCTTAATATTGACCTATAATTTTAAATTAGACCACGTATTATATTTACAGGGTAATAGTGTACCCTACCAGAGGAAATAATTATTGGTCAATTAGGGAGTACACAGCGTGACCCTAAAGTTTACGATGTATGCCTATGCGAAATAGAGTGTTCTGAGAAGCTTAAAATGAAGAAATAAGCGTTCTAAAATGCTTTAAAATTCAAAGACATCTTTCAATGGTTAACTAACACAAGGCGCGATATCAGACCTCAATATTGAACCATAATATTTAAATTGGACCAGGTATTATATTACAGGGTAATAGTGTACCATACCACAGGAAATAATTATAGGTCAATTAGGGGGTACACTATGTATATTTTAATAGTGCATTAAAACAAGGAAATTCGAAGACACTTTTCTATGTTAACTAACGGCACGGTATCGGACCTTATATTGACCTATAATTTTAAATTGGACCATGTATTATATTACAGGGTAATAGTGTACCCTACCACAGGAAATAATTATAGGTCATTTAGGGGGTACACAGCGTGACCCTAAATTTTACTATGTATGCCTATGCGAAATAGAGTGTTCTGAGATGCTTAAAATGAAGAAATAAGCGTTCTAAAATGCTTTAAAAATTCAAAGACATCTTTCAATGGTTAACTAACGCAAGGCGCAATATCAGACCTTAATATTGACCCATAATATTTAAATTGGACCAGGTATTATATTACAGGGTAATAGTGTACCCTACCACAGGAAATATATATAGGTCAATTAGGGGGTACACTATGTATATTTTAAATAGTGCATTAAAACAAGGAAATACGAAGACACTTTTTTATGTTAACTAACGGCACGGTATCGGACCTTAATATTGACCTATAATTTTTAAATTGGACCACGTATTATATTACAGGGTAATAGTGTACCCTACCACAGGAAATAATTATATGTCATTTAGGGAGTACACAGCGTGACCCTAAATTTTACTATGTATGCCTATGCGAAATAGAGTGTTCTGAGATGCTTAAAATGGAGAAATAAGCGTTCTAAAATGTTTTAAAAATTCAAAGACATCTTTCAATGGTTAACTAACGCAAGGCGCAATATCAGACCTTAATATTGACCCATAATATTTAAATTGGACCAGGTATTATATTACAGGGTAATAGTGTACCCTACCACAGGAAATAATTATAGGTCAATTAGTGGGTACACTATGTATATTTTAAATAGTGCATTAAAACAAGGAAATACGAAGACACTTTTCTATGTAAACTAACGTCACGGTATCGGACCTTAATATTGACCAATAATTTTTAAATTGGACCACGTATTATATTACAGGGTTATAGTGTACCCTACCACAGGAAATAATTATAGGTCAATTAGGGGGTACACAGAGTGACCCTAAAGTTTACTATGTATGCCTATGCGAAATAAAGTGTTCTGAGAAGCTTAAAATGAGGAAATAAGCGTTCTAAAATGCTTTAAAAATTCAAAGACATTTTTCTATGTTAACTAACGGCACGGAATCGGACCTTAATATTGACCTATAATTTTTAAATTGGACCACCTATTATATTACAGGGTAATAGTGTACCCTACCACAGGAAATAATTATAGGTCATTTAGGGGGCACACTATGTATATTTTAAATAGTGCATTAAAACAAGGAAATACGAAGACACTTTTCTATGTTAACTAACGGCACGGTATCGGACCTTAATATTGACCTATAATTTTTAAATTGTACCACGTATTATATTACAGGGTAATAGTGTACCTTTCCGCAGGAAATAATTATAGGTCAATTAGGTGGTACACAGCGTGACCCTAAAGTTTACTATGTATGCCTATGCGAAATAGAGTGTTCTGAGAAGCTTAAAATGAAGAAATAAGCGTTCTAAAATGCTTTAAAAATTCAAAGACATTTTTCTATGTTAACTAACGGCACGGTATCGGACCTTAATATTGACCTATAATTTTTAAATTGTACCACGTATTATATTACAGGGTTATAGTGTACCCTACCACAGGAAATAATTATAGGTCAATTAGGGGGTACACAGAGTGACCCTAAAGTTTACTATGTATGCCTATGCGAAATAAAGTTTTCTGAGAAGCTTAAAATGAGGAAATAAGCGTTCTAAAATGCTTTAAAAATTCAAAGACATTTTTCTATGTTAACTAACGGCACGGTATCGGACCTTAATATTGACCTATAATTTTTAAATTGGACCACCTATTATATTACAGGGTAATAGTGTACCCTACCACAGGAAATAATTATAGGTCATTTAGGGGGCACACTATGTATATTTTAAATAGTGCATTAAAACAAGGAAATACGAAGACACTTTTCTATGTTAACTAACGGCACGGTATCGGACCTTAATATTGACCTATAAGTTTTAAATTGTACCACGTATTATATTACAGGGTAATAGTGTACCTTTCCGCAGGAAATAATTATAGGTCAATTAGGTGGTACACAGCGTGACCCTAAAGTTTACTATGTATGCCTATGCGAAATAGAGTGTTCTGAGAAGCTTAAAATGAATAAATAAGCGTTCTAAAATGCTTTAAAAATTCAAAGACATTTTTCTATGTTAACTAACGGCACGGTATCGGACCTTAATATTGACCTATAATTTTTAAATTGTACCACGTATTATATTACAGGGTTATAGTGTACCCTACCACAGGAAATAATTATAGGTCAATTAGGGGGTACACAGAGTGACCCTAAAGTTTACTATGTATGCCTATGCGAAATAAAGTTTTCTGAGAAGCTTAAAATGAGGAAATAAGCGTTCTAAAATGCTTTAAAAATTCAAAGACATTTTTCTATGTTAACTAACGGCACGGTATCGGACCTTAATATTGACCTATAATTTTTAAATTGGACCACCTATTATATTACAGGGTAATAGTGTACCCTACCACAGGAAATAATTATAGGTCAATTAGGGGGTACACAGCTTGACCCTAAAGTTTACTATGTATGCCTATGCGAAATAAAGTGTTCTGAGAAGCTTAAAATGAAGAAATAAGCGTTCTAAAATGCTTTAAAAATTCAAAGACATCTTTCAATGGTTAACTAACGCAAGGCGCAATATCAAACCTTAATATTGACCCATAATATTTAAATTGGACCACGTATTATATTACAGGGTTACAGTGTACCCTACCACAGGAAATAATTATAGGTCAATTAGGGGGTACACAGAGTGACCCTAAAGTTTACTATGTATGCCTATGCGAAATAGAGTGTTCTGAGATGCTTAAAATGAAGAAATAAGCGTTCTAAAATGCTTTAAAAATTCAAAGACATCTTTCAATGGTTAACTAACGCAAGGCGCAATATCAGACCTTAATATTGACCCATAATATTTAAATTGGACCAGGTATTATATTACAGGGTAATAGTGTACCCTACCACAGGAAATAATTATAGGTCAATTAGGGGGTACACTATGTATATTTTAAATAGTGCATTAAAACAAGGAAATACGAAGACACTTTTCTATGTTAACTAACGGCACGGTATCGAACCTTAATATTGACCTATAATTTTTAAATTGGACCACGTTTTATATTACAGGGTAATAGTGTACCCTACCACAGGAAATAATTATAGGTCATTTAGGGGGTACACAGCGTGACCCTAAATTTTACTATGTATGCCTATGCGAAATAGAGTGTTCTGAGAAGCTTAAAATGAAGAAATAAGCGTTCTAAAATGCTTTAAAAATTCAAAGACATCTTTCAATGGTTAACTAACGCAAGGCGCAATATCAGACCTTAATATTGACCCATAATATTTAAATTGGACCAGGTATTATATTACAGGGTAATAGTGTACCCTACCACAGGAAATAATTATAGATCAATTAGGGGGTACACAGAGTGACCCTAAAGTTTACTATGTATGCCTATCCGAAATAAAGTGTTCTGAGACGCTTAAAATGAAGAAATAAGTGTTCTAAAAAGCTTTAAAAATTCAAAGACATCTTTCAATGGTTAACTAACGCAAGGCGCGATATCAGACCTTAATAAGGAACCATAATATTTAAATTGGACCAGCTATTATATTACAGGGTAATAGTGTACCCTACAACAGGAAATAATTATAGGTCAATTAGGGGGTACACTATGTATATTTTAAATAGTGCATTAAAACAAGGAAATTCGAAGACTCTTTTCTATGTAAACTAACGGCACGGTATCGGACCTTAATATTGACCTAAAATTTTTTAATTGGGCCACGTATTATATTACAGGGTGATAGTGTACCCTACCACGGAAAATAATTATAGGTCAATTAGGGGGTACACAGCGTGACAGTAAAGGTTACTATGTATGCCTATGCGAAATAAAGTGTTCTGAGAAGCTTAAAATAAGGAAATAAGCGTTCTAAAATGCTTTAAAAATTCAAAGACATTTTTCTATGTTAACTAACGGCACGGTATCGGACCTTAATATTGACCTATAATTTTTAAATTAGACCACGTATTATATTACAGGGTAATAGTGTACCCTATAAGAGGAAATAATTATTGGTCAATTAGGGAGTACACAGCGTGACCCTAAAGTTTACGATGTATGCCTATGCGAAATAGAGTGTTCTGAGAAGCTTAAAATGAAGAAATAAGCGTTCTAAAATGCTTTAAAAATTCAAAGACATCTTTCAATGGTTAACTAACACAAGGCGCGATATCAGACCTCAATATTGAACCATAATATTTAAATTGGACCAGGTATTATATTACAGGGTAATAGTGTACCCTACCACAGGAAATAATTATAGGTCAATTAGGGGGTACACTATGTATATTTTAAATAGTGCATTAAAACAAGGAAATTCGAAGACACTTTTCTATGTTAACTAACGGCACGGTATCGGACCTTAATATTGACCTATAATTTTTAAATTGGACCATGTATTATATTACAGGGTAATAGTGTACCCTACCACAGGAAATAATTATAGGTCATTTAGGGGGTACACAGCGTGACCCTAAATTTTACTATGTATGCCTATGCGAAATAGAGTGTTCTGAGATGCTTAAAATGAAGAAATAAGCGTTCTAAAATGCTTTAAAAATTCAAAGACATCTTTCAATGGTTAACTAACGCAAGGCGCAATATCAGACCTTAATATTGACCCATAATATTTAAATTGGACCAGGTATTATATTACAGGGTAATAGTGTACCCTACCACAGGAAATATATATAGGTCAATTAGGGGGTACACTATGTATATTTTAAATAGTGCATTAAAACAAGGAAATACGAAGACACTTTTTTATGTTAACTAACGGCACGGTATCGGACCTTAATATTGACCTATAATTTTTAAATTGGACCACGTATTATATTACAGGGTTATAGTGTACCCTACCACAGGAAATAATTATAGGCCAATTAGGGGGTACACAGAGTGACCCTAAAGTTTACTATGTATGCCTATGCGAAATAAAGTGTTCTGAGAAGCTTAAAATGAGGAAATAAGCGTTCTAAAATGCTTTAAAAATTCAAAGACATTTTTCTATGTTAACTAACGGCACGGTATCGGACCTTAATATTGACCTATAATTTTTAAATTGGACCACCTATTATATTACAGGGTAATAGTGTACCCTACCACAGGAAATAATTATATGTCAATTAGGGGGTACACAGCGAGACCCTAAAGTTTACTATGTATGCCTATGTGAAATAGAGTGTTCTGAGAAGCTTAAAATGAAGAAATAAGCGTTCTAATATGCTTTAAAAATTCAAAGACATCTTTCAATGGTTAACTAACACAAGGCGCGATATCAGACCTCAATATGGAACCATAATATTTAAATTGGACCAGGTATTATATTACAGGGTAATAGTGTACCCTACCACAGGAAATAATTATAGGTCAATTAGGGGGTACACTATGTATATTTTAAATAGTGCATTAAAACAAGGAAATTCGAAGACACTTTTCTATGTTAACTAACGGCACGGTATCGAACCTTAATATTGACCTATAATTTTTAAATTGGACCACGTATTATATTACAGGGTTATAGTGTACCCTACCACAGGAAATAATTATAGGTCAATTAGGGGGTACACTATG
Source organism: Parasteatoda tepidariorum (assembly GCF_982258835.1). NCBI lineage: Eukaryota > Metazoa > Arthropoda > Arachnida > Araneae > Theridiidae > Parasteatoda > Parasteatoda tepidariorum. The sequence continues at coordinate 489,125 of NW_028257388.1, read as the reverse complement.
TATATTTTAAATAGTGCATTAAAACAAGGAAATACGAAGACACTTTACTATGTTAACTAACGGCACGGTATCGGACCTTAATATTGACCTATAATTTTCAAATTGGACCACGTATTATATTACAGGGTTATAGTGTACCCTACCACAGGAAATAATTATTGGTCAATTAGGGGGTACGCAGAGTGACCCTAAAGTTTACTATGTATGCCTATGCGAAATAAAGTGTTCTGAGAAGCTTAAAATGAGGAAATAAGCGTTCTAAAATGCTTTTAAAATTCAAAGACATCTTTCAATGGTTAACTAACGCAAGGCGCAATATCAGACCTTAATATTGACCCATAATATTTAAATTGAACCAGGTATTATATTACAGGGTAATAGTGTACCCTACCACAGGAAATAATTATAGGTCAATTAGGGGGTACACTATGTATATTTTAAATAGTGCATTAAAACAAGGAAATACGAAGACACTTTTCTATGTTAACTAACGGCACGGTATCGGACCTTAATATTGACCTATAATTTTTAAATTGGACCACGTATTATATTACAGGGTTATAGTGTACCCTACCACAGGAAATAATTATAGGTCAATTAGGGGGTACACAGAGTGACCCTAAAGTTTACTATGTATGCCTATGCGAAATAAAGTGTTCTGAGAAGCTTAAAATGAGGAAATAAGCGTTCTAAAATGCTTTAAAAATTAAAAGACATTTTTCTATGTTAACTAACGGCACGGTATCGGACCTTAATATTGACCTATAATTTTTAAATTGGACCACCTATTATATTACAGGGTAATAGTGTACCCTTCCACAGGAAATAATTATAGGTCATTTAGGGGGTAAACTATGTATATTTTAAATAGTGCATTAAAACAAGGAAATACGAAGACACTTTTCTATGTTAACTAACGGCACGGTATCGGACCTTAATATTGACCTATAATTTTTAAATTGTACCACGTATTATATTATAGGGTAATAGTGTACCCTACCACAGGAAATAATTATAGGTCATTAAGGGGGTACACAGCGTGACCCTAAATTTTACTATGTATGCCTATGCGAAATAGAGTGTTCTGAGATGCTTAAAATGAAGAAATAAGCGTTCTAAAATGCTTTAAAAATTCAAAGACATCTTTCAATGGTTAACTAACGCAAGGCGCAATATCAGACCTTAATATTGACCCATAATATTTAAATTGGACCAGGTATTATATTACAGGGTAATAGTGTACCCTACCACAGGAAATGATTATAGGTCAATTAGGGGGTACACTATGTATATTTTAAATAGTGCATTAAAACAAGGAAATACGAAGACACTTTTCTATGTTAACTAACGGCACGGTATCGGACCTTAATATTGACCTATAATTTTTAAATTGGACCACGTATTATATTACAGGGTTATAGTGTACCCTACCACAGGAAATAATTATAGGTCAATTAGGGGGTACACAGAGTGACCCTAAAGTTTACTATGTATGCCTATGCGAAATAAAGTGTTCTGAGAAGCTTAAAATGAGGAAATAAGCGTTCAAAAATGCTTTAAAAATTCAAAGACATTTTTCTATGTTAACTAACGGCACGGTATCGGACCTTAATATTGACCTATAATTTTTAAATTGGACCACCTATTATATTACAGGGTAATAGTGTACCCTACCACAGGAAATAATTATAGGTCATTTAGGGGGTACACTATGTATATTTTAAATAGTGCATTAAAACAAGGAAATACGAAGACACTTTTCTATGTTAACTAACGGCACGGTATCGGACCTTAATATTTACCTATAATTTTTAAATTGTACCACGTATTATATTACAGGGTAATAGTGTACCTTACCACAGGAAATAATTATAGGTCAATTAGGTGGTACACAGCGTGACCCTAAAGTTTACTATGTATGCCTATGCGAAATAGAGTGTTCGGAGAAGCTTAAAATGAAGAAATAAGCTTTCTAAAATGCTTTAAAAATTCAAAGACATCTTTCAATGGTTAACTAACGCAATGCGCGATATCAGACCTTAATATGGAACCATAATATTTCAATTGGACCAGGTATTATATTACATGGTAATAGTGTACACTACAACAGGAAATAATTATAGGTCAATTAGGGGGTACACTATGTATATTTTAAATAGTGCATTAAAACAAGAAAATACGAAGACACTTTTCTATGTTAACTAACGGCACGGTATCGGACCTTAATATTGACCTATAATTTTTAAATTGAACCACGTATTATATTACAGGGTTATAGTGTACCCTACCACAGGAAATAATTATAGGTCAATTAGGGGGTACACAGAGTGACCCTAAAGTTTACTATGTATGCCTATGCGAAATAAAGTGTTCTGAGAAGCTCAAAATGAGGAAATAAGCGTTCTAAAATGCTTTAAAAATTCAAAGACATTTTTCTATGTTAACTAACGGCACGGTATCGGACCTTAATATTGACCTATAATTTTTAAATTGGACCACGTATTATATTACAGGGTAATAGTGTACCCTACCACAGGAAATAATTATAGGTCATTTAGGGGGTACACAGCGTGACCCTAAATTTTACTATGTATGCCTATGCGAAATAGAGTGTTCTGAGATGCTTAAAATGAAGAAATAAGCGTTCTAAAATGCTTTAAAAATTCAAAGACATCTTTCAATGGTTAACTAACGCAAGGCGCAATATCAGACCTTAATATTGACCCATAATATTTTAATTGGACCAGGTATTATATTACAGGGTAATAGTGTACACTACAACAGGAAATAATTATAGGTCAATTAGGGGGTACACTATGTATATTTTAAATAGTGCATTAAAACAAGAAAATACGAAGACACTTTTCTATGTTAACTAACGGCACGGTATCGGACCTTAATATTGACCTATAATTTTTAAATTGGATCACGTATTATATTACAGGGTTATAGTGTACCCTACCACAGGAAATAATTATAGGTCAATTAGGGGGTACACAGAGTGACCCCAAAGTTTACTATGTATGCCTATGCGAAATAAAGTGTTCTGAGAAGCTTAAAATGAGGAAATAAGCGTTCTAAAATGCTTTAAAAATTAAAAGACATTTTTCTATGTTAACTAACGGCACGGTATCGGACCTTAATATTGACCTATAATTTTTAAATTGGACCACCTATTATATTACAGGGTAATAGTGTACCCTACCACAGGAAATAATTATAGGTCATTTAGGGGGTAAACTATGTATATTTTAAATAGTGCATTAAAACAAGGAAATACGAAGACACTTTTCTATGTTAACTAACGGCACGGTATCGGACCTTAATATTGACCTATAATTTTTAAATTGTACCACGTATTATATTATAGGGTAATAGTGTACCCTACCACAGGAAATAATTATAGGTCATTAAGGGGGTACACAGCGTGACCCTAAATTTTACTATGTATGCCTATGCGAAATAGAGTGTTCTGAGATGCTTAAAATGAAGAAATAAGCGTTCTAAAATGCTTTAAAAATTCAAAGACATCTTTCAATGGTTAACTAACGCAAGGCGCAATATCAGACCTTAATATTGACCCATAATATTTAAATTGGACCAGGTATTATATTACAGGGTAATAGTGTACCCTACCACAGGAAATGATTATAGGTCAATTAGGGGGTACACTATGTATATTTTAAATAGTGCATTAAAACAAGGAAATACGAAGACACTTTTCTATGTTAACTAACGGCACGGTATCGGACCTTAATATTGACCTATAATTTTTAAATTGGACCACGTATTATATTACAGGGTTATAGTGTACCCTACCACAGGAAATAATTATAGGTCAATTAGGGGGTACACAGAGTGACCCTAAAGTTTACTATGTATGCCTATGCGAAATAAAGTGTTCTGAGAAGCTTAAAATGAGGAAATAAGCGTTCAAAAATGCTTTAAAAATTCAAAGACATTTTTCTATGTTAACTAACGGCACGGTATCGGACCTTAATATTGACCTATAATTTTTAAATTGGACCACCTATTATATTACAGGGTAATAGTGTACCCTACCACAGGAAATAATTATAGGTCATTTAGGGGGTACACTATGTATATTTTAAATAGTGCATTAAAACAAGGAAATACGAAGACACTTTTCTATGTTAACTAACGGCACGGTATCGGACCTTAATATTTACCTATAATTTTTAAATTGTACCACGTATTATATTACAGGGTAATAGTGTACCTTACCACAGGAAATAATTATAGGTCAATTAGGTGGTACACAGCGTGACCCTAAAGTTTACTATGTATGCCTATGCGAAATAGAGTGTTCGGAGAAGCTTAAAATGAAGAAATAAGCTTTCTAAAATGCTTTAAAAATTCAAAGACATCTTTCAATGGTTAACTAACGCAATGCGCGATATCAGACCTTAATATGGAACCATAATATTTCAATTGGACCAGGTATTATATTACATGGTAATAGTGTACACTACAACAGGAAATAATTATAGGTCAATTAGGGGGTACACTATGTATATTTTAAATAGTGCATTAAAACAAGAAAATACGAAGACACTTTTCTATGTTAACTAACGGCACGGTATCGGACCTTAATATTGACCTATAATTTTTAAATTGGACCACGTATTATATTACAGGGTTATAGTGTACCCTACCACAGGAAATAATTATAGGTCAATTAGGGGGTACACAGAGTGACCCTAAAGTTTACTATGTATGCCTATGCGAAATAAAGTGTTCTGAGAAGCTCAAAATGAGGAAATAAGCGTTCTAAAATGCTTTAAAAATTCAAAGACATTTTTCTATGTTAACTAACGGCACGGTATCGGACCTTAATATTGACCTATAATTTTTAAATTGGACCACGTATTATATTACAGGGTAATAGTGTACCCTACCACAGGAAATAATTATAGGTCATTTAGGGGGTACACAGCGTGACCCTAAATTTTACTATGTATGCCTATGCGAAATAGAGTGTTCTGAGATGCTTAAAATGAAGAAATAAGCGTTCTAAAATGCTTTAAAAATTCAAAGACATCTTTCAATGGTTAACTAACGCAAGGCGCAATATCAGACCTTAATATTGACCCATAATATTTTAATTGGACCAGGTATTATATTACAGGGTAATAGTGTACACTACAACAGGAAATAATTATAGGTCAATTAGGGGGTACACTATGTATATTTTAAATAGTGCATTAAAACAAGAAAATACGAAGACACTTTTCTATGTTAACTAACGGCACGGTATCGGACCTTAATATTGACCTATAATTTTTAAATTGGATCACGTATTATATTACAGGGTTATAGTGTACCCTACCACAGGAAATAATTATAGGTCAATTAGGGGGTACACAGAGTGACCCCAAAGTTTACTATGTATGCCTATGCGAAATAAAGTGTTCTGAGAAGCTTAAAATGAGGAAATAAGCGTTCTAAAATGCTTTAAAAATTAAAAGACATTTTTCTATGTTAACTAACGGCACGGTATCGGACCTTAATATTGACCTATAATTTTTAAATTGGACCACCTATTATATTACAGGGTAATAGTGTACCCTACCACAGGAAATAATTATAGGTCATTTAGGGGGTACACTATGTATATTTTAAATAGTGCATTAAAACTAGGAAATTCGAAGACATTTTTCTATGTTAACTAACGGCACGGTATCGGACCTTAATATTGACCTATAATTTTTAAATTGTACCACGTATTATATTACAGGGTATTAGTGTACCCTACCACAGGAAATAATTATAGGTCATTAAGGGGGTACACAGCGTGACCCTAAATTTTACTATGTATGCCTATGCGAAATAGAGTGTTCTGAGATGCTTAAAATGAAGAAATAAGCGTTCTAAAATGCTTTAAAAATTCAAAGACATCTTTCAATGGTTAACTAACGCAAGGCGCAATATCAGACCTTAATATTGACCCATAATATTTAAATTGGACCAGGTATTATATTACAGGGTAATAGTGTACCCTACCACAGGAAATATATATAGGTCAATTAGGGGGTACACTATGTATATTTTAAATAGTGCATTAAATCAAGGAAATACGAAGACACTTTTCTATGTTAACTAACGGCACGGTATCGGACCTTAATATTGACCTATAATTTTTAAATTGGACCACGTATTATATTACAGGGTTATAGTGTACCCTACCACAGGAAATAATTATAGGCCAATTAGGGGGTACACAGAGTGACCCTAAAGTTTACTATGTATGCCTATGCGAAATAAAGTGTTCTGAGAAGCTTAAAATGAGGAAACAAGCGTTCTAAAATGCTTTAAAAATTCAAAGACATTTTTCTATGTTAACTAACGGCACGGTATCGGACCTTAATATTGACCTATAATTTTTAAATTGGACCACCTATTATATTACAGGGTAATAGTGTACCCTACCACAGGAAATAATTATATGTCAATTAGGGGGTACACAGCGAGACCCTAAAGTTTACTATGTATGCCTATGTGAAATAGAGTGTTCTGAGAAGCTTAAAATGAAGAAATAAGCGTTCTAAAATGCTTTAAAAATTCAAAGACATCTTTCAATGGTTAACTAACACAAGGCGCGATATCAGACCTCAATATGGAACCATAATATTTAAATTGGACCAGGTATTATATTACAGGGTAATAGTGTACCCTACCACAGGAAATAATTATAGGTCAATTAGGGGGTACACTATGAATATTTTAAGCTTCTCAGAACACTCTATTTCGTATAGGCATACATAGTAAAATTTAGGGTCACGCTGTGTACCCCCTAAATGACCTATAATTCTTTCCTGTGGTAGGGTACACTATTACCCTGTAATATAATACGTGGTCCAATTTAAAAATTATAGGTCAATATTAAGTTACGATACCGTGCCGTTAGTTAACATTGAAAAATGTCTTCGTATTTCCTTGTTTTAATGCACTATTTAAAATATACATAGTGTACCCCCTAATTGACCTATAATTATTTCCTGTGGTAGGGTACACTATTACCCTGTAATATAATAACTGGTCCAATTGAAATATTATGGTTCCATATTAAGGTCTGATATCGCGCCTTGCGATAGTTAACCATTGAAAGATGTCTTTGAATTTTTAAAGCATTTTAGAACGCTTATTTCCTCATTTTAAGCTTCTCAGAACACTTTATTTCGCATAGGCATACATAGTAAACTTTAGGGTCACTCTGCGTACCCCCTAATTGACCTATAATTATTTCCTGCGGTAGGTTACACTATAACCCTGTAATATAATACGTGGTCCAATTTAAAAATTATAGGTCAATATTAAGGTCCGATACCGTGCCGTTAGTTAACATAGAAAAATGTCTTTGAATTTTTAAAGCATTTTAGAACGCTTATTTCCTCATTTTAAGCTTCTCAGAACACTTTATTTCGCATAGGCATACATAGTAACTTTAGGGTCACGCTGTGTACCCCCTAATTGACCTATAATTATTTCCTTTGGTAGGGTACACTATTACCCTGTAATATAATTCCTGGTCCAATTTAAATTTTATGGGTCAATATTAAGGTCTGATATTGCGCCTTGCGTTATTTAACCATTGAAAGATGTCTTTGAATTTTTAAAGCATTTTAGAACGCTTATTTCTTCATTTTAAGCTTCTCAGAACACTCTATTTCGTATAGGCATACATAGTAAAATTTAGGGTCACGCTGTGTACCCCCTAAATGACCTATAATTCTTTCCTGTGGTAGGGTACACTATTACCCGGTAATATAATACGTGGTCCAATTTAAAAATTATAGGTCAATATTAAGTTACGATACCGTGCCGTTAGTTAACATTGAAAAATGTCTTCGTATTTCCTTGTTTTAATGCACTATTTAAAATATACATAGTGTACCCCCTAATTGACCTATAATTATTTCCTGTGGTAGGGTACACTATTATCCTGTAATACAATACCTGGTTCAATTTAAATATTATGGGTCAATATTAAGGTTTGATATTGCGCCTTGCGTTAGTTAACCATTGAAAGATGTCTTTGAATTTTTAAAGCATTTTAGAACGCTTATTTCCTCATTTTAAGCTTCTCAGAACACTTTATTTCGCATAGGCATACATAGTAAACTTTAGGGTCACTCTGCGTACCCCCTAATTGACCTATAATTATTTCCTGTGGTAGGGTACACTATTACCCTGTAATATAATACCTGGTCCAATTTAAATATTATGGGTCAATATTAAGGTCTGATATTGCGCCTTGCGTTAGTTAACCATTGAAAGATGTCTTTGAATTTTTAAAGCATTTTAGAACGCTTATTTCTTCATTTTAAGCTTCTCAGAACACTCTATTTCGCATAGGCATACACAGTAAACTTTAGGGTCACTCTGCGTACCCCCTAATTGACCTATAATTATTTCCTGCGGTAGGTTACACTATAACCCTGTAATATAATACGTGGTCCAATTTAAAAATTATAGGTCAATATTAAGGTCCGATACCGTGCCGTTAGTTAACATAGAAAAATGTCTTTGAATTTTTAAAGCATTTTAGAACGCTTATTTCCTCATTTTAAGCTTCTCAGAACACTTTATTTCGCATAGGCATACATAGTAACTTTAGGGTCACGCTGTGTACCCCCTAATTGACCTATAATTATTTCCTTTGGTAGGGTACACTATTACCCTGTAATATAATTCCTGGTCCAATTTAAATTTTATGGGTCAATATTAAGGTCTGATATTGCCTCTTGCGTTATTTAACCATTGAAAGATGTCTTTGAATTTTTAAAGCATTTTAGAACGCTTATTTCTTCATTTTAAGCTTCTCAGAACACTCTATTTCGTATAGGCATACATAGTAAAATTTAGGGTCACGCTGTGTACCCCCTAAATGACCTATAATTCTTTCCTGTGGTAGGGTACACTATTACCCTGTAATATAATACGTGGTCCAATTTAAAAATTATAGGTCAATATTAAGTTACGATACCGTGCCGTTAGTTAACATTGAAAAATGTCTTCGTATTTCCTTGTTTTAATGCACTATTTAAAATATACATAGTGTACCCCCTAATTGACCTATAATTATTTCCTGTGGTAGGGTACACTATTATCCTGTAATACAATACCTGGTTCAATTTAAATATTATGGGTCAATATTAAGGTTTGATATTGCGCCTTGCGTTAGTTAACCATTGAAAGATGTCTTTGAATTTTTAAAGCATTTTAGAACGCTTATTTCCTCATTTTAAGCTTCTCAGAACACTTTATTTCGCATAGGCATACATAGTAAACTTTAGGGTCACTCTGCGTACCCCCTAATTGACCTATAATTATTTCCTGTGGTAGGGTACACTATTACCCTGTAATATAATACCTGGTCCAATTTAAATATTATGGGTCAATATTAAGGTCTGATATTGCGCCTTGCGTTAGTTAACTATTGAAAGATGTCTTTGAATTTTTAAAGCATTTTAGAACGCTTATTTCTTCATTTTAAGCTTCTCAGAACACTCTATTTCGTATAGGCATACATAGTAAAATTTAGGGTCACGCTGTGTACCCCCTAAATGACCTATAATTCTTTCCTGTGGTAGGGTACACTATTACCCTGTAATATAATACGTGGTCCAATTTAAAAATTATAGGTCAATATTAAGTTACGATACCGTGCCGTTAGTTAACATTGAAAAATGTCTTCGTATTTCCTTGTTTTAATGCACTATTTGAAATATACATAGTGTACCCCCTAATTGACCTATAATTATTTCCTGTGGTAGGGTACACTATTACCCTGTAATATAATAACTGGTCCAATTGAAATATTATGGTTCCATATTAAGGTCTGATATCGCGCCTTGCGTTAGTTAACCATTGAAAGATGTCTTTGAATTTTTAAAGCATTTTAGAACGCTTATTTCCTCATTTTAAGCTTCTCAGAACACTTTATTTCGCATAGGCATACATAGTAAACTTTAGGGTCACTCTGCGTACCCCCTAATTGACCTATAATTATTTCCTGTGGTAGGGTACACTATTACCCTGTAATATAATACCTGGTCCAATTTAAATATTATGGGTCAATATTAAGGTCTGATATTGCGCCTTGCGTTAGTTAGCCATTGAAAGATGTCTTTGAATTTTTAAAGCATTTTAGAACGCTTATTTCTTCATTTTAAGCTTCTCAGAACACTCTATTTCGCATAGGCATACACAGTAAACTTTAGGGTCACGCTGTGTACCACCTAATTGACCTATAATTATTTCCTGTGGTAAGGTACACTGTTACCCTGTAATATAATACGTGGTACAATTTAAAAATTATAGGTCAATATTAATGTCCGATACCGTGCCGTTAGTTAACATAGAAAAGTGTCTTCGTATTTCCTTGTTTTAATGCACTATTTAAAATATACATAGTGTACCCCCTAATTGACCTATAATTATTTCCTGTGGTAGGGTACACTTTTACCCTGTAATATAATACCTGGTCCAATTTAAATATTATGGGTCAATATTAAGGTCTGATATTGCGCCTTGCGTTAGTTAACCATTGGAAGATGTCTTTGAATTTTTAAAGCATTTTAGAACGCTTATTTATTCATTTTAAGCATCTCAGAACTCTCTATTTCGCATAGGCATACATAGTAAAATTTAGGGTCACGCTGTGTACCCCCTAAATGACCTATAATTATTTCCTGTGGTAGGGTACATTATTACCCTGTAATATAATACGTGGTCCAATTTAAAAATTATAGGTCAATATTAAGGTCCGATACCGTGCCGTTAGTTAACATAGAAAAATGTCTTTGAATTTTTAAAGCATTTTAGAACGCTTATTTCCTCATTTTAAGCTTCTCAGAACACTTTATTTCGCATAGGCATACATAGTAACTTTAGGGTCACGCTGTGTACCCCCTAATTGACCTATAATTATTTCCTTTGGTCAGGGTACACTATTACCCTGTAATATAATTCCTGGTCCAATTTAAATTTTATGGGTCAATATTAAGGTCTGATATTGCGCCTTGCGTTAGTTAACCATTGAAAGATGTCTTTGAATTTTTAAAGCATTTTAGAACGCTTATTTCTTCATTTTAAGCTTCTCAGAACACTCTATTTCGTATAGGCATACATAGTAAAATTTAGGGTCACGCTGTGTACCCCCTAAATGACCTATAATTCTTTCCTGTGGTAGGGTACACTATTACCCTGTAATATAATACGTGGTCCAATTTAAAAATTATAGGTCAATATTAAGTTACGATACCGTGCCGTTAGTTAACATTGAAAAATGTCTTCGTATTTCCTTGTTTTAATGCACTATTTAAAATATACATAGTGTACCCCCTAATTGACCTATAATTATTTCCTGTGGTAGGGTACACTATTACCCTGTAATATAATAACTGGTCCAATTGAAATATTATGGTTCCATATTAAGGTCTGATATCGCGCCTTGCGTTAGTTAACCATTGAAAGATGTCTTTGAATTTTTAAAGCATTTTAGAACGCTTATTTCCTCATTTTAAGCTTCTCAGAACACTTTATTTCGCATAGGCATACATAGTAAACTTTAGGGTCACTCTGCGTACCCCCTAATTGACCTATAATTATTTCCTGCGGTAGGTTACACTATAACCCTGTAATATAATACGTGGTCCAATTTAAAAATTATAGGTCAATATTAAGGTCCGATACCGTGCCGTTAGTTAACATAGAAAAATGTCTTTGAATTTTTAAAGCATTTTAGAACGCTTATTTCCTCATTTTAAGCTTCTCAGAACACTTTATTTCGCATAGGCATACATAGTAACTTTAGGGTCACGCTGTGTACCCCCTAATTGACCTATAATTATTTCCTTTGGTAGGGTACACTATTACCCTGTAATATAATTCCTGGTCCAATTTAAATTTTATGGGTCAATATTAAGGTCTGATATTGCGCCTTGCGTTAGTTAACCATTGAAAGATGTCTTTGAATTTTTAAAGCATTTTAGAACGCTTATTTCTTCATTTTAAGCTTCTCAGAACACTCTATTTCGTATAGGCATACATAGTAAAATTTAGGGTCACGCTGTGTACCCCCTAAATGACCTATAATTCTTTCCTGTGGTAGGGTACACTATTACCCTGTAATATAATACGTGGTCCAATTTAAAAATTATAGGTCAATATTAAGTTACGATACCGTGCCGTTAGTTAACATTGAAAAATGTCTTCGTATTTCCTTGTTTTAATGCACTATTTAAAATATACATAGTGTACCCCCTAATTGACCTATAATTATTTCCAGTGGTAGGGTACACTATTACCCTGTAATACAATACCTGGTTCAATTTAAATATTATGGGTCAATATTAAGGTTTGATATTGCGCCTTGCGTTAGTTAACCATTGAAAGATGTCTTTGAATTTTTAAAGCATTTTAGAGCGCTTATTTCCTCATTTTAAGCTTCTCAGAACACTTTATTTCGCATAGGCATACATAGTAAACTTTAGGGTCACTCTGTGTACCCCCTAATTGACCTATAATTATTTCCTGTGGTAGGGTACACTATAACCCTGTAATATAATACGTGGTCCAATTTAAAAATTATAGGTCAATATTAAGGTCCGATACCGTGCCGTTAGTTAACATAGAAAAGTGTCTTCGTATTTCCTTGTTTTAATGCACTATTTAAAATATACATAGTGTACCCCCTAATTGACCTATAATTATTTCCTGTGGTAGGGTACACTATTACCCTGTAACATAATACCTGGTCCAATTTAAATATTATGGGTCAATATTAAGGTCTGATATTGCGCCTTGCGTTAGTTAACCATTGAAAGATGTCTTTGAATTTTTAAAGCATTTTAGAACGCTTATTTCTTCATTTTAAGCTTCTCAGAACACTCTATTTCGTATAGGCATACATAGTAAAATTTAGGGTCACGCTGTGTACCCCCTAAATGACCTATAATTATTTCCTGTGGTAGGGTACATTATTACCCTGTAATATAATACGTGGTCCAATTTAAAAATTATAGGTCAATATTAAGGTCCGATACCGTGCCGTTAGTTAACATAGGAAAAATGTCTTTGAATTTTTAAAGCATTTTAGAACGCTTATTTCCTCATTTTAAGCTTCTCAGAACACTTTATTTCGCATAGGCATACATAGTAACTTTAGGGTCACGCTGTGTACCCCCTAATTGACCTATAATTATTTCCTTTGGTAGGGTACACTATTACCCTGTAATATAATTCCTGGTCCAATTTAAATTTTATGGGTCAATATTAAGGTCTGATATTGCGCCTTGCGTTAGTTAACCATTGAAAGATGTCTTTGAATTTTTAAAGCATTTTAGAACGCTTATTTCTTCATTTTAAGCTTCTCAGAACACTCTATTTCGTATAGGCATACATAGTAAAATTTAGGGTCACGCTGTGTACCCCCTAAATGACCTATAATTCTTTCCTGTGGTAGGGTACACTATTACCCTGTAATATAATACGTGGTCCAATTTAAAAATTATAGGTCAATATTAAGTTACGATACCGTGCCGTTAGTTAACATTGAAAAATGTCTTCGTATTTCCTTGTTTTAATGCACTATTTAAAATATACATAGTGTACCCCCTAATTGACCTATAATTATTTCCTGTGGTAGGGTACACTATTACCCTGTAATATAATAACTGGTCCAATTGAAATATTATGGTTCCATATTAAGGTCTGATATCGCGCCTTGCGTTAGTTAACCATTGAAAGATGTCTTTGAATTTTTAAAGCATTTTAGAACGCTTATTTCCTCATTTTAAGCTTCTCAGAACACTTTATTTCGCATAGGCATACATAGTAAACTTTAGGGTCACTCTGCGTACCCCCTAATTGACCTATAATTATTTCCTGCGGTAGGTTACACTATAACCCTGTAATATAATACGTGGTCCAATTTAAAAATTATAGGTCAATATTAAGGTCCGATACCGTGCCGTTAGTTAACATAGAAAAATGTCTTTGAATTTTTAAAGCATTTTAGAACGCTTATTTCCTCATTTTAAGCTTCTCAGAACACTTTATTTCGCATAGGCATACATAGTAACTTTAGGGTCACGCTGTGTACCCCCTAATTGACCTATAATTATTTCCTTTGGTAGGGTACACTATTACCCTGTAATATAATTCCTGGTCCAATTTAAATTTTATGGGTCAATATTAAGGTCTGATATTGCGCCTTGCGTTAGTTAACCATTGAAAGATGTCTTTGAATTTTTAAAGCATTTTAGAACGCTTATTTCTTCATTTTAAGCTTCTCAGAACACTCTATTTCGTATAGGCATACATAGTAAAATTTAGGGTCACGCTGTGTACCCCCTAAATGACCTATAATTCTTTCCTGTGGTAGGGTACACTATTACCCTGTAATATAATACGTGGTCCAATTTAAAAATTATAGGTCAATATTAAGTTACGATACCGTGCCGTTAGTTAACATTGAAAAATGTCTTCGTATTTCCTTGTTTTAATGCACTATTTAAAATATACATAGTGTACCCCCTAATTGACCTATAATTATTTCCAGTGGTAGGGTACACTATTACCCTGTAATACAATACCTGGTTCAATTTAAATATTATGGGTCAATATTAAGGTTTGATATTGCGCCTTGCGTTAGTTAACCATTGAAAGATGTCTTTGAATTTTTAAAGCATTTTAGAGCGCTTATTTCCTCATTTTAAGCTTCTCAGAACACTTTATTTCGCATAGGCATACATAGTAAACTTTAGGGTCACTCTGTGTACCCCCTAATTGACCTATAATTATTTCCTGTGGTAGGGTACACTATAACCCTGTAATATAATACGTGGTCCAATTTAAAAATTATAGGTCAATATTAAGGTCCGATACCGTGCCGTTAGTTAACATAGAAAAGTGTCTTCGTATTTCCTTGTTTTAATGCACTATTTAAAATATACATAGTGTACCCCCTAATTGACCTATAATTATTTCCTGTGGGTAGGGTACACTATTACCCTGTAACATAATACCTGGTCCAATTTAAATATTATGGGTCAATATTAAGGTCTGATATTGCGCCTTGCGTTAGTTAACCATTGAAAGATGTCTTTGAATTTTTAAAGCATTTTAGAACGCTTATTTCTTCATTTTAAGCATCTCAGAACACTCTATTTCGCATAGGCATACATAGTAAAATTTAGGGTCACGCTGTGTACCCCCTAAATGACGTATAATTATTTCCTGTGGTAGGGTACACTATTACCCTGTAATATAATACGTGGTCCAATTTAAAAATTATAGGTCAATATTAAGGTCCGATACCGTGCCGTTAGCTAACATAGAAAAATGTTTTTGAATTTTTAAAGCATTTTAGAACGCTTATTTCCTCATTTTAAGCTTCTCAGAACACTTTATTTCGCATAGGCATACATAGTAAACTTTAGGGTCACTCTGTGTACCCCCTAATTGACCTATAATTATTTCCTGTGGTAGGGTACACTATTACCCTGTAATATAATACGTGGTCCAATTTAAAAATTATAGGTCAATATTAAGTTACGATACCGTGCCGTTAGTTAACATTGAAAAATGTCTTCGTATTTCCTTGTTTTAATGCACTATTTAAAATATACATAGTGTACCCCCTAATTGACCTATAATTATTTCCTGTGGTAGGGTACACTATTACCCTGTAATACAATACCTGGTTCAATTTAAATATTATGGGTCAATATTAAGGTTTGATATTGCGCCTTGCGTTAGTTAACCATTGAAAGATGTCTTTGAATTTTTAAAGCATTTTAGAACGCTTATTTCCTCATTTTAAGCTTCTCAGAACACTTTATTTCGCATAGGCATACATAGTAAACTTTAGGGTCACTCTGCGTACCCCCTAATTGACCTATAATTATTTCCTGCGGTAGGTTACACTATAACCCTGTAATATAATACGTGGTCCAATTTAAAAATTATAGGTCAATATTAAGGTCCGATACCGTGCCGTTAGTTAACATAGAAAAGTGTCTTCGTATTTTCTTGTTTTAATGCACTATTTAAAATATACATAGTGTACCCCCTAATTGACCTATAATTATTTCCTGTTGTAGGGTACACTATTACCCTGTAATATAATACCTGGTCCAATTGAAATATTATGGTTCCATATTAAGGTCTGATATCGCGCCTTGCGTTAGTTAACCATTGAAAGATGTCTTTGAATTTTTAAAGCATTTTAGAACGCTTATTTCTTCATTTTAAGCTTCTCAGAACACTCTATTTCGCATAGGCATACATAGTAAACTTTAGGGTCACGCTGTGTACCACCTAATTGACCTATAATTATTTCCTGTGGTAAGGTACACTATTACCCTGTAATATAATACGTGGTACAATTTAAAAATTATAGGTCAATATTAAGGTCCGATACCGTGCCTTTAGTTAACATAGAAAAGTGTCTTCGTATTTCCTTGTTTTAATGCACTATTTAAAATATACATAGTGTACCCCCTAAATGACCTATAATTATTTCATGTGGTAGGGTACACTATTACCCTGTAATATAATATTTGGTCCAATTTAAAAATTATAGGTCAATATTAAGGTCCGATACCGTGCCGTTAGTTAACATAGAAAAATGTCTTTGAATTTTTAAAGCATTTTAGAACGCTTATTTCCTCATTTTAAGCTTCTCAGAACACTTTATTTCGCATAGGCATACATAGTAAACTTTAGGGTCACTCTGTGTACCCCCTAATTGACCTATAATTATTTCCTGTGGTAGGGTACACTATAACCCTGTAATATAATACGTGGTCCAATTTAAAAATTATAGGTCAATATTAAGGTCCGATACCGTGCCGTTAGTTAACATAGAAAAGTGTCTTCGTATTTCCTTGTTTTAATGCACTATTTAAAATATACATAGTGTACCCCCTAATTGACCTATAATTATTTCCTGTGGTAGGGTACACTATTACCCTGTAATATAATACGTGGTCCAATTTAAAAATTATAGGTCAATATTAAGGTCCGATACCGTGCCGTTAGCTAACATAGAAAAATGTTTTTGAATTTTTAAAGCATTTTAGAACGCTTATTTCCTCATTTTAAGCTTCTCAGAACACTTTATTTCGCATAGGCATACATAGTAAACTTTAGGGTCACTCTGTGTACCCCCTAATTGACCTATAATTATTTCCTGTGGTAGGGTACACTATAACCCTGTAATATAATACGTGGTCCAATTTAAAAATTATAGGTCAATATTAAGGTCCGATACCGTGCCGTTAGTTAACATAGAAAAGTGTCTTCGTATTTCCTTGTTTTAATGCACTATTTAAAATATACATAGTGTACCCCCTAATTGACCTATAATTATTTCCTGTGGTAGGGTACACTATTACCCTGCAATATAATACCTGGTCCAATTTAAATATTATGGGTCAATATTAAGGTCTGATATTGCGCCTTGCGTTAGTTAACCATTAAAAGATGTCTTTAAATTTTTAAAGCATTTTAGAACGCTTATTTCTTCATTTTAAGCATCTCAGAACACTCTATTTCGCATAGACATACATAGTAAAATTTAGGGTCACGGTGTGTACCCCCTAAATGACCTATAATTATTTCCTGTGGTAGGGTACACTATTACCCTGTAATATAATACGTGGTCCAATTTAAAAATTATAGGTCAATATTAAGGTCCGATACCGTGCCGTTAGTTAACATAGAAAAGTGTCGTCGAATTTCCTTGTTTTAATGCACTATTTAAAATATACATAGTGTACCCCCTAATTGACCTATAATTATTTCCTGTGGTAGGGTACACTATTACCCTGTAATGTAATACCTGGTCCAATTTAAATATTATGGGTCAATATTAAGGTCTGATATTGCGCCTTGCGTTAGTTAACCATTGAAAGATGTCTTTGAATTTTTAAAGCATTTTAGAACGCTTATTTCTTCATTTTAAGCTTCTCAGAACACTTTATTTCGCATACGCATACATAGTAAACTTTAGGGTCACGCTTTGTACCCCCTAATTGACCTATAAGTATTTTACGTGGTAGGGTACACTATAACCCTGTAATATAATAGGTGGTTCAATTTAAAAATTTTAGGTCAATATTAAGGTCCGATACCGTGGCGTTAGTTAACATAGAAAAGTGTCTTCGAATTTCCTTGTTTTAATGCACTATTTAAAATATACATAGTGTACCCCCTAATTGACCTATAATTATTCCTGTGGTAGGGTACACTATTACCCTGTAATATAATACCTGGTCCAATTTAAATATTATGGGTCAATATTAAGGTCTGATATTGCGCCTTGCGCTAGTTAACCATTGAAAGATGTCTTTGAATTTTTAAAGCATTTTAGAACGCATATTTCTTCATTTTAAGCTTCTCAGAACACTTAATTTCGCATAGGCATACATAGTAAACTTTAGGGTCACGCTGTGTACCCCCTAAGTGACCTATAATTATTTCCCGTGATAGGTAACAATATTACCCTGTAATATAATACGTGGTCCAATTTAAAAATTATAGGTAAATATTAAGGTCCGATACCGTGCCGTTAGTTAACATAGAAAAATGTCTTTGAATTTTTAAAGCATTTTAGAACGCTTATTTCCTCATTTTAAGCTTCTCAGAACACTTTATTTCGCACAGGCATACATAGTAACCTTTAGGGTCACGCTGTGTACCCCCTAATTGACCTATAATTATTTTCCGTGGTAGGGTACACTATCACACTGTAATATAATACGTGGCCCAATTTAAAAATTTTAGGTCAATATTAAGGTCCGATACCGTGCCGTTAGTTAACATAGAAAAGAGTCTTCGAATTTCCTTGTTTTAATGCACTATTTAAAATATACATAGTGTACCCCCTAATTGAACTATAATTATTTCCTGTTGTAGGGTACACTATTACCCTGTAATATAATACCTGGTCTAATTTAAATATTATAGGTCAATATTAAGGTCCGATACCGTGCCGTTAGTTAACATAGAAAAATGTCTTTGAATTTTTAAAGCATTTTAGAACGCTTATTTCCTCATTTTAAGCTTCTCAGAACACTTTATTTCGCATAGGCATACATAGTAAACTTTAGGGTCACTCTGTGTACCCCCTAATTGACCTATATATATTTCCTGTGGTAGGGTACACTATAACCCTGTAATATAATACGTGGTCCAATTTAAAAATTATAGGTCAATATTAAGGTCCGATACCGTGCCGTTAGTTAACATAGAAAAGTGTCTTCGTATTTCCTTGTTTTAATGCACTATTTAAAATATACATAGTGTACCCCCTAATTGACCTATATAAATTTCCTGTGGTAGGGTACACTATTACCCTGTAATATAATACCTGGTCCAATTTAAATATTATGGGTCAATATTAAGGTCTGATATCGCGCCTTGCGTTAGTTAACCATTGAAAGATGTCTTTGAATTTTTAAAGCATTTTAGAACGCATATTTCTTCATTTTAAGCTTCTCAGAACACTTTATTTCGCATAGGCATACATAGTAAACTTTAGGGTCACGCTGTGTACCCCCTAAGTGACCTATAATTATTTCCCGTGGTAGGTAACAATATTACCCTGTAATATAATACGTGGTCCAATTTAAAAATTATAGGTAAATATTAAGGTCCGATACCGTGCCGTTAGTTAACATAGAAAAATGTCTTTGAATTTTTAAAGCATTTTAGAACGCTTATTTCCTCATTTTAAGCTTCTCAGAACACTTCATTTCGCACAGGCATACATAGTAACCTTTAGGGTCACGCTGTGTACCCCCTAATTGACCTATAATTATTTTCCGTGGTAGGGTACACTATCACCCTGTAATATAATACGTGGCCCAATTTAAAAATTTTAGGTCAATATTAAGGTCCGATACCGTGCCGTTAGTTAACATAGAAAAGAGTCTTCGAATTTCCTTGTTTTAATGCACTATTTAAAATATACATAGTGTACCCCCTAATTGAACTATAATTATTTCCTGTTGTAGGGTACACTATTACCCTGTAATATAATACCTGGTCTAATTTAAATATTATGGTTCCATATTAAGGTCTGATATCGCGCCTTGCGTTAGTTAACATTGAAAAATGTTTTTGAATTTTTAAAGCATTTTAGAACGCTTATTTCCTCATTTTAAGCTTCTCAGAACACTTTATTTCGCATAGGCATACATAGTAACCTTTAGGGTCACGCTGTGTACCCCCTAATTGACCTATAATTATTTTCCTTGGTAGGGTACACTATCACCCTGTAATATAATACGTGGCCCAATTTACAAATTTTAGGTCAATATTAAGGTCCGATACCGTGCCGTTAGTTAACATAGAAAAGAGTCTTCGAATTTCCTTGTTTTAATGCACTATTTAAAATATACATAGTGTACCCCCTAATTGACCTATAATTATTTCCTGTTGTAGGGTACACTATTACCCTGTAATATAATACCTGGTCCAATTTGAATATTATAGGTCAATATTAAGGTCCGATACCGTGCCGTTAGTTAACATAGAAAAATGTCTTTGAATTTTTAAAGCATTTTAGAACGCTTATTTCCTCATTTTAAGCTTCTCAGAACACTTTATTTCGCATAGGCATACATAGTAAACTTTAGGGTCACTCTGTGTACCCCCTAATTGACCTATATATATTTCCTGTGGTAGGGTACACTATAACCCTGTAATATAATACGTGGTCCAATTTAAAAATTATAGGTCAATATTAAGGTCCGATACCGTGCCGTTAGTTAACATAGAAAAGTGTCTTCGTATTTCCTTGTTTTAATGCACTATTTAAAATATACATAGTGTACCCCCTAATTGACCTATATATATTTCCTGTGGTAGGGTACACTATTACCCTGTAATATAATACCTGGTCCAATTTAAATATTATGGGTCAATATTAAGGTCTGATATCGCGCCTTGCGTTAGTTAACCATTGAAAGATGTCTTTGAATTTTTAAAGTATTTTAGAACGCTTATTTCTTCATTTTTAGCTTCTCAGAACACTCTATTTCGCATAGGCATACATAGTAAACTTTAGGGTCACGCTGTGTACCACCTAATTGACCTATAATTATTTCCTGTGGTAAGATACACTATTACCCTGAAATATAATACGTGGTACAATTTAAAAATTAAAGGTCAATATTAAGGTCCGATACCGTGCCGTTAGTTAACATAGAAAAGTGTCTTCGTATTTCCTTGTTTTAATGCACTATTTAAAATATACATAGTGTACCCCCTAAATGACCTATAATTATTTCCTGTGGTAGGGTACGCTATTACCCTGTAATATAATAGGTGGTCCAATTTAAAAATTATAGGTCAATATTAAGGTCCGATACCGTGCCGTTAGTTAACATAGAAAAATGTCTTTGAATTTTTAAAGCATTTTAGAACGCTTATTTCCTCATTTTAAGCTTCTCAGAGCACTTTATTTCGCATAGGCATACATAGTAAACTTTGGGGTCACTCTGTGTACCCCCTAATTGACCTATATTATTTCCTGTGGTAGGGTACACTATAACCCTGTAATATAATACGTGGTCCAATTTAAAAATTATAGGTCAATATTAAGGTCCGATACCGTGCCGTTAGTTAACATAGAAAAGTGTCTTCGTATTTCCTTGTTTTAATGCACTATTTAAAATATACATAGTGTACCCCCTAATTGACCTATAATTATTTCCTGTGGAAGGGTACACTATTACCCTGTAATATAATACCTGGTCCAATATAAATATTATGTATCAATATTAAGGTCTGATATTGCGCCTTGCGCTAGTTAACCATTGAAAGATGTCTTTGAATTTTTAAAGCATTTTAGAACGCATATTTCTTCATTTTAAGCTTCTCAGAACACTTTATTTCGCATAGGCATACATAGAAAACTTTAGGGTCACGCTGTGTACCCCCTAAGTGACCTATAATTATTTCCCGTGATAGGTAACAATATTACCCTGTAATATAATACGTGGTCCAATTTAAAAATTATAGGTAAATATTAAGGTCCGATACCGTGCCGTTAGTTAACATAGAAAAATGTCTTTGAATTTTTAAAGCATTTTAGAACGCTTATTTCCTCATTTTAAGCTTCTCAGAACACTTTATTTCGCACAGGCATACATAGTAACCTTTAGGGTCACGCTGTGTACCCCCTAATTGACCTATAATTATTTTCCGTGGTAGGGTACACTATCACACTGTAATATAATACGTGGCCCAATTTAAAAATTTTAGGTCAATATTAAGGTCCGATACCGTGCCGTTAGTTAACATAGAAAAGAGTCTTCGAATTTCCTTGTTTTAATGCACTATTTAAAATATACATAGTGTACCCCCTAATTGAACTATAATTATTTCCTGTTGTAGGGTACACTATTACCCTGTAATATAATACCTGGTCTAATTTAAATATTATAGGTCAATATTAAGGTCCGATACCGTGCCGTTAGTTAACATAGAAAAATGTCTTTGAATTTTTAAAGCATTTTAGAACGCTTATTTCCTCATTTTAAGCTTCTCAGAACACTTTATTTCGCATAGGCATACATAGTAAACTTTAGGGTCACTCTGTGTACCCCCTAATTGACCTATATATATTTCCTGTGGTAGGGTACACTATAACCCTGTAATATAATACGTGGTCCAATTTAAAAATTATAGGTCAATATTAAGGTCCGATACCGTGCCGTTAGTTAACATAGAAAAGTGTCTTCGTATTTCCTTGTTTTAATGCACTATTTAAAATATACATAGTGTACCCCCTAATTGACCTATATAAATTTCCTGTGGTAGGGTACACTATTACCCTGTAATATAATACCTGGTCCAATTTAAATATTATGGGTCAATATTAAGGTCTGATATCGCGCCTTGCGTTAGTTAACCATTGAAAGATGTCTTTGAATTTTTAAAGCATTTTAGAACGCATATTTCTTCATTTTAAGCTTCTCAGAACACTTTATTTCGCATAGGCATACATAGTAAACTTTAGGGTCACGCTGTGTACCCCCTAAGTGACCTATAATTATTTCCCGTGGTAGGTAACAATATTACCCTGTAATATAATACGTGGTCCAATTTAAAAATTATAGGTAAATATTAAGGTCCGATACCGTGCCGTTAGTTAACATAGAAAAATGTCTTTGAATTTTTAAAGCATTTTAGAACGCTTATTTCCTCATTTTAAGCTTCTCAGAACACTTCATTTCGCACAGGCATACATAGTAACCTTTAGGGTCACGCTGTGTACCCCCTAATTGACCTATAATTATTTTCCGTGGTAGGGTACACTATCACCCTGTAATATAATACGTGGCCCAATTTAAAAATTTTAGGTCAATATTAAGGTCCGATACCGTGCCGTTAGTTAACATAGAAAAGAGTCTTCGAATTTCCTTGTTTTAATGCACTATTTAAAATATACATAGTGTACCCCCTAATTGAACTATAATTATTTCCTGTTGTAGGGTACACTATTACCCTGTAATATAATACCTGGTCTAATTTAAATATTATGGTTCCATATTAAGGTCTGATATCGCGCCTTGCGTTAGTTAACATTGAAAAATGTTTTTGAATTTTTAAAGCATTTTAGAACGCTTATTTCCTCATTTTAAGCTTCTCAGAACACTTTATTTCGCATAGGCATACATAGTAACCTTTAGGGTCACGCTGTGTACCCCCTAATTGACCTATAATTATTTTCCTTGGTAGGGTACACTATCACCCTGTAATATAATACGTGGCCCAATTTACAAATTTTAGGCAATATTAAGGTCCGATACCGTGCCGTTAGTTAACATAGAAAAGAGTCTTCGAATTTCCTTGTTTTAATGCACTATTTAAAATATACATAGTGTACCCCCTAATTGACCTATAATTATTTCCTGTTGTAGGGTACACTATTACCCTGTAATATAATACCTGGTCCAATTTGAATATTATAGGTCAATATTAAGGTCCGATACCGTGCCGTTAGTTAACATAGAAAAATGTCTTTGAATTTTTAAAGCATTTTAGAACGCTTATTTCCTCATTTTAAGCTTCTCAGAACACTTTATTTCGCATAGGCATACATAGTAAACTTTAGGGTCACTCTGTGTACCCCCTAATTGACCTATATATATTTCCTGTGGTAGGGTACACTATAACCCTGTAATATAATACGTGGTCCAATTTAAAAATTATAGGTCAATATTAAGGTCCGATACCGTGCCGTTAGTTAACATAGAAAAGTGTCTTCGTATTTCCTTGTTTTAATGCACTATTTAAAATATACATAGTGTACCCCCTAATTGACCTATATATATTTCCTGTGGTAGGGTACACTATTACCCTGCAATATAATACCTGGTCCAATTTAAATATTATGTATCAATATTAAGGTCTGATATTGCGCCTTGCGTTAGTTAACCATTGAAAGATGTGTTTGAATTTTTAAAGCATTTTAGAACACTTATTTCTTCATTTTAAGCATCTCAAAACACTCTATTTCGCATAGGCATACATAGTAAAATTTAGGGTCACGCTGTGTACCCCCTAAATGACCTATAATTATTTCCTGTGGAAGGGCACACTATTACCCTGTAATATAATACGTGGTCCAATTTAAAAGTTATAGGTCAATATTAAGGTCCGATACCGTGCCGTTAGTTAACATTGAAAAATGTCTTTGAATTTTTAAAGCATTTTAGAACGCTTATTTCCTCATTTTAAGCTTCTCAGAACACTTTATTTCGCATAGGCATACATAGTAAACTTTAGGGTCACGCTGTGTACCCCCTAATTGACCTATAATTATTTCCTGTGGTAGGGTACACTATAACCCTGTAATATAATACGTGGTCCAATTTAAAAATTATAGGTCAATATTAAGGTCCGATACCGTGCCGTTAGTTAACATAGAAAAGTGTCTTCGAATTTCCTTGTTTTAATGCACTATTTAAAATATACATAGTGTACCCCCTAATTGACCTATAATTATTTCCTGTGGTAGGGTACACTATTACCCTGTAATATAATACCTGGTCCAATTTAAATATTATGGGTCAATATTAAGGTCTGATATTGCGCCTTGCGTTAGTTAACCATTGAAAGATGTCTTTGAATTTTTAAAGCATTTTAGAACGCTTATTTCTTCATTTTAAGCTTCTCAGAACACTCTATTTCGTATAGGCATACACAGTAAACTTTAGGGTCACGCTGTGTACCACCTAATTGACCTATAATTATTTCCTGTGGTAAGGTACACTGTTACCTCGTAATATAATACGTGGTACAATTTAAAAATTATAGGTCAATATTAAGGTCCGATACCGTGCCGTTAGTTAACATAGAAAAGTGTCTTCGTATTTCCTTGTTTTAATGCACTATTTAAAATATACATAGTGTACCCCCTAAATGACCTATAATTATTTCCTGTGGTAGGGTACACTATTACCCTGTAATATAATAGGTGGTCCAATTTAAAAATTATAGGTCAATATTAAGGTCCGATACCGTGCCGTTAGTTAACATAGAAAAATGTCTTTGCATTTTTAAAGCATTTTAGAACGCTTATTTCCTCATTTTAAGCTTCTCAGAGCACTTTATTTCGCATAGGCATACATAGTAAACTTTGGGGTCACTCTGTGTACCCCCTAATTGACCTATAATTATTTCCTGTGATAGGGTACACTATAACCCTGTAATATAATACGTGGTCCAATTTAAAAATTATAGGTCAATATTAAGGTCCGATACCGTGCCGTTAGTTAACATAGAAAAGTGTCTTCGTATTTCCTTGTTTTAATGCACTATTTAAAATATACATAGTGTACCCCCTAATTGACCTATAATTATTTCCTGTGGGAGGGTACACTATTACCCTGTAATATAATACCTGGTCCAATATAAATATTATGGGTCAATATTAAGGTCTGATATTGCGCCTTGCGTTAGTTAACCATTGAAAGATGTCTTTGAATTTTTAAAGCATTTTAGAACGCTTATTTCTTCATTTTAAGCATCTCAAAACACTCTATTTCGCATAGGCATACATAGTAAAATTTAGGGTCACGCTGTGTACCCCCTAAATGACCTATAATTATTTCCTGTGGTAGGGTACACTATTACCCTGTAATATAATACGTGGTCCAATTTAAAAATTATAGGTCAATATTAAGGTCCGATACCGTGCCGTTAGTTAACATAGAAAAATGTCTTTGAATTTTTAAAGCATTTTAGAACGCTTATTTCCTCATTTTAAGCTTCTCAGAACACTTTATTTCGCGTAGGCATACATAGTAAACTTTAGGGTCACGCTGTGTACCCCCTAATTGACCTATAATTATTTCCTGTGGTAGGGTACACTATAACCCTGTAATATAATACGTGGTCGAATTTAAAAATTATAGGTCAATATTAAGGTCTGATATTGCGCCTTGCGTTAGTTAACCATTGAAAGATGTCTTTGAATTTTTAAAGCATTTTAGAACGCTTATTTCTTCATTTTAAGCTTCTCAAAACATTTTATTTCGCGTAGGCATACATAGTAAACTTTAGGGTCACGCTGTGTACCCCCTAATTGACCTATAATTATTTCCTGTGGTAGGGTACACTATAACCCTGTAATATAATACGTGGTCCAATTTAAAAATTATAGGTCAATATTAAGGTCCGATACCGTGCCGTTAGTTAACATAGAAAAGTGTCTTCGAATTTCCTTGTTTTAATGCACTATTTAAAATATACATAGTGTACCCCCTAATTGACCTATAATTATTTCCTGTGGTAGGGTACACTATTACCCTGTAACATAATACCTGGTCCAATTTAAATATTATGGGTCAATATTAAGGTCTGATATTGCGCCTTGCGTTAGTTAACCATTGAAAGATGTCTTTGAATTTTTAAAGCATTTTAGAACGCTTATTTCTTCATTTTAAGCATCTCAGAACACTCTATTTCGCATAGGCATATATAGTAAACTTTAGGGTCACGCTGTGTACCCCCTAATTGACCTATAATTATTTCCTGCGGTAGGGTACACTATTACCCTGTAATATAATACGTGGTCCAATTTAAAAATTATAGGTCAATATTAAGGTCTGATATTGCGCCTTGCGTTAGTTAACCATTGAAAGATGTCTTTGAATTTTTAAAGCATTTTAGAACGCTTATTTCTTCATTTTAAGCTTCTCTGAACACTCTATTTCGCATAGGCATACATAGTAAACTTTAGGGTCACGCTGTGTACCCCCTAATTGACCTATAATTATTTCCTGTGGTAGGGTACACTATTACCCTGTAATATAATACGTGGTCCAATTTAAAAATTATAGGTCAATATTAAGGTCCGATACCGTGCCGTTAGTTAACATAGAAAAGTGTCTTCGTATTTCCTTGTTTTAATGCACTATTTAAAATATACATAGTGTACCCCCTAATTGACCTATAATTATTTCCTGTGGAAGGGTACACTATTACCCTGTAATATAATACCTGGTCCAATATAAATATTATGTATCAATATTAAGGTCTGATATTGCGCCTTGCGTTAGTTAACCATTGAAAGATGTGTTTGAATTTTTAAAGCATTTTAGAACACTTATTTCTTCATTTTAAGCATCTCAAAACACTCTATTTCGCATAGGCATACATAGTAAAATTTAGGGTCACGCTGTGTACCCCCTAAATGACCTATAATTATTTCCTGTGGTAGGGCACACTATTACCCTGTAATATAATACGTGGTCCAATTTAAAAATTATAGGTCAATATTAAGGTCCGATACCGTGCCGTTAGTTAACATAGAAAAATGTCTTTGAATTTTTAAAGCATTTTAGAACGCTTATTTCCTCATTTTAAGCTTCTCAGAACACTTTATTTCGCATAGGCATACATAGTAAACTTTAGGGTCACGCTGTGTACCCCCTAATTGACCTATAATTATTTCCTGTGGTAGGGTACACTATAACCCTGTAATATAATACGTGGTCCAATTTAAAAATTATAGGTCAATATTAAGGTCCGATACCGTGCCGTTAGTTAACATAGAAAAGTGTCTTCGAATTTCCTTGTTTTAATGCACTATTTAAAATATACATAGTGTACCCCCTAATTGACCTATAATTATTTCCTGTGGTAGGGTACACTATTACCCTGTAATATAATACCTGGTCCAATTTAAATATTATGGGTCAATATTAAGGTCTGATATTGCGCCTTGCGTTAGTTAACCATTGAAAGATGTCTTTGAATTTTTAAAGCATTTTAGAACGCTTATTTCTTCATTTTAAGCTTCTCAGAACACTCTATTTCGTATAGGCATACACAGTAAACTTTAGGGTCACGCTGTGTACCACCTAATTGACCTATAATTATTTCCTGTGGTAAGGTACACTGTTACCTCGTAATATAATACGTGGTACAATTTAAAAATTATAGGTCAATATTAAGGTCCGATACCGTGCCGTTAGTTAACATAGAAAAGTGTCTTCGTATTTCCTTGTTTTAATGCACTATTTAAAATATACATAGTGTACCCCCTAAATGACCTATAATTATTTCCTGTGGTAGGGTACACTATTACCCTGTAATATAATAGGTGGTCCAATTTAAAAATTATAGGTCAATATTAAGGTCCGATACCGTGCCGTTAGTTAACATAGAAAAATGTCTTTGCATTTTTAAAGCATTTTAGAACGCTTATTTCCTCATTTTAAGCTTCTCAGAGCACTTTATTTCGCATAGGCATACATAGTAAACTTCGGGGTCACTCTGTGTACCCCCTAATTGACCTATAATTATTTCCTGTGGTAGGGTACACTATAACCCTGTAATATAATACGTGGTCCAATTTAAAAATTATAGGTCAATATTAAGGTCCGATACCGTGCCGTTAGTTAACATAGAAAAGTGTCTTCGTATTTCCTTGTTTTAATGCACTATTTAAAATATACATAGTGTACCCCCTAATTGACCTATAATTATTTCCTGTGGGAGGGTACACTATTACCCTGTAATATAATACCTGGTCCAATATAAATATTATGGGTCAATATTAAGGTCTGATATTGCGCCTTGCGTTAGTTAACCATTGAAAGATGTCTTTGAATTTTTAAAGCATTTTAGAACGCTTATTTCTTCATTTTAAGCATCTCAAAACACTCTATTTCGCATAGGCATACATAGTAAAATTTAGGGTCACGCTGTGTACCCCCTAAATGACCTATAATTATTTCCTGTGGTAGGGTACACTATTACCCTGTAATATAATACGTGGTCCAATTTAAAAATTATAGGTCAATATTAAGGTCCGATACCGTGCCGTTAGTTAACATAGAAAAATGTCTTTGAATTTTTAAAGCATTTTAGAACGCTTATTTCCTCATTTTAAACTTCTCAGAACACTTTATTTCGCGTAGGCATACATAGTAAACTTTAGGGTCACGCTGTGTACCCCCTAATTGACCTATAATTATTTCCTGTGGTAGGGTACACTATAACCCTGTAATATAATACGTGGTCCAATTTAAAAATTATAGGTCAATATTAAGGTCCGATACCGTGCCGTTAGTTAACATAGAAAAGTGTCTTCGAATTTCCTTGTTTTAATGCACTATTTAAAATATACTTAGTGTACCCCCTAATTGACCTATAATTATTTCCTGTGGTAGGGTACACTATTACCATGTAATATAATACCTGGTCCAATTTAAATATTATGATTCAATATTAAGGTCTGATATTGCGCCTTGCGCTAGTTAACCATTGAAAGATGTCTTTGAATTTTTAAAGCATTTTAGAACGCTTATTTCTTCATTTTAAGCTTCTCAGAACACTCTATTTCGCATAGGCATACATAGTAAACTTTAGGGTCACGCTGTGTACCCCCTAATTGACCTATAATTATTTCCTGCGGTAGGGTACACTATTACCCTGTAATATAATACGTGGTCCAATTTAAAAATTATAGGTCAATATTAAGGTCTGATATTGCGCCTTGCGTTAGTTAACCATTGAAAGATGTCTTTGAATTTTTAAAGCATTTTAGAACGCTTATTTCTTCATTTTAAGCTTCTCTGAACACTCTATTTCGCATAGGCATACATAGTAAACTTTAGGGTCACGCTGTGTACCCCTTAATTGACCTATAATTATTTCCTGTGGTAGGGTACACTATTACCCTGTAATATAATACGTGGTCCAATTTAAAAATTATAGGCCAATATTAAGGTCCGATACCGTGCCGTTAGTTAACATAGAAAAATGTCTTTGAATTTTTAAAGCATTTCAGAACGCTTATTTCCTCATTTTAAGCTTCTCAGAACACTTTATTTCGCATAGGCATACATAGTAACCTTTAGAGTCACGCTGTGTACCCCCTAATTGACCTATAATTATTTCCTGTGGTAGGGTACACTATAACCCTGTAATATAATACGTGGTCCAATTTAAAAATTATAGGTCAATATTAAGGTCCGATACCGTGCCGTTAGTTAACATAGAAAAGTGTCTTCGTATTTCCTTGTTTTAATGCACTATTTAAAATATACATAGTGTACCCCCTAATTGACCTATAATTATTTCCTGTGGGAGGGTACACTATTACCCTGTAATATAATACCTGGTCCAATATAAATATTATGGGTCAATATTAAGGTCTGATATTGCGCCTTGCGTTAGTTAACCATTGAAAGATGTCTTTGAATTTTTAAAGCATTTTAGAACGCTTATTTCTTCATTTTAAGCATCTCAAAACACTCTATTTCGCATAGGCATACATAGTAAAATTTAGGGTCACGCTGTGTACCCCCTAAATGACCTATAATTATTTCCTGTGGTAGGGTACACTATTACCCTGTAATATAATACGTGGTCCAATTTAAAAATTATAGGTCAATATTAAGGTCCGATACCGTGCCGATAGTTAACATAGAAAAATGTCTTTGAATTTTTAAAGCATTTTAGAACGCTTATTTCCTCATTTTAAACTTCTCAGAACACTTTATTTCGCGTAGGCATACATAGTAAACTTTAGGGTCACGCTGTGTACCCCCTAATTGACCTATAATTATTTCCTGTGGTAGGGTACACTATAACCCTGTAATATAATACGTGGTCCAATTTAAAAATTATAGGTCAATATTAAGGTCCGATACCGTGCCGTTAGTTAACATAGAAAAGTGTCTTCGAATTTCCTTGTTTTAATGCACTATTTAAAATATACTTAGTGTACCCCCTAATTGACCTATAATTATTTCCTGTGGTAGGGTACACTATTACCCTGTAATATAATACGTGGTCCAATTTAAAAATTATAGGTCAATATTAAGGTCTGATATTGCGCCTTGCGTTAGTTAACCATTGAAAGATGTCTTTGAATTTTTAAAGCATTTTAGAACGCTTATTTCTTCATTTTAAGCTTCTCTGAACACTCTATTTCGCATAGGCATACATAGTAAACTTTAGGGTCACGCTGTGTACCCCCTAATTGACCTATAATTATTTCCTGTGGTAGGGTACACTATTACCCTGTAATATAATAGGTGGTCCAATTTAAAAATTATAGGTCAATATTAAGGTCCGATACCGTGCCGTTAGTTAACATAGAAAAATGTCTTTGCATTTTTAAAGCATTTTAGAACGCTTATTTCCTCATTTTAAGCTTCTCAGAGCACTTTATTTCGCATAGGCATACATAGTAAACTTCGGGGTCACTCTGTGTACCCCCTAATTGACCTATAATTATTTCCTGTGGTAGGGTACACTATAACCCTGTAATATAATACGTGGTCCAATTTAAAAATTATAGGTCAATATTAAGGTCCGATACCGTGCCGTTAGTTAACATAGAAAAGTGTCTTCGTATTTCCTTGTTTTAATGCACTATTTAAAATATACATAGTGTACCCCCTAATTGACCTATAATTATTTCCTGTGGGAGGGTACACTATTACCCTGTAATATAATACCTGGTCCAATATAAATATTATGGGTCAATATTAAGGTCTGATATTGCGCCTTGCGTTAGTTAACCATTGAAAGATGTCTTTGAATTTTTAAAGCATTTTAGAACGCTTATTTCTTCATTTTAAGCATCTCAAAACACTCTATTTCGCATAGGCATACATAGTAAAATTTAGGGTCACGCTGTGTACCCCCTAAATGACCTATAATTATTTCCTGTGGTAGGGTACACTATTACCCTGTAATATAATACGTGGTCCAATTTAAAAATTATAGGTCAATATTAAGGTCCGATACCGTGCCGTTAGTTAACATAGAAAAATGTCTTTGAATTTTTAAAGCATTTTAGAACGCTTATTTCCTCATTTTAAACTTCTCAGAACACTTTATTTCGCGTAGGCATACATAGTAAACTTTAGGGTCACGCTGTGTACCCCCTAATTGACCTATAATTATTTCCTGTGGTAGGGTACACTATAACCCTGTAATATAATACGTGGTCCAATTTAAAAATTATAGGTCAATATTAAGGTCCGATACCGTGCCGTTAGTTAACATAGAAAAGTGTCTTCGAATTTCCTTGTTTTAATGCACTATTTAAAATATACTTAGTGTACCCCCTAATTGACCTATAATTATTTCCTGTGGTAGGGTACACTATTACCATGTAATATAATACCTGGTCCAATTTAAATATTATGATTCAATATTAAGGTCTGATATTGCGCCTTGCGCTAGTTAACCATTGAAAGATGTCTTTGAATTTTTAAAGCATTTTAGAACGCTTATTTCTTCATTTTAAGCTTCTCAGAACACTCTATTTCGCATAGGCATACATAGTAAACTTTAGGGTCACGCTGTGTACCCCCTAATTGACCTATAATTATTTCCTGCGGTAGGGTACACTATTACCCTGTAATATAATACGTGGTCCAATTTAAAAATTATAGGTCAATATTAAGGTCTGATATTGCGCCTTGCGTTAGTTAACCATTGAAAGATGTCTTTGAATTTTTAAAGCATTTTAGAACGCTTATTTCTTCATTTTAAGCTTCTCTGAACACTCTATTTCGCATAGGCATACATAGTAAACTTTAGGGTCACGCTGTGTACCCCCTAATTGACCTATAATTATTTCCTGTGGTAGGGTACACTATTACCCTGTAATATAATACGTGGTCCAATTTAAAAATTATAGGTCAATATTAAGGTCCGATACCGTGCCGTTAGTTAACATAGAAAAATGTCTTTGAATTTTTAAAGCATTTCAGAACGCTTATTTCCTCATTTTAAGCTTCTCAGAACACTTTATTTCGCATAGGCATACATAGTAACCTTTAGAGTCACGCTGTGTACCCCCTAATTGACCTATAATTATTTTCCGTGGTAGGGTACACTATCACCCTGTAATATAATACGTGGCCCAATTTGAAAATTTTAGTTTAATATTAAGGTCCGATACCGTGCCGTTAGTTAACATAGAAAAGAGTCTTCGAATTTCCTTGTTTTAATGCACTATTTAAAATATACATAGTGCACCCACTAATTGACCTATAATTATTTCCTGTTGTAGGGTACACTATTAAACTGTAATATAATACCTGGTCCAATTTAAATATTATGGTTCCATATTAAGGTCTGATATCGCGCCTTGCGTTAGTTAACCATTGAAAGATGTCTTTGAATTTTTAAAGCATTTTAGAACGCTAATTTCTTCATTTTAAGCTTCTCAGAACACTCGATTTCGCATAGGCATACATAGTAAACTTTAGGGTCACGCTGTGTTCCCCCTAATTGACATATAATTATTTCCTGTGGTAGGGTACACTATAACCCTGTAATATAATACGTGGTCCAATTTAAAAATTATAAGTCAATATTAAGGTCCGATACCGTGCCGGTAGTTAACATAGAAAAGTGTCTTCGAATTTCCTTGTTTTAATGCACTATTTAAAATATACATAGTGTACCCCCCAATTGACCTATAATTATTTCCTGTGGTAGGGTACACTATTACCCTGTAATATAATACCTGGTCCAATTTAAATATTATGGTTCCATATTAAGGTCTGATATCGCGCCTTGCGTTAGTTAACCATTGAAAGATGTCTTTGAATTTTTAAAGCATTTTAGAACGCTTATTTCCTCATTTTAAGCTTCTCAGAACACTTTATTTCGCATAGGCATACATAGTAAACTTTAGGGTCACGCTGTGTACCCCCTAAGAGACCTATAATTATTTCCCGTGGTAGGGAACAATATTACCCTGTAATATAATACGTGGTCCAATTTAAAAATTATAGTTCAATATTAAGGTCCGATACCGTACCGTTAGTTAACATAGAAAAATGTCTTTGAATTTATAAAGCATTTTAGAACGCTTATTTCCTCATTTTAAGCTTCTCAGAACACTTTATTTCGCATAGGCATACATAGTAAACTTTAGGGTCACGCTGTGTACCCCCTAATTGACCTATAATTATTTCCTGTGGTAGGGTACACTATAACCCTGTAATATAATACGTGGTCCAATTTAAAAATTATAGGTCAATATTAAGTTCCGATACCGTGCCGTTAGTTAACATAGAAAAATGTCTTTGAATTTTTAAAGCATTTTAGAACGCTTATTTCCTCATTTTAAGCTTCTCAGAACACTTTATTTCGCATAGGCATACATAGTGAACTTTAGGGTCACGCTGTGTACCCCCTAATTGACCTATAATTATTTCCTGTGGTAGGGTACACTATAACCCTGTAATATAATATGTGGTCCAATTTAAAAATTATAGGTCAATATTAAGGTCCGATACCGTGCCGTTAGTTAACATAGAAAAGTGTCTTCGTATTTCCTTGTTTTAATGCACTATTTAAAATATACATAGTGTACCCCCTAATTGACCTATAATTATTTCCTGTGGGAGGGTACACTATTACCCTGTAATATAATACCTGGTCCAATTTAAATATTATGATTCAATATTAAGGTCTGATATTGCGCCTTGCGCTAGTTAACCATTGAAAGATGTCTTTGAATTTTAAAAGCATTCTAGAGCGCATATTTCTTCATTTTAAGCTTCTCAGAACACTTTATTTCGCATAGGCATGCATAGTAAACTTTAGGGTCACGCTGTGTACCCCCTAATTGACCTATAATTATTTCCTGTGGTAGGGTACACTATTACCCTGTAATATAATACGTGGTCCAATTTAAAAATTATAGGTCAATATTAAGGTCCGATACCGTGCCGTTAGTTAACATAGAAAAATGTCTTTGAATTTTTAAAGCATTTTAGAACGCTTATTTCCTCATTTTAAGCTTCTCAGAACACTTTATTTCGCATAGGCATACATAGTAACCTTTAGGGTCACGCTGTGTACCCCCTAATTGACCTATAATTATTTTCCGTGGTAGGGTACACTATCACCCTGTAATATAATACGTGGCCCAATTTAAAAATTTTAGTTTAATATTAAGGTCCGATACCGTGCCGTTAGTTAACATAGAAAAGAGTCTTCGAATTTCCTTGTTTTAATGCACTATTTAAAATATACATAGTGCACCCCCTAATTGACCTATAATTATTTCCTGTGGTAGGGTACACTATTACCCTGTAATATAATACCTGGTCCAATTTAAATATTATGGGTCAATATTAAGGTCTGATATTGCGCCTTGCGTTAGTTAACCATTGAAAGATGTCTTTGAATTTTTAAAGCATTTTAGAACGCTTATTTCTTCATTTTAAGCTTCTCAGAACACTCTATTTCGTATAGGCATACACAGTAAACTTTAGGGTCACGCTGTGTACCACCTAATTGACCTATAATTATTTCCTGTGGTAAGGTACTTTGTTACCTCGTAATATAATACGTGGTACAATTTAAAAATTATAGGTCAATATTAAGGTCCGATACCGTGCCGTTAGTTAACATAGAAAAGTGTCTTCGTATTTCCTTGTTTTAATGCACTATTTAGAATATACATAGTGTACCCCCTAAATGACCTATAATTATTTCCTGTGGTAGGGTACACTATTACCCTGTAATATAATAGGTGGTCCAATTTAAAAATTATAGGTCAATATTAAGGTCCGATACCGTGCCGTTAGTTAACATAGAAAAATGTCTTTGCATTTTTAAAGCATTTTAGAACGCTTATTTCCTCATTTTAAGCTTCTCAGAGCACTTTATTTCGCATAGGCATACATAGTAAACTTTGGGGTCACTCTGTGTACCCCCTAATTGACCTATAATTATTTCCTGTGGTAGGGTACACTATAACCCTGTAATATAATACGTGGACCAATTTAAAAATTATAGGTCAATATTAAGGTCCGATACCGTGCCGTTAGTTAACATAGAAAAGTGTCTTCGTATTTCCTTGTTTTAATGCACTATTTAAAATATACATAGTGTACCCCCTAATTGACCTATAATTATTTCCTGTGGGAGGGTACACTATTACCCTGTAATATAATACCTGGTCCAATATAAATATTATGGGTCAATATTAAGGTCTGATATTGCGCCTTGCGTTAGTTAACCATTGAAAGATGTCTTTGAATTTTTAAAGCATTTTAGAACGCTTATTTCTTCATTTTAAGCATCTCAAAACACTCTATTTCGCATAGGCATACATAGTAAAATTTAGGTTCACGCTGTGTACCCCCTAAATGACCTATAATTATTTCCTGTGGTAGGGTACACTATTACCCTGTAATATAATACGTGGTCCAATTTAAAAATTATTGGTCAATATTAAGGTCCGATACCGTGCCGTTAGTTAACATAGAAAAATGTCTTTGAATTTTTAAAGCATTTTAGAACGCTTATTTCCTCATTTTAAGCTTCTCAGAACACTTTATTTCGCGTAGGCATACATAGTAAACTTTAGGGTCACGCTGTGTACCCCCTAATTGACCTATAATTATTTCCTGTGGTAGGGTACACTATAACCCTGTAATATAATACGTGGTCCAATTTAAAAATTATAGGTCAATATTAAGGTCCGATACCGTGCCGTTAGTTAACATAGAAAAGTGTCTTCGAATTTCCTTGTTTTAATGCACTATTTAAAATATACTTAGTGTACCCCCTAATTGACCTATAATTATTTCCTGTGGTAGGGTACACTATTACCATGTAATATAATACCTGGTCCAATTTAAATATTATGATTCAATATTAAGGTCTGATATTGCGCCTTGCGCTAGTTAACCATTGAAAGATGTCTTTGAATTTTTAAAGCATTTTAGAACGCTTATTTCTTCATTTTAAGCTTCTCAGAACACTCTATTTCGCATAGGCATACATAGTAAACTTTAGGGTCACGCTGTGTACCCCCTAATTGACCTATAATTATTTCCTGCGGTAGGGTACACTATTACCCTGTAATATAATACGTGGTCCAATTTAAAAATTATAGGTCAATATTAAGGTCTGATATTGCGCCTTGCGTTAGTTAACCATTGAAAGATGTCTTTGAATTTTTAAAGCATTTTAGAACGCTTATTTCTTCATTTTAAGCTTCTCTGAACACTCTATTTCGCATAGGCATACATAGTAAACTTTAGGGTCACGCTGTGTACCCCCTAATTGACCTATAATTATTTCCTGTGGTAGGGTACACTATTACCCTGTAATATAATACGTGGTCCAATTTAAAAATTATAGGTCAATATTAAGGTCCGATACCGTGCCGTTAGTTAACATAGAAAAATGTCTTTGAATTTTTAAAGCATTTTAGAACGCTTATTTCCTCATTTTAAGCTTCTCAGAACACTTTATTTCGCATAGGCATACATAGTAACCTTTAGAGTCACGCTGTGTACCCCCTAATTGACCTATAATTATTTTCCGTGGTAGGGTACACTATCACCCTGTAATATAATACGTGGCCCAATTTGAAAATTTTAGTTTAATATTAAGGTCCGATACCGTGCCGTTAGTTAACATAGAAAAGAGTCTTCGAATTTCCTTGTTTTAATGCACTATTTAAAATATACATAGTGCACCCACTAATTGACCTATAATTATTTCCTGTTGTAGGGTACACTATTAAACTGTAATATAATACCTGGTCCAATTTAAATATTATGGTTCCATATTAAGGTCTGATATCGCGCCTTGCGTTAGTTAACCATTGAAAGATGTCTTTGAATTTTTAAAGCATTTTAGAACGCTAATTTCTTCATTTTAAGCTTCTCAGAACACTCGATTTCGCATAGGCATACATAGTAAACTTTAGGGTCACGCTGTGTTCCCCCTAATTGACATATAATTATTTCCTGTGGTAGGGTACACTATAACCCTGTAATATAATACGTGGTCCAATTTAAAAATTATAAGTCAATATTAAGGTCCGATACCGTGCCGGTAGTTAACATAGAAAAGTGTCTTCGAATTTCCTTGTTTTAATGCACTATTTAAAATATACATAGTGTACCCCCCAATTGACCTATAATTATTTCCTGTGGTAGGGTACACTATTACCCTGTAATATAATACCTGGTCCAATTTAAATATTATGGTTCCATATTAAGGTCTGATATCGCGCCTTGCGTTAGTTAACCATTGAAAGATGTCTTTGAATTTTTAAAGCATTTTAGAACGCTTATTTCCTCATTTTAAGCTTCTCAGAACACTTTATTTCGCATAGGCATACATAGTAAACTTTAGGGTCACGCTGTGTACCCCCTAAGAGACCTATAATTATTTCCCGTGGTAGGGAACAATATTACCCTGTAATATAATACGTGGTCCAATTTAAAAATTATAGTTCAATATTAAGGTCCGATACCGTACCGTTAGTTAACATAGAAAAATGTCTTTGAATTTATAAAGCATTTTAGAACGCTTATTTCCTCATTTTAAGCTTCTCAGAACACTTTATTTCGCATAGGCATACATAGTAAACTTTAGGGTCACGCTGTGTACCCCCTAATTGACCTATAATTATTTCCTGTGGTAGGGTACACTATAACCCTGTAATATAATACGTGGTCCAATTTAAAAATTATAGGTCAATATTAAGTTCCGATACCGTGCCGTTAGTTAACATAGAAAAATGTCTTTGAATTTTTAAAGCATTTTAGAACGCTTATTTCCTCATTTTAAGCTTCTCAGAACACTTTATTTCGCATAGGCATACATAGTGAACTTTAGGGTCACGCTGTGTACCCCCTAATTGACCTATAATTATTTCCTGTGGTAGGGTACACTATAACCCTGTAATATAATATGTGGTCCAATTTAAAAATTATAGGTCAATATTAAGGTCCGATACCGTGCCGTTAGTTAACATAGAAAAGTGTCTTCGTATTTCCTTGTTTTAATGCACTATTTAAAATATACATAGTGTACCCCCTAATTGACCTATAATTATTTCCTGTGGGAGGGTACACTATTACCCTGTAATATAATACCTGGTCCAATTTAAATATTATGATTCAATATTAAGGTCTGATATTGCGCCTTGCGCTAGTTAACCATTGAAAGATGTCTTTGAATTTTAAAAGCATTTTAGAGCGCATATTTCTTCATTTTAAGCTTCTCAGAACACTTTATTTCGCATAGGCATGCATAGTAAACTTTAGGGTCACGCTGTGTACCCCCTAATTGACCTATAATTATTTCCTGTGGTAGGGTACACTATTACCCTGTAATATAATACGTGGTCCAATTTAAAAATTATAGGTCAATATTAAGGTCCGATACCGTGCCGTTAGTTAACATAGAAAAATGTCTTTGAATTTTTAAAGCATTTTAGAACGCTTATTTCCTCATTTTAAGCTTCTCAGAACACTTTATTTCGCATAGGCATACATAGTAACCTTTAGGGTCACGCTGTGTACCCCCTAATTGACCTATAATTATTTTCCGTGGTAGGGTACACTATCACCCTGTAATATAATACGTGGCCCAATTTAAAAATTTTAGTTTAATATTAAGGTCCGATACCGTGCCGTTAGTTAACATAGAAAAGAGTCTTCGAATTTCCTTGTTTTAATGCACTATTTAAAATATACATAGTGCACCCCCTAATTGACCTATAATTATTTCCTGTTGTAGGGTACACTATTACCCTGTAATATAATACCTGGTCCAATTTAAATATCATGGTTCCATATTAAGGTCTGATATCGCGCCTTGCGTTAGTTAACCATTGAAAGATGTCTTTGAATTTTTAAAGCATTTTAGAACGCTTATTTCCTCATTTTAAGCTTCTCAGAACACTTTATTTCACATAGGCATACATAGTAAACTTTAGGGTCCCGCTGTGAACCCCCTAAGAGACCTATAATTATTTCCCGTGGTAGGGAACAATATTACCCTGTAATATAATACGTGGTCCAATTTAAAAATTATAGTTCAATATTAAGGTCCGATACCGTGCCGTTAGTTAACATAGAAAAATGTCTTTGAATTTTTAAAGCATTTTAGAACGCTTATTTCCTCATTTTAAGCTTCTCAGAGCACTTTATTTCGCATAGGCATACATAGTGAACTTTAGGGTCACGCTGTGTACCCCCTAATTGACCTATAATTATTTCCTGTGGTAGGGTACACTATAACCCTGTAATATAATATGTGGTCCAATTTAAAAATTATAGGTCAATA
This sequence comes from Parasteatoda tepidariorum, assembly GCF_982258835.1. Classification (NCBI taxonomy): domain Eukaryota; kingdom Metazoa; phylum Arthropoda; class Arachnida; order Araneae; family Theridiidae; genus Parasteatoda; species Parasteatoda tepidariorum. Next base: position 448,487 of record NW_028257388.1, on the reverse strand, counting down.
TTAAGGTCCGATACCGTGCCGTTAGTTAACATAGAAAAATGTCTTTGAATTTTTAAAGCATTTTAGAACGCTTATTTCCTCATTTTAAGCTTCTCAGAGCACTTTATTTCGCATAGGCATACATAGTAAACTTTGGGGTCACTCTGTGTACCCCCTAATTGACCTATAATTATTTCCTGTGGTAGGGTACACTATAACCCTGTAATATAATACGTGGTCCAATTTAAAATTTAAAGGTCAATATTAAGGTCCGATACCGTGCCGTTAGTTAACATAGAAAAGTGTCTTCGTATTTCCTTGTTTTAATGCACTATTTAAAATATACATAGTGTACCCCCTAATTGACCTATAATTATTTCCTGTGGGAGGGTACACTATTACCCTGTAATATAATGCCTGGTCCAATATAAATATTATGGGTCAATATTAAGGTCTGATATTGCGCCTTGCGTTAGTTAACCATTGAAAGATGTCTTTGAATTTTTAAAGCATTTTAGAACGCTTATTTCTTCATTTTAAGCATCTCAAAACACTCTATTTCGCATAGGCATACATAGTAAAATTTAGGGTCACGCTGTGTACCCCCTAAATGACCTATAATTATTTCCTGTGGTAGGGTACACTATTACCCTGTAATATAATACGTGGTCCAATTTAAAAATTATAGGTCAATATTAAGGTCCGATACCGTGCCGTTAGTTAACATAGAAAAATGTCTTTGAATTTTTAAAGCATTTTAGAACGCTTATTTCCCCATTTTAAGCTTCTCAGAACACTTTATTTCGCGTAGGCATACATAGTAAACTTTAGGGTCACGCTGTGTACCCCCTAATTGACCTATAATTATTTCCTGTGGTAGGGTACACTATAACCCTGTAATATAATACGTGGTCCAATTTAAAAATTATAGGTCAATATTAAGGTCCGATACCGTGCCGTTAGTTAACATAGAAAAGTGTCTTCGAATTTCCTTGTTTTAATGCACTATTTAAAATATACTTAGTGTACCCCCTAATTGACCTATAATTATTTCCTGTGGTAGGGTACACTATTACCCTGTAATACAATACCTGGTCCAATTTAAATATTATGGGTCAATATTAAGGTCTGATATTGCGCCTTGCGTTAGTTAACCATTGAAAGATGTCTTTGAATTTTTAAAGCATTTTAGAACGCTTATTTCTTCATTTTAAGCTTCTCAGAACACTTTATTTCGCATACGCATACATAGTAAACTTTAGGGTTACGCTGTGTACCCCCTAATTGACCTATAATTATTTTACGTGGTAGGGTACACTATAACCCTGTAATATAATAGGTGGTTCAATTTAAAAATTTTAGGTCAATATTAAGGTCCGATACCGTGCCGTTAGTTAACATAGAAAAGTGTCTTCGAATTTCCTTGTTTTATACACTATTTAAAATATACATAGTGTACCCCCTAATTGACCTATAATTATTTCCTGTGGTAGGGTACACTATTACCATGTAATATAATACCTGGTCCAATTTAAATATTATGATTCAATATTAAGGTCTGATATTGCGCCTTGCGCTAGTTAACCATTGAAAGATGTCTTTGAATTTTTAAAGCATTTTAGAACGCTTATTTCTTCATTTTAAGCTTCTCAGAACACTCTATTTCGCATAGGCATACATAGTAAACTTTAGGGTCACGCTGTGTACCCCCTAATTGACCTATAATTATTTCCTGCGGTAGGGTACACTATTACCCTGTAATATAATACGTGGTCCAATTTAAAAATTATAGGTCAATATTAAGGTCTGATATTGCGCCTTGCGTTAGTTAACCATTGAAAGATGTCTTTGAATTTTTAAAGCATTTTAGAACGCTTATTTCTTCATTTTAAGCTTCTCTGAACACTCTATTTCGCATAGGCATACATAGTAAACTTTAGGGTCACGCTGTGTACCCCCTAATTGACCTATAATTATTTCCTGTGGTAGGGTACACTATTACCCTGTAATATAATACGTGGTCCAATTTAAAAATTATAGGTCAATATTAAGGTCCGATACCGTGCCGTTAGTTAACATAGAAAAATGTCTTTGAATTTTTAAAGCATTTTAGAACGCTTATTTCCTCATTTTAAGCTTCTCAGAACACTTTATTTCGCATAGGCATACATAGTAACCTTTAGAGTCACGCTGTGTACCCCCTAATTGACCTATAATTATTTTCCGTGGTAGGGTACACTATCACCCTGTAATATAATACGTGGCCCAATTTGAAAATTTTAGTTTAATATTAAGGTCCGATACCGTGCCGTTAGTTAACATAGAAAAGAGTCTTCGAATTTCCTTGTTTTAATGCACTATTTAAAATATACATAGTGCACCCACTAATTGACCTATAATTATTTCCTGTTGTAGGGTACACTATTAAACTGTAATATAATACCTGGTCCAATTTAAATATTATGGTTCCATATTAAGGTCTGATATCGCGCCTTGCGTTAGTTAACCATTGAAAGATGTCTTTGAATTTTTAAAGCATTTTAGAACGCTAATTTCTTCATTTTAAGCTTCTCAGAACACTCGATTTCGCATAGGCATACATAGTAAACTTTAGGGTCACGCTGTGTTCCCCCTAATTGACATATAATTATTTCCTGTGGTAGGGTACACTATAACCCTGTAATATAATACGTGGTCCAATTTAAAAATTATAGGTCAATATTAAGTTCCGATACCGTGCCGTTAGTTAACATAGAAAAATGTCTTTGAATTTTTAAAGCATTTTAGAACGCTTATTTCCTCATTTTAAGCTTCTCAGAACACTTTATTTCGCATAGGCATACATAGTGAACTTTAGGGTCACGCTGTGTACCCCCTAATTGACCTATAATTATTTCCTGTGGTAGGGTACACTATAACCCTGTAATATAATATGTGGTCCAATTTAAAAATTATAGGTCAATATTAAGGTCCGATACCGTGCCGTTAGTTAACATAGAAAAATGTCTTTGAATTTACAAAGCATTTTAGAACGCTTATTTCCTCATTTTAAGCTTCTCAGAGCACTTTATTTCGCATAGGCATACATAGTAAACTTTGGGGTCACTCTGTGTACCCCCTAATTGACCTATAATTATTTCCTGTGGTAGGGTACACTATAACCCTGTAATATAATACGTGGTCCAATTTAAAAATTATAGGTCAATATTAAGGTCCGATACCGTGCCGTTAGTTAACATAGAAAAGTGTCTTCGTATTTCCTTGTTTTAATGCACTATTTAAAATATACATAGTGTACCCCCTAATTGACCTATAATTATTTCCTGTGGGAGGGTACACTATTACCCTGTAATATAATACCTGGTCCAATTTAAATATTATGATTCAATATTAAGGTCTGATATTGCGCCTTGCGCTAGTTAACCATTGAAAGATGTCTTTGAATTTTAAAAGCATTTTAGAGCGCATATTTCTTCATTTTAAGCTTCTCAGAACACTTTATTTCGCATAGGCATGCATAGTAAACTTAAGGGTCACGCTGTGTACCCCCTAATTGACCTATAATTATTTCCTGTGGTAGGGTACACTATTACCCTGTAATATAATACGTGGTCCAATTTAAAAATTATAGGTCAATATTAAGGTCCGATACCGTGCCGTTAGTTAACATAGAAAAATGTCTTTGAATTTTTAAAGCATTTTAGAACGCTTATTTCCTCATTTTAAGCTTCTCAGAACACTTTATTTCGCATAGGCATACATAGTAACCTTTAGAGTCACGCTGTGTACCCCCTAATTGACCTATAATTATTTTCCGTGGTAGGGTACACTATCACCCTGTAATATAATACGTGGCCCAATTTGAAAATTTTAGTTTAATATTAAGGTCCGATACCGTGCCGTTAGTTAACATAGAAAAGAGTCATCGAATTTCCTTGTTTTAATGCACTATTTAAAATATACATAGTGCACCCACTAATTGACCTATAATTATTTCCTGTTGTAGGGTACACTATTAAACTGTAATATAATACCTGGTCCAATTTAAATATTATGGTTCCATATTAAGGTCTGATATCGCGCCTTGCGTTAGTTAACCATTGAAAGATGTCTTTGAATTTTTAAAGCATTTTAGAACGCTAATTTCTTCATTTTAAGCTTCTCAGAACACTCGATTTCGCATAGGCATACATAGTAAACTTTAGGGTCACGCTGTGTTCCCCCTAATTGACATATAATTATTTCCTGTGGTAGGGTACACTATAACCCTGTAATATAATACGTGGTCCAATTTAAAAATTATAAGTCAATATTAAGGTCCGATACCGTGCCGGTAGTTAACATAGAAAAGTGTCTTCGAATTTCCTTGTTTTAATGCACTATTTAAAATATACATAGTGTACCCCCCAATTGACCTATAATTATTTCCTGTGGTAGGGTACACTATTACCCTGTAATATAATACCTGGTCCAATTTAAATATTATGGTTCCATATTAAGGTCTGATATCGCGCCTTGCGTTAGTTAACCATTGAAAGATGTCTTTGAATTTTTAAAGCATTTTAGAACGCTTATTTCCTCATTTTAAGCTTCTCAGAACACTTTATTTCGCATAGGCATACATAGTAAACTTTAGGGTCACGCTGTGTACCCCCTAAGAGACCTATAATTATTTCCCGTGGTAGGGAACAATATTACCCTGTAATATAATACGTGGTCCAATTTAAAAATTATAGTTCAATATTAAGGTCCGATACCGTACCGTTAGTTAACATAGAAAAATGTCTTTGAATTTATAAAGCATTTTAGAATGCTTATTTCCTCATTTTAAGCTTCTCAGAACACTTTATTTCGCATAGGCATACATAGTAAACTTTAGGGTCACGCTGTGTACCCCCTAATTGACCTATAATTATTTCCTGTGGTAGGGTACACTATAACCCTGTAATATAATACGTGGTCCAATTTAAAAATTATAGGTCAATATTAAGTTCCGATACCGTGCCGTTAGTTAACATAGAAAAATGTCTTTGAATTTTTAAAGCATTTTAGAACGCTTATTTCCTCATTTTAAGCTTCTCAGAACACTTTATTTCGCATAGGCATACATAGTGAACTTTAGGGTCACGCTGTGTACCCCCTAATTGACCTATAATTATTTCCTGTGGTAGGGTACACTATAACCCTGTAATATAATATGTGGTCCAATTTAAAAATTATAGGTCAATATTAAGGTCCGATACCGTGCCGTTAGTTAACATAGAAAAGTGTCTTCGTATTTCCTTGTTTTAATGCACTATTTAAAATATACATAGTGCACCCCCTAATTGACCTATAATTATTTCCTGTTGTAGGGTACACTATTACCCTGTAATATAATACCTGGTCCAATTTAAATATCATGGTTCCATATTAAGGTCTGATATCGCGCCTTGCGTTAGTTAACCATTGAAAGATGTCTTTGAATTTTTAAAGCATTTTAGAACGCTTATTTCCTCATTTTAAGCTTCTCAGAACACTTTATTTCGCATAGGCATACATAGTAAACTTTAGGGTCCCGCTGTGAACCCCCTAAGAGACCTATAATTATTTCCCGTGGTAGGGAACAATATTACCCTGTAATATAATACGTGGTCCAATTTAAAAATTATAGTTCAATATTAAGGTCCGTTACCGTGCCGTTAGTTAACATAGAAAAATGTCTTTGAATTTTTAAAGCATTTTAGAACGCTTATTTCCTCATTTTAAGCTTCTCAGAGCACTTTATTTCGCATAGGCATACATAGTGAACTTTAGGGTCACGCTGTGTACCCCCTAATTGACCTATAATTATTTCCTGTGGTAGGGTACACTATAACCCTGTAATATAATATGTGGTCCAATTTAAAAATTATAGGTCAATATTAAGGTCCGATACCGTGCCGTTAGTTAACATAGAAAAATGTCTTTGAATTTTTAAAGCATTTTAGAACGCTTATTTCCTCATTTTAAGCTTCTCAGAGCACTTTATTTCGCATAGGCATACATAGTAAACTTTGGGGTCACTCTGTGTACCCCCTAATTGACCTATAATTATTTCCTGTGGTAGGGTACACTATAACCCTGTAATATAATACGTGGTCCAATTTAAAATTTAAAGGTCAAAATTAAGGTCCGATACCGTGCCGTTAGTTAACATAGAAAAGTGTCTTCGTATTTCCTTGTTTTAATGCACTATTTAAAATATACATAGTGTACCCCCTAATTGACCTATAATTATTTCCTGTGGGAGGGTACACTATTACCCTGTAATATAATACCTGGTCCAATATAAATATTATGGGTCAATATTAAGGTCTGATATTGTGCCTTGCGTTAGTTAACCATTGAAAGATGACTTTGAATTTTTAAAGCATTTTAGAACGCTTATTTCTTCATTTTAAGCATCTCAGAACACTCTATTTCGCATAGGCATACATAGTAAAATTTAGGGTCACGCTGTGTACCCCCTAAATGACCTATAATTATTTCCTGTGGTAGGGTACACTATTACCCTGTAATATAATACGTGGTCCAATTTAAAAATTATCGGTCAATATTAAGGTCCGATACCGTGCCGTTAGTTAACATAGAACAATGTCTTTGAATTTTTAAAGCATATTAGAACGCTTATTTCCTCATTTTAAGCTTCTCAGAACACTTTATTTCGCATAGGCATACATAGTAACCTTTAGGGTCACGCTGTGTACCCCCTAATTGACCTATAATTATTTTCCGTGGTAGGGTACACTATCACCCTGTAATATAATACGTGGCCCAATTTAAAAATTTTAGTTTAATATTAAGGTCCGATACCGTGCCGTTAGTTAACATAGAAAAGAGTCTTCGAATTTCCTTGTTTTAATGCACTATTTAAAATATACATAGTGCACCCCCTAATTGACCTATAATCATTTCCTGTTTAAGGGTACACTATTACCCTGTAATATAATACCTGGTCCAATTTAAATATTATGGTTCCATATTAAGGTCTGATATCGCGCCTTGTGTTAGTTAACCATTGAAAGATGTCTTTGAATTTTTAAAGCATTTTAGAACGCTAATTTCTTCATTTTAAGCTTCTCAGAACACTCGATTTCGCATAGGCATACATAGTAAACTTTAAGGTCACGCTGTGTACCCCCTAATTGACATATAATTATTTCCTGTGGTAGGGTACACTATAACCCTGTAATATAATACGTGGTCCAATTTAAAAATTATAGGTCAATATTAAGGTCCGATACCGTGCCGTTAGTTAACATAGAAAAATGTCTTTGAATTTTTAAAGCATTTTAGAACGCTTATTTCCTCATTTTAAGCTTCTCAGAACACTTTATTTCGCATAAGCATACATAGTAAACCTTAGGGTCACGCTGTGTACCCCCTAAGAGACCTATAATTATTTCCCGTGGTAGGGAACAATATTACCCTGTAATATAATACGTGATCCAATTTAAAAATTATAGTTCAATATTAAGGTCCGATACCGTGCCGTTAGTTAACATAGAAAAGTGTCTTCGTATTTCCTTGTTTTAATGCACTATTTAAAATATACATAGTGTACCCCCTAATTGACCTATAATTATTTCCTGTGGGAGGGTACACTATTACCCTGTAATATAATACCTGGTCCAATATAAATATTATGGGTCAATATTAAGGTCTGATATTGCGCCTTGCGTTAGTTAAAAATTGAAAGATGTCTTTGAATTTTTAAAGCATTTTAGAACGCTTATTTCTTCATTTTAAGCATCTCAGAACACTCTATTTCGCATAGGCATACATAGTAAAATTTAGGGTCACGCTGTGTACCCCCTAAATGACCTATAATTATTTCCTGTGGTAGGGTACACTATTACCCTGTAATATAATACGTGGTCCAATTTAAAAATTATAGGTCAATATTAAGGTCCGATACCGTGCCGTTAGTTAACATAGAAAAATGTCTTTGAATTTTTAAAGCATTTTAGAACGCTTATTTCCTCATTTTAAGCTTCTCAGAACACTTTTTTCGCATAGGCATACATAGTAACCTTTAGGGTCACGCTGTGTACCCCCTAATTGACCTATAATTATTTTCCGTGGTAGGGTACACTATCACCCTGTAATATAATACGTGGCCCAATTTAAAAATTTTAGTTTAATATTAAGGTCCGATACCGTGCCGTTAGTTAACATAGAAAAGAGTCTTCGAATTTCCTTGTTTTAATGCACTATTTAAAATATACATAGTGCACCCCCTAATTGACCTATAATTATTTCCTGTTGTAGGGTACACTATTACCCTGTAATATAATACCTGGTCCAATTTAAATATTATGGTTCCATATTAAGGTCTGATATCGCGCCTTGCGTTAGTTAACCATTGAAAGATGTCTTTGAATTTTTAAAGCATTTTAGAACGCTTATTTCCACATTTTAAGCTTCTCAGAACACTTTATTTCGCATAGGCATACATAGTAAACTTTAGGGTCACGCTGTGTACCCCCTAAGAGACCTATAATTATTTCCCGTGGTAGGGAACAATATTACCCTGTAATATAATACGTGGTCCAATTTAAAAATTATAGGTCATTATTAAGGTCCGATACCGTACCGTTAGTTAACATAGAAAAATGTCTTTGAATTTTTAAAGCATTTTAGAACGCTTATTTCCTCATTTTAAGCTTCTCAGAACACTTTATTTCGCATAGGCATACATAGTAAACTTTAGGGTCACGCTGTGTACCCCCTAAATGACCTATAATTATTTCCCGTATTAGGGAACAATATTACCCTGTAATAAAATACGTGGTCCGATTTAAAAATTATAGGTAAATATTAAGGTCCGATACCGTACCGTTAGTTAACATAGAAAAATGTGTTTGAATTTTTAAAGCATTTTAGAACGCTTATTTCCTCATTTTAAGCTTCTCAGAACACTTTATTTCGCATAGGCATACATAGTAAACTTTAGGGTCACGCTGTGTACCCCCTAATTGACCTATAATTATTTCCTGTGGTAGGGTACACTATAACCCTGTAATATAATACGTGGTCCAATTTAAAAATTATAGGTCAATATTAAGGTCCGATACCGTGCCGTTAGTTAACATAGAAAAATGTCTTTGAATTTTTAAAGCATTTTAGAACGCTTATTTCCTCATTTTAAGCTTCTCAGAACACTTTATTTCGCATAGGCATACATAGTAACCTTTAGGGTCACGCTGTGTACCCCCTAATTGACCTATAATTATTTTCCGTGGTAGGGTACACTATCACCCTGTAATATAATACGTGGCCCAATTTAAAAATTTTAGTTTAATATTAAGGTCCGATACCGTGCCGTTAGTTAACATAGAAAAGAGTCTTCGAATTTCCTTGTTTTAATGCACTATTTAAAATATACATAGTGCACCCCCTAATTGACCTATAATTATTTCCTGTTGTAGGGTACACTATTACCCTGTAATATAATACCTGGTCCAATTTAAATATTATGGTTCCATATTAAGGTCTGATATCGCGCCTTGCGTTAGTTAACCATTGAAAGATGTCTTTGAATTTTTAAAGCATTTTAGAACGCTTATTTCCTCATTTTAAGCTTCTCAGAACACTTTATTTCGCATAGGCATACATAGTAAACTTTAGGGTCACGCTGTGTACCCCCTAAGAGACCTATAATTATTTCCCGTGGTAGGGAACAATATTACCCTGTAATATAATACGTGGTCCAATTTAAAAATTATAGGTCATTATTAAGGTCCGATACCGTACCGTTAGTTAACATAGAAAAAAGTCTTTGAATTTTTAAAGCATTTTAGAACGCTTATTTCCTCATTTTAAGCTTCTCAGAACACTTTATTTCGCATAGGCATACATAGTAAACTTTAGGGTCACGCTGTGTACCCCCTAAATGACCTATAATTATTTCCCGTATTAGGGAACAATATTACCCTGTAATAAAATACGTGGTCCAATTTAAAAATTATAGGTAAATATTAAGGTCCGATACCGTACCGTTAGTTAACATAGAAAAATGTGTTTGAATTTTTAAAGCATTTTAGAACGCTTATTTCCTCATTTTAAGCTTCTCAGAACACTTTATTTCGCATAGGCATACATAGTAAACTTTAGGGTCACGCTGTGTACCCCCTAATTGACCTATAATTATTTCCTGTGGTAGGGTACACTATAACCCTGTAATATAATACGTGGTCCAATCTAAAATTTATAGGTCAATATTAAGGTCTGATATTGCGCCTTGCGTTAGTTAACCATTGAAAGATGTCTTTGAATTTTTAAAGCATTTTAGAACGCTTATTTCTTCATTTTAAGCTTCTCAAAACATTCTATTTCGCATAGGCATACATAGTAAACTTTAGGGACACGCTGTGTACCCCCTAATTGAAATATAATTATTTCCTGTGGTAGGGTACACTATAACCCTGTAATATAATACGTGGTCCATTTTAAAAATTATCGGTCAATATTAAGGTCCGATAGCGTGCCGTTAGTTAACATAGAAAAGAGTCTTCGAATTTCCTTGTTTTAATGCACTATTTAAAATATACATTGTGTACCCCCTAATTGACCTATAATTATTTCCTGTTGTAGGGTTCACTATTACCCTGTAATATAATACCTGGTCCAATTTAAATATTATGGTACCATATTAAGGTCTGATATTGCGCCTTGCATTAGTTAACCATTGAAAGATGTCTTTGAATTTTTAAAGCATTTTAGAACGCTTATTTCTTCATTTTAAGCTTCTCAAAACACTCTATTTCGCATAGGCATACATAGTAAACTTTAGGGTCACGCTGTGTACCCCCTAATTGACATATAATTATTTCCTGTCGTAGGGTACACTATAACCCTGTAATATAATACGTGGTCCAATTTAAAAATTATAGGTCAATATTAAGGTCCGATACCGTGCCGTTAGTTAACATAGAAAAGTGTCTTCGAATTTCCTCGTTTTAATGCACTATTTAAAATATACATAGTGTACCCCCTAATTGACCTATAATTATTTCCTGTTATAGGGTACACTATTACCCTGTAATAAAATACCTGGTCCAATTTAAATATTATGGTTCCATATTAAGGTCTGATATCGCGCCTTGCGTTAGTTAACCATTGATAGATGTCTTTGAATTTTTAAAGCATTTTAGAACGCTTATTTCTTCATTTTAAGCTTCTGAGAACACTCTATTTCGCATAGGCATACATAGTAAACTTTAGGGTCACGCTGTGTACCCCCTAAGAGACCTATAATTATTTCCCGTGGTAGGGAACAATATTACCCTGTAATATATTACGTGGTCCAATTTAAAAATTATATCTCAATATTAAGGTCCGATACCGTACCGTTAGTTAACATAGAAAAATGTCTTTGAATTTTTAAAGCATTTTAGAACGCTTATTTCCTCATTTTAAGCTTCTCAGAACACTTTATTTCGCATAGGCATACATAGTAAACTTTAGGGTCACGCTGTGTACCCCCTAAATGACCTATAATTATTTCCCGTATTAGGGAACAATATTACCCTGTAATAAAATACGTGGTCCAATTTAAAAATTATAGGTAAATATTAAGGTCCGATACCGTACCGTTAGTTAACATAGAAAAATGTGTTTGAATTTTTAAAGCATTTTAGAACGCTTATTTCCTCATTTTAACCTTCTCAGAACACTTTATTTCGCATAGGCATACATAGTAAACTTTAGGGTCACGCTGTGTACCCCCTAATTGACCTATAATTATTTCCTGTGGTAGGGTACACTATAACCCTGTAATATAATACGTGGTCCAATTTAAAAATTATACGTCAATATTAAGGTCTGATATTGCGCCTTGCGTTAGTTAACCATTGAATGATGTCTTTGAATTTTTAAAGCATTCTAGAACGCTTATTTCTTCATTTTAAGCTTCTCAGAACACTCTATTTCGCATAGGCATACATAGTAAACTTTAGGGTCACGCTGTGTACCCCCTAATTGACCTATAATTATTTCCTGTGGTAGGGTACACTATTACCCTGTAATATAATACGTAGTCCAATTTAAAAATTATAGGTCAATATTAAGGTCCGATACCGTGCCGTTAGTTAACATAGAAAAATGTCTTTGAATTTTTAAAGCATTTTAGAACGCTTATTTCCTTATTTTAAGCTTCTCAGAACACTTTATTTCGCATAGGCATACATAGTAACCTTTAGGGTCACGCTGTGTACCCCCTAATTGACCTATAATTATTTCCTGTGGTAGAGTTCACTATCACCCTGAAATATAATACGTGGTCCAATTTAAAAATTTTAGGTCAATATTAAGGTCCGATACCGTGCCGTTAGTTAACATAGAAAAGAGTCTTCGAATTTCCTTGTTTTAATGCACTATTTAAAATATACATAGTGTACACCCTAACTGACCTATAATTATTTCCTGTGGTAGGGTACACTATTACCCTGTAATATAATACCTGGGCCAATTTAAATATTTTGGGTCAATATTAAGGTCTGATATCGCGCCTTGCGTTGGTTAACCATTGAAAGATGTCTTTGAATTTTTAAAGCATTTTAGAACGCTTATTTCTTCATTTTAAGCTTCTCAAAACATTTTTTTTCGCATAGGCATACATAGTAAAATTTAGGGTGACGCTGTGTACCCCCTAAATGACCTATAATTATTTCCTGTGGAAGGGTACACTATTACCCTGTAATATAATACGTGGTCCAATTTAGAAATTATAGGTCAATATTAAGGTCCGATACCGTGCCGATAGTTAACATAGAAAAATGTCTTCGAATTTCCTTGTTTTAATGCACTATTTAAAATATACATAGTGTACCCCCCAATTGACCTATAATTATTTCCTGTGGTAGGGTACACTATTACTCTGTAATATAATACCTGGTCCAATTTAAATATTATGGTTCCATATTAAGGTCTGATATCGCGCCTTGCGTAAGTTAACCATTGAAAGATGTCTTTAATTTTTAAAGCATTTTAGGACGCTTATTTCTTCATTTTAATCTTCTCAGAACACTCTATTTCGCATAGGCATACATAGTAAATTTTAGGATCACTCTGTGTACCCCCTAATTGACCTATAATTATTTCCTGTGGTAGGGTACACTATTACCCTGTAATATAATACGTGGTTCAATTTAAAACTTATAGGTCAATATTAAGGTCCGATACCTTGTCGTTAGTTAACATAGAAAAATGTCTTTGAATTTTTAAAGCATTTTAGAACGCTTATTTCCTCATTTTAAGCTTCTCAGAACACTTTATTTCGCATAGGCATACATAGTAAACTTTAGGGTCACTCTGTGTTCCCCCTAATTGACCTATAATTATTTCCTGTGGTAGGGTACACTATAACCCTGTAATATAATACGTGGTCCAATTTAAAAATTATAGGTCAATATTAAGGTCCGATACCGTGCCGTTAGTTAACATAGAAAAGTGTTTTCGTATTTCCTTGTTTTAATGCACTATTTAAAATATACATAGTGTACCCCCAAATTGACCTATAATTATTTTCAGTGGTAGGGTACACTATTACCCTGTAATATAATACCTGGTCCAATTTAAATATTATGGGTCAATATTAAGGTCTGATATTGCGCCTTGCGTTAGTTAACCATTGAAAGATGTCTTTGAATTTTTAAAGCATTTTAGAACGCTTATTTCTTCATTTTAAGCATCTCAGAACACTCTATTTCGCATAGGCTTACATAGTAAAATTTAGTGTCACGCTGTGTACCCCCTAAATGACCTATAATTATTTCCTGTGCTAGGGTACACTATTACCCTGTAATATAATACGTGGTCCAATTTAAAAATTATAGGTCAATGTTAAGGTCCCATACCGTGCCGTTAGTTTACATAGAAAAATGTCTTTGAATTTTTAAAGCATTTTAGAACGCTTATTTCCTCATTTTAAGCTTCTCAGATCACTTTATTTCGCATAGGCATACATAGTAAACTTTAGGGTCACGCTGTGTACCCCCTAATTGACATATAAATATTTCCTGTGGTAGGGTACACTATAACCCTGTAATATAATACGTGGTCCAATTTAAAAATTATAGGTCAATATTAAGGTCCGATACCGTGCCGTTAGTTAACACAGAAAAGTGTGTTCGAATTTCCTTGTTTTTATGCACTATTTAAAATATACATAGTGGGCTCCCTTATTGACCTATAATTATTTCCCGTGGTAGGGAACAATATTACCCTGTAATATATTACGTGGTCCAATTTAAAAATTATAGGTCAATATTAAGGTCCGATACCGTACCGTTAGTTAACATAGAAAAATGTCTTTGAATTTTTAAAGCATTTTAGAACGCTTATTTCCTCATTTTAAGCTTCTCAGAAAACTTTATTTTGCATAGGAATACATAGTAAACTTTAGGGTCACGCTGTGTACCCCTTATTTGACCTATAATTATTTCCTGCGGTAGGGTACACTATTACCCTGTAATATAATACCTGGTCCAATTTAAATATTATGGGTCAATATTAAGGTCTGATATTGCGCCTTGCGTTAGTTAACCATTGAAAGATGTCTTTGAATTTTTAAAGCATTTTAGAACGCTTATTTCTTCATTTTAAGCTTCTCAGAACACTTTATTTCGCATACGCATACATAGTAAACTTTAGGGTCACGCTGTGTTCCCCCTAATTGACCTATAATTATTTTACGTGGTAGGGTACACTATAACTCTGTAATATAATACGTGGTTCAATTTAAAAATTTTAAGTCAATATTAAGGTCCGATACCGTGCCGTTAGTTAACATAGAAAAGAGTCTTCGAATTTCCTTGTTTTAATGCACTATTTAAAATATACACAGTGTACCCCCTAATTGACCTATAATTATTTCCTGTTGTAGGGTACACTATTACCCTGTAATATAATACCTGGTCCAATTTAAATATTATGGTTCCATATTAAGGTCTGATATCGCACCTTGCGTTAGTTAACCATTGAAAGATGTCTTTGAATTTTTAAAGCATTTTAGAACGCTTATTTCTTCATTTTAAGCTTCTCAGAACACTCTATTTCGCATAGGCATACATAGTAAACTTTAGGGTCACGCTGTGTACCCCCAAATTGACCTATAATTATTTCCTGAGGTAGGGTACACTATAACCCTGTAATATAATACGTGGTCCAATTTAAAAATTATAGGTCAATATTAAGGTCCGATACCGTGCCGTTAGTTAACATAGAAAAGTGTCTTCGTATTTCCTTGTTTTAATGCACTATTTAAAATATACATAGTGTACCCCCTAATTGACCTATAAATATTTCCTGTGGTAGGGTACACTATTACCCTGTAATATAATAGGTGGTCCAATTTAAAAATTATAGGTCAATATTAAGGTCCGATACCGTGCCGTTAGTTAACATAGAAAAATGTCTTTGAATTTGTAAAGCATTTTAGAACGCTTATTTCTTCATTTTAAGCTTCTCAGAACACTCTATTTCGCATAGGCACACATAGTAAACTTTAGGGTCACGCTGTGTAAAGCACTGACGTGTAGTAGTAGGGCAGTGAAGAGTACGCCATTTTGGGCCACTGCAACGCGGCACTTTAGCAGCGCACGTGCCGCTGAAGGGCCATGGAGTGTCCGACATCTTTTTCCATTAGTTACAGTGGAAGCCGAACTGAGGAGAAAAGGCACAGGCGTGCAGTAGTAGGGCAGTGTAGTATCCTGTCATTTTGGCCACCACTACGCAGCACTACAGCCGCGCGCTTGCCGCAGTAGGGCCATGGAGGGTCCGCCATATTTGGCCTCTGATTTAAGCGGAAGCGCAACTGAGAACTTAAGTCTTTGGTAGAGTCTAGTAGGGCAGTGTAGTGTCCACCATTTTTGGCCACTGATTAGAGCGGAAGCCGAACTGAGGAGTAAAGGCACTGGCGTGTCGTAGTAGGGCAGTGTAGAGTCCTATATTTTGTTCCACCGCAACGGGGCAATAAAGCCACGCACGTGTCGCAGTAGGGCCGTGGAGTGTTCGCCATCTTTAGCCACTGATTAGAGCGGAAGCCGAACTGTGGAGTAAAGGCACTGGCGTGTAGTAGTAGGGCAGTGAAGAGTCCTATATTTTGTTCCACCGGAACGGGGCAATAAAGTCACGCACGTGTCGCAGTAGGGCCGTGGAGTGTTCGCCATCTTTGGCCACTGATTAGAGCGTAAGCCGAACTGTGGAGTAAAGGCACTGGCGTGTCGTAGTCGGGCAGAGTGGAGTACGCCATTTTGGGCCACCACTACGCAGCACTACTGCCGCGTACGTGCCGCAGTAGGGCTATAGACTGTCCGCCATCTTTAGCCACTGATTTAAGCGGAAGCCCTACTGAGGAGTAAAGGCACTGGCGTGTCGTAGTAGGGCAGTGTAGAGTCCGCCATTTTGAGGCAACGCAACGCGACACTACAGCCACGGACGTGCCGCAGTAGGGCTTTAGACTGTCCGCCATCTTTGGCCATTAATTAGAGCGGAAGCCGAACTGAGGAGTAAAAGCACTGACGTGTAGTAGTAGGGCAGTGAAGAGTCCTATATTTTGTTCCACCGCAACGGGGCAATAAAGCCACGCACGTGTCGCAGTAGGGCCGTGGAGTGTTCGCCATCTTTGGCCACTGATTAGAGCGTAAGCCGAACTGTGGAGAAAATGCACTGGCGTGTAGTAGTAGGGCAGTGTAGTATCCTGTCATTTTGGCCACCGCTACGCAGCACTACAGCCGCGGACGTGCCGCAGTAGGGCTATAGACTGTCCGCCATCTTTAGCCACTGATTTAAGCGGAAGCCCTACTGAGGAGTAAAGGAACAGGCGTGTCGTAGTAGGGCAGTGTAGAGTCCGATATTTTGGGCAACGCAAGGCGACACTACAGCCGCGCGCTTGCCGCAGTAGGGCCATGGAGGGTCCGCCATATTTGGCCTCTGATTTAAGCGGAAGCGCAACTGAGAACTTAAGTCTTTGGTAGAGTCTAGTAGGGCAGTGTAGTGTCCGCCATTTCGGGCCACCGCAACGCGGCACAACAGCCTATTACGTGCCGCAGTAGGGCCGTGGAGTGTCCGCCATTTTTGGCCACTGATTAGAGCGGAAGCCGAACTGAGGAGTAAAGGCACTGGCGTGTCGTAGTCGGACAGTGTTGCGTCCGACATGTTGGGCCACTGCAACGCGGCACTTCAGCAGCGCACGTCCGCCGAAGGGCCATGGAGTGTCCGACATCTTTTTCCACTATTTAGAGCGGAAGCAGATCTGAGGAGAAAAGGCACTGGCGTGTAGTAGTAGGGCAGTGTAGAGTCCGATATTTTGGGATATCGCAACACGGCACTACTGCCGTGCACGTGCCGCATTATGGCCGGGGAGTGTTCGCCATCTTTGGACACGGATTAGAGCGGAATCCCAACTGAGGAGTAAAGCCACAGGCGTGTCGTAGTCGGGCAGTGTTGCGTCCGACATGTTGGGCCGCGCTACGCGGCGCTACAGCTTACACGTGCCGCTGAAGGGCCATGGAGTGTCCGCCATCTTTTTCCATTAGTTAGATTGGAAGCCGAACTGAGGAGAAAAGGCACTGGCGTGTAGTAGTAGGGCAGTGTAGTATCCTGCCATTTTGGCCACCACTGCTCAGCACTACAGCTGCGGACGTGCCGCAGTAGGGCTATAGACTGTCCGCCATCTTTAGAAACTGATTTAAGCGGAAGCCCAACTGAGGAATAAAGGAACAGGTGTGTCGCAGTAGGGCAGTG
This sequence comes from Parasteatoda tepidariorum, assembly GCF_982258835.1. Lineage (NCBI taxonomy): Eukaryota > Metazoa > Arthropoda > Arachnida > Araneae > Theridiidae > Parasteatoda > Parasteatoda tepidariorum. Next base: position 430,739 of record NW_028257388.1, on the reverse strand, counting down.
TAGAGTCCGCTATTTTGGGGCACCGCAACACGGCACTTCAGCCGCGGACGTGCCGCAGTAGGGCTATGGAATGTCCGCCATCTTTGGTAATGGATAAGAGCGGAAGCTCAACTGAGGAGTAAAGGCACAGGCGTGTCGTAGTAGGGCAGTGTAGAGTCTGCCATTTTAGGGAACCGCAACGCGACACTACAGCCGCGGACGTGACGCAGTAGGGCTATAGACTGTCCGCCATCTTTGGCCATTAATTAGAGCGGAAGCCAAACTGAGGAGTAAAGGCACTGACGTGTAGTAGTAGGGCAGTGTAGAGTCCGATATTTTGGGGCAACGCAACGCGGCAATAAAGCCGCGCACGTGCCGAAGAAGGGCCACGGAGGGTCCGCCATATTTGGCCACAGATTAAAGCGGAAGCGCAACTGAGAACATGTCTTTGGTAGAGTCTAGCAGGACAGTGTTGTGTCCGCCATTTTGGGCCACCGCAACGCGGCCCTACAGCCACGCACGTGCCACAGTTGGGCCGTGGAGTATCCGCCATCTTTGGCCACGGATTGTAGTGGAAGCTTAACTGAGGAGGAATGGCACTCGCGTGTCACAGTAAGGCAGTGTAGAGTCCGATATTTTGGGGCAACGCAACGCGACACTACAGCTGCGCTCTTGCCGCAATAGGGCCATGGATGGTCCGCCATATTTGGCCTCTGATTTAAGCGGAAGCGCAACTGAGGAGTAAAGGCACTGGCGTGTCGTAGTCGGACAGTGTTGCGTCCGACATGTTGGGCCACTGCAACGCGGCACTTCAGCCGTGCAAGTGCCGCATTAGGGCCGGGGAGTGTTCGCCATCTTTGGTCCCGGATAAGAGCGGAAGCCCTGATGAGGAGTAAAGGCACTGGCGAGTCGTAGTAGGGCAGTGTAGAGTCCGCCATTTTGGGGCAACGCAACGCGACACTACAGCCTCGGACGTGCCGCAGTAGGGCTATAGACTGTCCGCCATCTTTGGCCATTAATTAGAGCGGAAGCCGAACTGAGGAGTAAAGGCACTGACGTGTAGTAGTAGGGCAGTGAAGAGTCCTATATTTTGTTCCACCGGAACGGGGCAATAAAGCCACGCACGTGTCGCAGTAGGGCCGTGGAGTGTTCGTCATCTTTGGCCACTGATTAGAGCGTAAGCCGAACTGTGGAGTAAAGGCACTGACGTGTCGTAGTCGGGCAGAGTGGAGTACGCCATTTTGGGCCACTACAACGCGGCACTTTAGCAGCGCACGTGCCGCTGAAGGGCCATGGAGTGTCCGACATCTTTTTCCATTAGTTAGAGTGGAAGCAGAACTGAGGAGAAAAGGCACTGGCGTGTAGTAGTAGGGCAGTGTAGTATCCAGTCATTTTGGCCACCACTACGCAGCACTACTGCCGCGGACGTGCCGCAGTAGGGCTATAGACTGTCCGCCATCTTTAGCCACTGATTTAAGCGGAAGCCCTACTGAGGAGTAAAGGAACAGGCGTGTCGTAGTAGGGCAGTGTAGAGTCCGATATTTTGGGCAACGCAAGACGACACAACAGCCGCGCGCTTGCCGCAGTAGGGCCATGGAGGGTCCGCCATATTTGGCCTCTGATTTAAGCGGAAGCGCAACTGAGAACTTAAGTCTTTGGTAGAGTCTAGTAGGGCATTGTAGTGTCCGCCATTTCGGGCCACCGCAACGCGGCACAACAGCCTATTACGTGCCGCAGTAGGGCCGTGGAGTGTCCGCCATTTTTGGCCACTGATTAGAGCGGAAGCCGAACTGAGGAGTAAAGGCACTGGCGTGTCGTAGTCGGACAGTGTTGCGTCCGACATGTTGGGCCACTGCAACGCGGCACTTCAGCAGCGCACGTCCGCCGAAGGGCCATGGAGTGTCCGACATCTTTTTCCACTATTTAGAGCGGAAGCAGATCTGAGGAGAAAAGGCACTGGCGTGTAGTAGTAGGGCAGTGTAGAGTCCGATATTTTGGGATATCGCAACACGGCACTACTGCCGTGCACGTGCCGCATTATGGCCGGGGAGTGTTCGCCATCTTTGGACACGGATTAGAGCGGAAACCCAACTGAGGAGTAAAGCCACAGGCGTGTCGTAGTCGGGCAGTGTTGCGTCCGACATGTTGGGCTGCGCTACGCGGCGCTACAGCTTACACGTGCCGCTGAAGGGCCATGGAGTGTCCGCCATCTTTTTCCATTAGTTAGATTGGAAGCCGAACTGAGGAGAAAAGGCACTGGCGTGTAGTAGTAGGGCAGTGTTGTATCCTGCCATTTTGGCCACCACTGCTCAGCACTACAGCTGCGGACGTGCCGCAGTAGGGCTATAGACTGTCCGCCATCTTTAGCCACTGATTTAAGCGGAAGCCCAACTGAGAAATAAAGGAACAGGTGTGTCGCAGTAGGGCAGTGTAGAGTCCGCTATTTTGGGGCACCGCAACACGGCACTTCAGCCGCGGACGTGCCGCAGTAGGGCTATGGAATGTCCGCCATCTTTGGTAATGGATAAGAGCGGAAGCTCAACTGAGGAGTAAAGGCACAGGCGTGTCGTAGTAGGGCAGTGTAGAGTCCGCCATTTTAGGGAACCGCAACGCGACACTACAGCCGCGGACGTGACGCAGTAGGGCTATAGACTGTCCGCCATCTTTGGCCATTAATTAGAGCGGAAGCCGAACTGAGGAGTAAATGCACTGACGTGTAGTAGTAGGGCAGTGTAGAGTCCGATATTTTGGGGCAACGCAACGCGGCAATAAAGCCACGCACGTGCCGAAGAAGGGCCACGGAGGGTCCGCCATATTTGGCCACAGATTAAAGCGGAAGCGCAACTGAGAACATGTCTTTGGTAGAGTCTAGCAGGACAGTGTTGTGTCCGCCATTTTGGGCCACCACAACGCGGCCTTACAGCCACGCACGTGCCACAGTTGGGCCGTGGAGTATCCGCCATCTTTGGCCACGGATTGTAGTGGAAGCTTAACTGAGGAGTAATGGCACTCGCGTGTCACAGTAAGGCAGTGTAGAGTCCGCCATTTTTGGGCACTGCAACGCGACACTACAGTCGCGGACGTGCCGCAGTAGGGCTATAGACTGTCCGCCATCTTTAGCCACTGATTAGAGCATAAGCCGAATTGAGGAGTAAAGGCACGGGCGTATCGTAGTCGGGCAGTGTAGCGTCCGACTTGTTGGGCCACTGCAACGCGGCACTACAGCCGTGCACGTGCCTCAGTAGGTCCGGGGAGCGTTCGCCATCTTTGGAAACTGATTTGAGCTGAATCCCAACTGAGCAGTAAAGGCACTGGCATGTCGTAGTAAGGTAGTGTAGAGTCCGACATTTTGGGCCACTGCAACGTGGCACTACAGCCACGCACGTGCCGCAGAAGGGCCGTGGAGTGTCCGCCATCTTTATCCACTGATTAGAGCGGAATCCCAACTGAGGAGTAAAGGCACTGGCGTGCCGTAGTAAGCCAGTGTAGAGTCCGACATTTTGGGCCACTGCAACGTGGCACTACAGCCACACACGTGCCGCAGTAGGGCAATAGACCGTCCGCCATCGTTAGACACTGATTAGAGCAGAAGCCGAACTGAGGAGTAAAGGCACAGGCGTGTCGTAGTCGGGCAGTGTAGCGTCCGACATGTTGGGCCACCGCAACGTGGCAATAAAGCCACGCACGTGCCGCAGAAGGGCCATGGAGGGTCCGCCATATTTGGCCATAGATTAAAGCGGAAGCACAACTGAGAACTTAAGTTTATGGTACAGTCTAGTAGGTTAGTGTTGTGTCCACCATTTTGGGCCACCGCAACGCTGCACTACAGCCACGCGCGCGCCGAAGTAGTGCCGGGGAGTGTCCGCCATCTTTAGCCACTGATTTAAGCGGAAGCCCTACTGAGGAGTAAAGGAACAGGCGTGTCGTAGTAGGGCAGTGTAGAGTCCGCTATTTTGGGGCACCGCAACACGGCACTACAGCCGCGGACGTGACGCAGTAGGGCTATAGACTGTCCGCCATCTTTGGCCATTAATTAGAGCGGAAGCCGAACTGAGGAGTAAAGGCACTGACGTGTAGTAGTAGGGCAGTGTAGAGTCCGATATTTTGGGGCAACGCAACGCGGCAATAAAGCCGCGCACGTGCCGAAGAAGGGCCACGGAGGGTCCGCCATATTTGGCCACAGATTAAAGCGGAAGCGCAACTGAGAACATGTCTTTGGTAGAGTCTAGCAGGACAGTGTTGTGTCCGCCATTTTGGGCCACCGCAACGCGGCCCTACAGCCACGCACGTGCCACAGTTGGGCCGTAAAGTATCCGCCATCTTTGGCCACGGATTGTAGTGGAAGCTTAACTGAGGAGTAAAGGCACTCGCGTGTCACTGTAAGGCAGTGTAGAGTCCGCCATTTTTGGGCACTGCAACGCGACACTACAGTCGCGGACGTGCCGCAGTAGGGCTATAGACTGTCCGCCATCTTTAGCCACTGATTAGAGCATAAGCCGAACTGAGGAGTAAAGGCACGGGCGTATCGTAGTCGGGCAGTAAAGCGTCCGACTTGTTGGGCCACTGCAACGCGGCACTACAGCCGTGCACGTGCCGCAGTAGGTCCGGGGAGCGTTCGCCATCTTTGGAAACTGATTTGAGCTGAATCCCAACTGAGCAGTAAAGGCACTGGCATGTCGTAGTAAGGTAGTGTAGAGTCCGACATTTTGGGCCACTGCAACGTGGCACTACAGCCACGCACGTGCCGCAGAAGGGCCGTGGAGTGTCCGCCATCTTTATCCACTGATTAGAGCGGAATCCCAACTGAGGAGTAAAGGCACTGGCGTGCCGTAGTAAGCCAGTGTAGAGTCCGACATTTTGGGCCACTGCAACGTGGCACTACAGCCACACACGTGCCGCAGTAGGGCAATAGACCGTCCGCCATCGTTAGACACTGATTAGAGCAGAAGCCGAACTGAGGAGTAAAGGCACAGGCGTGTCGTAGTCGGGCAGTGTAGCGTCCGACATGTTGGGCCACCGCAACGCGGCAATAAAGCCACGCACGTGCCGCAGAAGGGCCATGGAGGGTCCGCCATATTTGGCCATAGATTAAAGCGGAAGCGCAACTGAGAACTTAAGTTTATGGTACAGTCTAGTAGGGTAGTGTTGTGTCCACCATTTTGGGCCACCGCTACGCAGCACTACAGCCACGCGCGCGCCGAAGTAGTGCCGGGGAGTGTTCGCCATCTTTGGTCCCGGATAAGAGCGGAAACCCTGCTGAGGAGTAAAGGCACTGGCGTGTCGTAGTAGGGCAGTGTAGAGTCCGCCATTTTGAGGCAACGCAACGCGACACTACAGCCACGGACGTGCCGCAGAAGGGCTATAGACTGTCCGCCATCTTTGGCCATTAATTAGAGCGGATGCCGAACTGAGGAGTAAAAGCACTGACGTGTAGTAGTAGGGCAGTGAAGAGTCCTATATTTTGTTCCACCGCAACGGGGCAATAAAGCCACGCACGTGTCGCAGTAGGGCCGTGGAGTGTCCGCCATCTTTGGCCACTGATTAGAGCGGAAGCCGAACTGTGGAGTAAAGGCACTGGCGTGTCGTAGTCGGGCAGTGTAGAGTACGCCATTTTGGGCCACTGCAACGCGGCACTTTAGCAGCGCACGCGCCGCTGAAGGGCCATGGAGTGTCCGACATCTTTTTCCATTAGTTAGAGTGGAAGCCGAACTGAGGAGAAAAGGCACAGGCGTGCAGTAGTAGGGCAGTGTAGTATCCTGTCATTTTGGCCACCACTACGCAGCACTACAGCCGCGGACGTGCCGCAGTAGGGCTATAGACTGTCTGCCATCTTTAGCCACTGATTTAAGCGGAAGCCCTACTGAGGAGTAAAGGAACAGGCGTATCGTAGTAGGGCAGTGTAGAGTCCGATATTTTGGGGCAACGCAACGCGACACTACAGCCGCGCTTGGCGCAATAGGGCCATGGAGGGTCCGCCATATTTGGCCTCTGATTTAAGCGGAAGCGCAACTGAGAACTTAAGTCTTTGGTAGAGTCTAGTAGGGCAGTGTGGTGTCCGCCATTTCGGACCACCGCAACGCGGCACAACAGCCTATTACGTGCCGCAGTAGGGCCGTGGAGTGTCCGCCATTTTTGACCACTGATTAGAGCGGAAGCCGAACTGAGGAGTAAACGCACTGGCGTGTCGTAGTCGGACAGTGTTGCGTCCGACATGTTGGGCCACTGCAACGCGGCACTTCAGCAGCGCACGTGCCGCCGAAGGGCCATGGAGTGTCCGACATCTTTTTCCACTATTTAGAGCGGAAGCAGAAGTGAGGAGAAAAGGCACTGGCGTGTAGTAGTAGGGCAGTGTAGAGTCCGATATTTTGGGCCATCGCAACACGGCACTACTGCCGTGCACGTGCCGCATTAGGGCCGGGGAGTGTTCAACATCTTTGGACACGGATTAGAGCTGAAGCCCAACTGAGGAGTAAAGCCACAGGCGTGTCGTAGTCGGGCAGTGTTGCGTCCGACATGTTGGGCCGCAGCAACGCGGCACTACAGCTTACACGTGCCGCTGAAGGGCCATGGAAAGTCCGCCATCTTTTTCCAATAGTTAGATTGGAAGCCGAACTGAGGAGAAAAGGCACTGGAGTGTAGTAGTAGGGCAGTGTAGTATCCTGCCTTTTTGGCCACCACTGCTCAGCACTACAGCCGCGGACGTGCAGCAGTAGGGCTATAGACTGTCCGCCATCTTTAGCCACTGATTTAAGCAGAAGCCCAACTGAGGAGTAAAGGAACAGGCGTGTCGCAGTAGGGCAGTGTAGAGTCCGCTATTTTGGGGCACCGCAACACGGCACTACAGCCTCGGACGTGCCGCAGTAGGACTATGGAATGTCCGCCATCTTTGGTAACGGATAAGAGCGGAAGCTCAACTGAGGAGTAAAGGCACAGGCGTGTCGTAGTAGGGCAGAGTAGAGTCCAATATTTTGGGCCACCGCAACGTGACACTATAGCCGTGCACGTGCCGCGGTAAGGCTATGGAGTGTCCACCATCTTTGACCATTGATTAGAGCGGAAGCTCATCTGAGGAGTAAAGCCACTGGCGTGTCGTAGTAGGGCAGTGTAGAGTCCGCCATTTAGGGGCACCGCAACGCGGCACTACAGCCGCAGACGTGCCGCAGTAGGGCCACGGAGGGTCAGCCATATTAGGCCACTGATTTAAGCGGAAGCGCAACTGAGAACTTAAGTCTTTGGTAGAGTCTAGTAGGGCAGTGTAGAGTCCGACATTTTGGGGCACCGCATCGCGGCACTACAGCCGTGGACGTGCTGCAGGAGGTCTATAGACTATTCGCCATCTTTGGCCACTGATTTGAGCGGAAGTCGATTTAAGGAGTAAAGGCACTTACGTGTCGTCTTAGGGCAGTGTAGAGTCCGATATTTTGGGCCACCGCAACACGGCACTACAGCCGTGATGTGCCGCATTAGGGCCGGGGAGTGTTCGCCATCTTTGACCAGGGATTAGAGCGGAAGCCGAACAGAGGAGTAAAGGCACTGACCTGTAGTAGTAGGGCAGAGTAGAGTCCGATATTTTGGGGCAACACAACGTGGCACTTCAGAAGCGCACGTGCCGCTGAAGGGCCATGGAGTGTCCGACATCTTTTTCCACTATTAAGAGCGGAAGCCGAACTGAGGAGAAGAGGCACTGGCGAGTAGTAGTAGGGCAGTGTAGAGTCCGATATTTTGGGCCATCGCAACACGGCACTACTGCCGTGCACGTGCCGCATTAGGGCCGGGGAGTGTTCATCATCTTTGGACACGGATTAGAGCGGAAGCCCAACTGAGGAGTAAAGCCACAGGCGTGTCGTAGTCGGGCAGTGTTGCGTCCGACATGTTGGGCCGCAGCAACGCGGCACTACAGCCGTGCACGTGCCGCAGTAGGTCCGGGGAGTGTTCGCCATCTTTGGAAACTGATTTGAGCTGAATCCCAACTGAGCAGTAAAGGCACTGGCATGTCGTAGTAAGGTAGTGTAGAGTCCGACATTTTGGGCCACTGCAACGTGGCACTACAGCCACGCACGTGCCGCAGAAGGGCCGTGGAGTGTCCGCCATCTTTATCCACTGATTAGAGCGGAATCCCAACTGAGGAGTAAAGACACTGGCGTGCCGTAGTATGCCAGTGTAGAGTCCGACATTTTGGGCCACTGCAACGTGGCACTACAGCCACACACGTGCCGCAGTAGGGCAATAGACCGTCCGCCATCGTTAGATACTGATTAGAGCAGAAGCCGAACTGAGGAGTAAAGGCACAGGCGTGTCGTAGTCGGTCAGTGTAGCGTCCGACATGTTGGGCCACCGCAACGCGGCAATAAAGCCGCGCACGTGCCGCAGAAGGGCCATGGAGGGTCCGCCATATTTTGCCATAGATTAAAGTGGAAGCGCAACTGAGAACTTAAGTTTATGGTACAGTCTAGTAGGGTAGTGTTGTGTCCACCATTTGGAGGCAACGCAACGCGACACTACAGCCACGGACGTGCCGCAGTAGGGCTATAGACTGTCCGCCATCTTTGGCCATTAATTAGAGCGGAAGCCGAACAGAGGAGTAAAAGCACTGACGTGTAGTAGTAGGGCAGTGAAGAGTCCTATATTTTGTTCCACCGCAACGGGGCAATAAAGCCACGCACGTGTCGCAGTAGGGCCGTCGAGTGTCCGCCATCTTTGGCCACTGATTAGAGCGGAAACCGAACTGTGGAGTAAAGTCACTGGCGTGTCGTAGTCGGGCAGTGTAGAGTACGCCATTTTGGGCCACTGCAACGCGGCACTTTAGCAGCGCACGCGCCGCTGAAGGGCCATGGAGTGTCCGCCATCTTTTTCCATTAGTTAGATTGGAAGCCGAACTGAGGAGAAAAGGCACTGGCGTGTAGTAGTAGGGCAGTGTTGTATCCTGCCATTTTGGCCACCACTGCTCAGCACTACAGCTGCGGACGTGCCGCAGTAGGGCTATAGACTGTCCGCCATCTTTAGCCACTGATTTAAGCGGAAGCCCAACTGAGAAAGAAAGGAACAGGTGTGTCGCAGTAGGGCAGTGTAGAGTCCGCTATTTTGGGGCACCGCAACACGGCACTTCAGCCGCGGACGTGCCGCAGTAGGGCTATGGAATGTCCGCCATCTTTGGTAATGGATAAGAGCGGAAGCTCAACTGAGGAGTAAAGGCACAGGCGTGTCGTAGTAGGGCAGTGTAGAGTCCGCCATTTTAGGGAACCGCAACGCGACACTACAGCCGCGGACGTGACGCAGTAGGGCTATAGACTGTCCGCCATCTTTGGCCATTAATTAGAGCGGAAGCCGAACTGAGGAGTAAATGCACTGACGTGTAGTAGTAGGGCAGTGTAGAGTCCGATATTTTGGGGCAACGCAACGCGGCAATAAAGCCACGCACGTGCCGAAGAAGGGCCACGGAGGGTCCGCCATATTTGGCCACAGATTAAAGCGGAAGCGCAACTGAGAACATGTCTTTGGTAGAGTCTAGCAGGACAGTGTTGTGTCCGCCATTTTGGGCCACCACAACGCGGCCTTACAGCCACGCACGTGCCACAGTTGGGCCGTGGAGTATCCGCCATCTTTGGCCACGGATTGTAGTGGAAGCTTAACTGAGGAGTAATGGCACTCGCGTGTCACAGTAAGGCAGTGTAGAGTCCGCCATTTTTGGGCACTGCAACGCGACACTACAGTCGCGGACGTGCCGCAGTAGGGCTATAGACTGTCCGCCATCTTTAGCCACTGATTAGAGCATAAGCCGAACTGAGGAGTAAAGGCACGGGCGTATCGTAGTCGGGCAGTGTAGCGTCCGACTTGTTGGGCCACTGCAACGCGGCACTACAGCCGTGCACGTGCCTCAGTAGGTCCGGGGAGCGTTCGCCATCTTTGGAAACTGATTTGAGCTGAATCCCAACTGAGCAGTAAAGGCACTGGCATGTCGTAGTAAGGTAGTGTAGAGTCCGACATTTTGGGCCACTGCAACGTGGCACTACAGCCACGCACGTGCCGCAGAAGGGCCGTGGAGTGTCCGCCATCTTTATCCACTGATTAGAGCGGAATCCCAACTGAGGAGTAAAGGCACTGGCGTGCCGTAGTAAGCCAGTGTAGAGTCCGACATTTTGGGCCACTGCAACGTGGCACTACAGCCACACACGTGCCGCAGTAGGGCAATAGACCGTCCGCCATCGTTAGACACTGATTAGAGCAGAAGCCGAACTGAGGAGTAAAGGCACAGGCGTGTCGTAGTCGGGCAGTGTAGCGTCCGACATGTTGGGCCACCGCAACGTGGCAATAAAGCCACGCACGTGCCGCAGAAGGGCCATGGAGGGTCCGCCATATTTAACCATAGATTAAAGCGGAAGCACAACTGAGAACTTAAGTTTATGGTACAGTCTAGTAGGTTAGTGTTGTGTCCACCATTTTGGGCCACCGCAACGCTGCACTACAGCCACGCGCGCGCCGAAGTAGTGCCGGGGAGTGTCCGCCATCTTTAGCCACTGATTTAAGCGGAAGCCCTACTGAGGAGTAAAGGAACAGGCGTGTCGTAGTAGGGCAGTGTAGAGTCCGCTATTTTGGGGCACCGCAACACGGCACTACAGCCGCGGACGTGACGCAGTAGGGCTATAGACTGTCCGCCATCTTTGGCCATTAATTAGAGCGGAAGCCGAACTGAGGAGTAAAGGCACTGACGTGTAGTAGTAGGGCAGTGTAGAGTCCGATATTTTGGGGCAGCGCAACGCGGCAATAAAGCCGCGCACGTGCCGAAGAAGGGCCACGGAGGGTCCGCCATATTTGGCCACAGATTAAAGCGGAAGCGCAACTGAGAACATGTCTTTGGTAGAGTCTAGCAGGACAGTGTTGTGTCCGCCATTTTGGGCCACCGCAACGCGGCCCTACAGCCACGCACGTGCCACAGTTGGGCCGTAAAGTATCCGCCATCTTTGGCCACGGATTGTAGTGGAAGCTTAACTGAGGAGTAAAGGCACTCGCGTGTCACAGTAAGGCAGTGTAGAGTCCGCCATTTTTGGGCACTGCAACGCGACACTACAGTCGCGGACGTGCCGCAGTAGGGCTATAGACTGTCCGCCATCTTTAGCCACTGATTAGAGCATAAGCCGAACTGAGGAGTAAAGGCACGGGCGTATCGTAGTCGGGCAGTAAAGCGTCCGACTTGTTGGGCCACTGCAACGCGGCACTACAGCCGTGCACGTGCCGCAGTAGGTCCGGGGAGCGTTCGCCATCTTTGGAAACTGATTTGAGCTGAATCCCAACTGAGCAGTAAAGGCACTGGCATGTCGTAGTAAGGTAGTGTAGAGTCCGACATTTTGGGCCACTGCAACGTGGCACTACAGCCACACACGTGCCGCAGTAGGGCAATAGACCGTCCGCCATCGTTAGACACTGATTAGAGCAGAAGCCGAACTGAGGAGTAAAGGCACAGGCGTGTCGTAGTCGGGCAGTGTAGCGTCCGACATGTTGGGCCACCGCAACGCGGCAATAAAGCCACGCACGTGCCGCAGAAGGGCCATGGAGGGTCCGCCATATTTGGCCATAGATTAAAGCGGAAGCGCAACTGAGAACTTAAGTTTATGGTACAGTCTAGTAGGGTAGTGTTGTGTCCACCATTTTGGGCCACCGCTACGCAGCACTACAGCCACGCGCGCGCCGAAGTAGTGCCGGGGAGTGTTCGCCATCTTTGGTCCCGGATAAGAGCGGAAACCCTGCTGAGGAGTAAAGGCACTGGCGTGTCGTAGTAGGGCAGTGTAGAGTCCGCCATTTTGAGGCAACGCAACGCGACACTACAGCCACGGACGTGCCGCAGAAGGGCTATAGACTGTCCGCCATCTTTGGCCATTAATTAGAGCGGATGCCGAACTGAGGAGTAAAAGCACTGACGTGTAGTAGTAGGGCAGTGAAGAGTCCTATATTTTGTTCCACCGCAACGGGGCAATAAAGCCACGCACGTGTCGCAGTAGGGCCGTGGAGTGTCCGCCATCTTTGGCCACTGATTAGAGCGGAAGCCGAACTGTGGAGTAAAGGCACTGGCGTGTCGTAGTCGGGCAGTGTAGAGTACGCCATTTTGGGCCACTGCAACGCGGCACTTTAGCAGCGCACGCGCCGCTGAAGGGCCATGGAGTGTCCGACATCTTTTTCCATTAGTTAGAGTGGAAGCCGAACTGAGGAGAAAAGGCACAGGCGTGCAGTAGTAGGGCAGTGTAGTATCCTGTCATTTTGGCCACCACTACGCAGCACTACAGCCGCGGACGTGCCGCAGTAGGGCTATAGACTGTCTGCCATCTTTAGCCACTGATTTAAGCGGAAGCCCTACTGAGGAGTAAAGGAACAGGCGTGTCGTAGTAGGGCAGTGTAGAGTCCGCTATTTTGGGGCACCGCAACACGGCACTACAGCCGCGGACGTGACGCAGTAGGGCTATAGACTGTCCGCCATCTTTGGCCATTAATTAGAGCGGAAGCCGAACTGAGGAGTAAAGGCACTGACGTGTAGTAGTAGGGCAGTGTAGAGTCCGATATTTTGGGGCAGCGCAACGCGGCAATAAAGCCGCGCACGTGCCGAAGAAGGGCCACGGAGGGTCCGCCATATTTGGCCACAGATTAAAGCGGAAGCGCAACTGAGAACATGTCTTTGGTAGAGTCTAGCAGGACAGTGTTGTGTCCGCCATTTTGGGCCACCGCAACGCGGCCCTACAGCCACGCACGTGCCACAGTTGGGCCGTAAAGTATCCGCCATCTTTGGCCACGGATTGTAGTGGAAGCTTAACTGAGGAGTAAAGGCACTCGCGTGTCACAGTAAGGCAGTGTAGAGTCCGCCATTTTTGGGCACTGCAACGCGACACTACAGTCGCGGACGTGCCGCAGTAGGGCTATAGACTGTCCGCCATCTTTAGCCACTGATTAGAGCATAAGCCGAACTGAGGAGTAAAGGCACGGGCGTATCGTAGTCGGGCAGTAAAGCGTCCGACTTGTTGGGCCACTGCAACGCGGCACTACAGCCGTGCACGTGCCGCAGTAGGTCCGGGGAGCGTTCGCCATCTTTGGAAACTGATTTGAGCTGAATCCCAACTGAGCAGTAAAGGCACTGGCATGTCGTAGTAAGGTAGTGTAGAGTCCGACATTTTGGGCCACTGCAACGTGGCACTACAGCCACGCACGTGCCGCAGAAGGGCCGTGGAGTGTCCGCCATCTTTATCCACTGATTAGAGCGGAATCCCAACTGAGGAGTAAAGGCACTGGCGTGCCGTAGTAAGCCAGTGTAGAGTCCGACATTTTGGGCCACTGCAACGTGGCACTACAGCCACACACGTGCCGCAGTAGGGCAATAGACCGTCCGCCATCGTTAGACACTGATTAGAGCAGAAGCCGAACTGAGGAGTAAAGGCACAGGCGTGTCGTAGTCGGGCAGTGTAGCGTCCGACATGTTGGGCCACCGCAACGCGGCAATAAAGCCACGCACGTGCCGCAGAAGGGCCATGGAGGGTCCGCCATATTTGGCCATAGATTAAAGCGGAAGCGCAACTGAGAACTTAAGTTTATGGTACAGTCTAGTAGGGTAGTGTTGTGTCCACCATTTTGGGCCACCGCTACGCAGCACTACAGCCACGCGCGCGCCGAAGTAGTGCCGGGGAGTGTTCGCCATCTTTGGTCCCGGATAAGAGCGGAAACCCTGCTGAGGAGTAAAGGCACTGGCGTGTCGTAGTAGGGCAGTGTAGAGTCCGCCATTTTGAGGCAACGCAACGCGACACTACAGCCACGGACGTGCCGCAGAAGGGCTATAGACTGTCCGCCATCTTTGGCCATTAATTAGAGTGGATGCCGAACTGAGGAGTAAAAGCACTGACGTGTAGTAGTAGGGCAGTGAAGAGTCCTATATTTTGTTCCACCGCAACGGGGCAATAAAGCCACGCACGTGTCGCAGTAGGGCCGTGGAGTGTCCGCCATCTTTGGCCACTGATTAGAGCGGAAGCCGAACTGTGGAGTAAAGGCACTGGCGTGTCGTAGTCGGGCAGTGTAGAGTACGCCATTTTGGGCCACTGCAACGCGGCACTTTAGCAGCGCACGCGCCGCTGAAGGGCCATGGAGTGTCCGACATCTTTTTCCATTAGTTAGAGTGGAAGCCGAACTGAGGAGAAAAGGCACAGGCGTGCAGTAGTAGGGCAGTGTAGTATCCTGTCATTTTGGCCACCACTACGCAGCACTACAGCCGCGGACGTGCCGTAGTAGGGCTATAGACTGTCTGCCATCTTTAGCCACTGATTTAAGCGGAAGCCCTACTGAGGAGTAAAGGAACAGGCGTATCGTAGTAGGGCAGTGTAGAGTCCGATATTTTGGGGCAACGCAACGCGACACTACAGCCGCGCTTGGCGCAATAGGGCCATGGAGGGTCCGCCATATTTGGCCTCTGATTTAAGCGGAAGCGCAACTGAGAACTTAAGTCTTTGGTAGAGTCTAGTAGGGCAGTGTGGTGTCCGCCATTTCGGACCACCGCAACGCGGCACAACAGCCTATTACGTGCCGCAGTAGGGCCGTGGAGTGTCCGCCATTTTTGACCACTGATTAGAGCGGAAGCCGAACTGAGGAGTAAACGCACTGGCGTGTCGTAGTCGGACAGTGTTGCGTCCGACATGTTGGGCCACTGCAACGCGGCACTTCAGCAGCGCACGTGCCGCCGAAGGGCCATGGAGTGTCCGACATCTTTTTCCACTATTTAGAGCGGAAGCAGAAGTGAGGAGAAAAGGCACTGGCGTGTAGTAGTAGGGCAGTGTAGAGTCCGATATTTTGGGCCATCGCAACACGGCACTACTGCCGTGCACGTGCCGCATTAGGGCCGGGGAGTGTTCAACATCTTTGGACACGGATTAGAGCTGAAGCCCAACTGAGGAGTAAAGCCACAGGCGTGTCGTAGTCGGGCAGTGTTGCGTCCGACATGTTGGGCCGCAGCAACGCGGCACTACAGCTTACACGTGCCGCTGAAGGGCCATGGAAAGTCCGCCATCTTTTTCCAATAGTTAGATTGGAAGCCGAACTGAGGAGAAAAGGCACTGGAGTGTAGTAGTAGGGCAGTGTAGTATCCTGCCTTTTTGGCCACCACTGCTCAGCACTACAGCCGCGGACGTGCAGCAGTAGGGCTATAGACTGTCCGCCATCTTTAGCCACTGATTTAAGCAGAAGCCCAACTGAGGAGTAAAGGAACAGGCGTGTCGCAGTAGGGCAGTGTAGAGTCCGCTATTTTGGGGCACCGCAACACGGCACTACAGCCTCGGACGTGCCGCAGTAGGACTATGGAATGTCCGCCATCTTTGGTAACGGATAAGAGCGGAAGCTCAACTGAGGAGTAAAGGCACAGGCGTGTCGTAGTAGGGCAGAGTAGAGTCCAATATTTTGGGCCACCGCAACGTGACACTATAGCCGTGCACGTGCCGCGGTAAGGCTATGGAGTGTCCACCATCTTTGACCATTGATTAGAGCGGAAGCTCATCTGAGGAGTAAAGCCACTGGCGTGTCGTAGTAGGGCAGTGTAGAGTCCGCCATTTAGGGGCACCGCAACGCGGCACTACAGCCGCAGACGTGCCGCAGTAGGGCCACGGAGGGTCAGCCATATTAGGCCACTGATTTAAGCGGAAGCGCAACTGAGAACTTAAGTCTTTGGTAGAGTCTAGTAGGGCAGTGTAGAGTCCGACATTTTGGGGCACCGCATCGCGGCACTACAGCCGTGGACGTGCTGCAGGAGGTCTATAGACTATTCGCCATCTTTGGCCACTGATTTGAGCGGAAGTCGATTTAAGGAGTAAAGGCACTTACGTGTCGTCTTAGGGCAGTGTAGAGTCCGATATTTTGGGCCACCGCAACACGGCACTACAGCCGTGATGTGCCGCATTAGGGCCGGGGAGTGTTCGCCATCTTTGACCAGGGATTAGAGCGGAAGCCGAACAGAGGAGTAAAGGCACTGACCTGTAGTAGTAGGGCAGAGTAGAGTCCGATATTTTGGGGCAACACAACGTGGCACTTCAGAAGCGCACGTGCCGCTGAAGGGCCATGGAGTGTCCGACATCTTTTTCCACTATTAAGAGCGGAAGCCGAACTGAGGAGAAGAGGCACTGGCGAGTAGTAGTAGGGCAGTGTAGAGTCCGATATTTTGGGCCATCGCAACACGGCACTACTGCCGTGCACGTGCCGCATTAGGGCCGGGGAGTGTTCATCATCTTTGGACACGGATTAGAGCGGAAGCCCAACTGAGGAGTAAAGCCACAGGCGTGTCGTAGTCGGGCAGTGTTGCGTCCGACATGTTGGGCCGCAGCAACGCGGCACTACAGCCGTGCACGTGCCGCAGTAGGTCCGGGGAGTGTTCGCCATCTTTGGAAACTGATTTGAGCTGAATCCCAACTGAGCAGTAAAGGCACTGGCATGTCGTAGTAAGGTAGTGTAGAGTCCGACATTTTGGGCCACTGCAACGTGGCACTACAGCCACGCACGTGCCGCAGAAGGGCCGTGGAGTGTCCGCCATCTTTATCCACTGATTAGAGCGGAATCCCAACTGAGGAGTAAAGACACTGGCGTGCCGTAGTATGCCAGTGTAGAGTCCGACATTTTGGGCCACTGCAACGTGGCACTACAGCCACACACGTGCCGCAGTAGGGCAATAGACCGTCCGCCATCGTTAGATACTGATTAGAGCAGAAGCCGAACTGAGGAGTAAAGGCACAGGCGTGTCGTAGTCGGTCAGTGTAGCGTCCGACATGTTGGGCCACCGCAACGCGGCAATAAAGCCGCGCACGTGCCGCAGAAGGGCCATGGAGGGTCCGCCATATTTTGCCATAGATTAAAGTGGAAGCGCAACTGAGAACTTAAGTTTATGGTACAGTCTAGTAGGGTAGTGTTGTGTCCACCATTTGGAGGCAACGCAACGCGACACTACAGCCACGGACGTGCCGCAGTAGGGCTATAGACTGTCCGCCATCTTTGGCCATTAATTAGAGCGGAAGCCGAACAGAGGAGTAAAAGCACTGACGTGTAGTAGTAGGGCAGTGAAGAGTCCTATATTTTGTTCCACCGCAACGGGGCAATAAAGCCACGCACGTGTCGCAGTAGGGCCGTCGAGTGTCCGCCATCTTTGGCCACTGATTAGAGCGGAAACCGAACTGTGGAGTAAAGTCACTGGCGTGTCGTAGTCGGGCAGTGTAGAGTACGCCATTTTGGGCCACTGCAACGCGGCACTTTAGCAGCGCACGCGCCGCTGAAGGGCCATGGAGTGTCCGACATCTTTTTCCATTAGTTAGAGTGGAAGCCGAACTGAGGAGAAAAGGCACAGGCGTGCAGTAGTATGGCAGTGTAGTATCCTGTCATTTTGGCCACCACTACGCAGCACTACAGCCGTGGACGTGCCGCAGTAGGGCTATAGTCTTTATGCCATCTTTAGCCACTGATTTAAGCGGAAGCCCTACTGAGGAGTAAAGGAACAGGCGTATCGTAGTAGGGCAGTGTAGAGTCCGATATTTTGGGGCAACGCAACGCGACACTACAGCCGCGCTTGGCGCAATAGGGCCATGGAGGGTCCGCCATATTTGGCCTCTGATTTAAGCGGAAGCGCAACTGAGAACTTAAGTCTTTGGTAGAGTCTAGTAGGGCAGTGTGGTGTCCGCCATTTCGGACCACCGCAACGCGGCACAACAGCCTATTACGTGCCGCAGTAGGGCCGTGGAGTGTCCGCCATTTTTGGCCACTGATTAGAGCGGAAGCCGAACTGAGGTGTAAACGCACTGGCGTGTCGTAGTCGGACAGTGTTGCGTCCGACATGTTGGGTCACTGCAACGCGGCACTTCAGCAGCGCACGTGCCGCCGAAGGGCCATGGAGTGTCCGACATCTTTTTCCACTATTTATAGCGGAAGCAGAAGTGAGGAGAAAAGGCACTGGCGTGTAGTAGTAGGGCAGTGTAGAGTCCGATATTTTGGGCCATCGCAACACGGCACTACTGCCGTGCACGTGCCGCATTAGGGCCGGGGAGTCTTCATCATCTTTGGACACGGATTAGAGCGGAAGCCCAACTGAGGAGTAAAGCCACAGGCGTGTCGTAGTCGGGCAGTGTTGCGTCCGACATGTTGGGCCGCAGCAACGCGGCACTACAGCCGTGCACGTGCCGCAGTAGGTCCGGGGAGTGTTCGCCATCTTTGGAAACTGATTTGAGCTGAATCCCAACTGAGCAGTAAAGGCACTGGCATGTTGTAGTAAAGTAGTGTAGAGTCCCACATTTTGGGCCACTGCAACGTGGCACTACAGCCACGCACGTGCCGCAGAAGGGCCGTGGAGTGTCCGCCATCTTTATCCACTGATTAGAGCGGAATCCCAACTGAGGAGTAAAGGCACTGGCGTGCCGTAGTAGGCCAGTGTAGAGTCCGACATTTTGGGCCACTGCAACGTGGCACTACAGCCACACACGTGCCGCAGAAGGGCCATGGAGGGTCCGCCATATTTGGCCATAGATTAAAGCGGAAGCGCAACTGAGAACTTAAGTTTATGGTACAGTCTAGTAGGGCAGTGTTGTGTCCACCATTTTGAGGCAACGCAACGCGACACTACAGCCACGGACGTGCCGCAGTAGGGCTATAGACTGTCCGCCATCTTTGGCCATTAATTAGAGCATAAGCCGAACTGAGGAGTAAACGCACTGGCGTGTCGTAGTCGGACAGTGTGGCGTCCGACATGTTGGGCCACTGCAACGCGGCACTTCAGCAGCGCACGTGCCGCCGAAGGGCCATGGAGTGTCCGACATCTTTTTCCACTATTTAGAGTGGAAGCAGAACTGAGGAAAAAAGGCACTGGCGTGTAGTAGTAGGGCAGTGTAGAGTCCGCCATTTAGGGGCACCGCAACGCGGCACTACAGCCGCAGACGTGCCACAGTAGGGACACGGAGGGTCCGCCATATTAGGCCACTGATTTAAGCGGAAGCGCAACTGAGAACTTAAGTCTCTGGTAGAGTCTAGTAGGGCAGTGTAGAGTCCGACATTTTGGGTCACCGCATCGCGGCACTACAGCCGCGGACGTGCTGCAGTAGGGCCATGGAGGGTCCGCCATATTTGGCCACTGATTTAAGCGAAAGCCCAACTGAGGAGTAAAGGAACAGGCGTGTCCTAGTAGGGCAGTGCAGTATCCGCCATTTTGGGGCACCGCAACGCGGCACTACAGCCGCGGTCATGCCGCAGAAGGTCTATAGACTATTCGCCATCTTTGGCCACTGATTTGAGCTGAAGTCGATTTAAGGAGTAAAGGCACTGACGTGTCGTCGTAGGGCAGTGTAGAGTCCGATATTTTGGGCCACTGCAACACGGCACTACAGCCGTGATGTGCCGCATTAGGGATGGGTAGTGTTCGCCATCTTTGGCCAGGGATTAGAGCGGAAGCCGAACTGAGGAGTAAAGGCACTGACGTGTAGTAGTAGGGCAGAGTAGAGTCCGATATTTTGGGGCAACACAACGTGGCACTTCAGCTTACACGTGCCGCAGAAGGGCAACGGAGTGTCCGCCATCTTTTTCCATTAGTTAGATTGGAAGCCGAACTGAGGAGAAAAGGCACTGGCGTATAGTAGTAGGGCAGTGTAGTATCCTGCCATTTTAGCCACCACTGCTCAGCACTACAGCCGCGGACGTGCCGCAGTAGGGCTATAGACTGTCCGCCATCTTTAGCCACTGATTTAAGCGGAAGCCCAACTGAGGAGTAAAGGAACAGGCGTGTCGCAGTAGGGCAATGTAGAGTCCGCTATTTAGGGGCACCGCAACACGGCACTACAGCCGCGGACGTGCCGCAGTAGGGCTATGGAATGTCCGCCATCTTTGGTAACGGATAAGAGCGGAAGCTCAACTGAGGAGTAAAGGCACATTCGTGTCGTAGTAGGGCAGTGTAGAGTCCGCCATTTTAGGGCGCCGCAACGCGACACTACTGCCGCGGACGTGACGCAGTAGGGCTATAGACTGTCCGCCATCTTTGGCCACTAATATGAGCGGAAGCCGAACTGAAGAGTAAAGGCGCTGGTGTGTAGTAGTAGGGCAGTGTATAGTCCGACATTTTGTTCCACCGCAACGGGGCAATAAAGCCACGCACGTGTCGCAGTAGGGCCGTGGAGTGTCCGCCATCTTTGGCCACTGATTAGAGTGGAAGCAGAACTGAGGAGAAAAGGCACTGGCGTGTTGTAGTAGGGCAGTGTAGTATCCTGTCATTTTGGCCACCACTACGCAGCACTACAGCCGCGGACGTGCCGTAGTAGGGCTATAGACTGTCCGCCATCTTTAGCCACTGATTTAAGCGGAAGCCCTACTGAGGAGTAAAGGAACAGGCGTGTCGTAGTAGGGCAGTGTAGAGTCCGATATTTTGGGGCAACGCAACGCGACACTACAGCCGCGCGCTTGGCGCAATAGGGCCATGGAGGGTCCGCCATATTTGGCCTCTGATTTAAGCGGAAGCGCAACTGAGAACTTAAGTCTTTGGAAGAGTCTAGTAGGGTAGTGTGGTATCCGCCATTTCGGGCCACCGCAACGCGGCACAACAGCCTATTACGTGCCGCAGTAGGGCCGTGGAGTGTCCGCCATTTTTGGTAACTGATTAGAGCGGAAGCCGAACTGAGGAGTAAACGCACTGGCGTGTCGTAGTCGGACCGTGTTGCGTCCGACATGTTGGGCCGCTGCAACGCGGCACTTCAGCAGCGCACGTGCCGCCGAAGGGCCATGGAGTGTCCGACATCTTTTTCCACTATTTAGAGCGGAAGCAGAACTGAGGAGAAAATGCACTGGCATGTAGTAGTAGGGCAGTGTAGAGTCCGATATTTTGGGCCATCGCAACACGGCACTACTGCCGTGCACGTGCCGCATTAGGGCCGGGGAGTGTTCATCATCTTTGGACACGGATTAGAGCGGAAGCCCAACTGAGGAGTAAAGCCACAGGCGTGTCGTAGTCGGGCAGTGTTGCGTCCGACATGTTGGGCAGCAGGAACTCGGCACTACAGCTTACACGTGCCGCTGAAGGGCCATGGAGTGTCCGCTATCTTTTTCCATTAGTTAGATTGGAAGCCGAACTGAGGAGAAAAGGCACTGGCGTGTAGTAGTAGGGCAGTGTAGTATCCTGTCATTTTGGCCACCACTACGCAGCACTACAGCCGCGGACGTGCCGTAGTAGGGCTATAGACTGTCCGCCATCTTTAGCCACTGATTTAAGCGGAAGCCCAACTGAGGAGCAAAGGAACAGGCGTGTCGCAGTAGGGCAGTGTAGAGTCCGCTATTTTGGGGCACCGCAACACGGCACTACAGCCGCGGACGTGCCGCAGTAGGACTATGGAATGTCCGCCATCTTTGGTAACGGATAAGAGCGGAAGCTCAACTGAGGAGTAAGGGCACAGGCGTGTCGTAGTAGGGCAGAGTAGAGTCCGATATTTTGGGCCACCGCAACGTGACACTACAGCCGTGCACGTGCGGCGGTAAGGCTATGGATTGTCCGCCAACTTTGGCCACAAATTAGAGCGGAAGCCGAACTGAAGAGTAAAGGCACTTGCGTGTCGTGGTAGGGCAGTGTATAGTCCGACATGTTGGGCCACTGCAACGCGGCACTTCAGCAGCGCACGTGCCGCCGAAGGGCCATGGAGTGTCCGACATCTTTTTCCACTATTTAGAGCGGAAGCTGAACTGAGGAGTAAAGCCACAGGCGTGTTGTAGTAGCGCAGTGTAGAGTCCGATATTTAGGGGCACCGCAATGCGGCACTACAGCCGCAGACGTGCCACAGTAGGGCCACGGAGGGTCCGCCATATTAGGCCACTGATTTAAGCGGAAGCGCAACTGAGAACTTAAGTCCTTGGTAGAGTCTAGTAGGGCAGTGTAGAGTCCGACATTTTGGGTCACCACATCGCGGCACTACAGCCGCGGACGTGCCGCAGAAGGTCTATAGACTATTCGCCATCTTTGGCCACTGATTTGAGCAGAAGTCGATTTAAGGAGTAAAGGCACTGACGTGTCGTCGTAGGGCAGTGTAGAGTCCGATATTTTTGACCACCGCAACACGGCACTACAGCCGTGATGTGCCGCATTAGGGCCGGGGAGTGTTCGCCATCTTTGGCCAGGGATTAGAGCGGAAGCCGAACAGAGGAGTAAATGCACTGACGTGTAGTAGTAGGGCAGAGTAGAGTCCGATATTTTGGGGCAACACAACGTGGAACTTCAGCAGCGCACGTGCCGCTGAAGGGGTATGGAGTGTCCGACATCTTTTTCCACTATTAAGAGCGGAAGCCGAACTGAGGAGAAAAGGCACTGGCGTGTAGTAGTAGGGCAGTGTAGAGTCCGATATTTTGGGGCAACGCAACGCGGCACTACAGTCGCGCATGTGCCGCAATAGGGCCATGGAGTGTCCGCCTTCTTTGGTCACTAATTTGAGCGGAAGTCGAAATGAGGAGTAAAGGCACTGGCGTGTAGAAATAGGGCAGTGTAGTTTCCTGAAATTTTGGTTCACCGCTGCCCGGCACTACAGCCGCGGACGTGCCGCAGTAGGGCTATGGAATGTCCGCCATCTTTGGTAACGGATAAGAGCGGTAGCTCAACTGAGGAGTAAAGGCACAGGCGTGTCGTAGTAGGGCAGAGTAGAGTCCGATATTTTGGGCCACCGCAACGTGACACTAAAGCCGTGCACGTGCCGCGGTAAGGCTATGGATTGTCCACCAACTTTGGCCACAAATTAGAGCGGAAGCCGAACTGAAGAGTAAAGGCACTTGCGTGTCGTGGTAGGGCAGTGTATAGTCCGACATTTTGGGCCACCGCACCGTGGCACTACAGTCGCGGACGTGCTGCTGTAGGGCTATGGAGTCTCCACCATCTTTGGCCACTGATTAGAGCGGAAGCTCATCTGAGGAATAAAGCCACAGGCGTGTCGTAGTAGGGCAGTGTAGAGTCCGATATTTTGGGGCAACGCAACGCGGCACAACAGCATATTACGTGCCGCAGTAGGGCCGTGGAGTGTCCGCCATTTTTGGCCACTGATTATAGCGGAAGCCGAACTGAGGAGTAAACGCACTGGCGTGTCGTAGTCGGACAGTGTTGCGTCCGACATGTTGGGCCACTGCAACGCGGCACTTCAGCAGCGCACGTGCCGCCGAAGGGCCATGGAGTGTCCGACATCTTTTTCCACTATTTAGAGCGGAAGCAGAACTGAGGAGAAAAGGCACTGGCGTGTAGTAGTAGGGCTGTGTAGAGTCCGATATTTTGGGCCATCGCAACACGGCACTACTGCCGTGCACGTGCCGCATTAGGGCCGGGGAGTGTTCATCATCTTTGGACACGGATTAGAGCGGAAGCCCAACTGAGGAGTAAAGCCACAGGCGTGTCGTAGTAGGGCAGTGTAGAGTCCGCTATTTAGGGGCACCGCAACGCGGCACTACAGCCGCAGACGTGCCACAGTAGAGCCACGGAGGGTCCGCCATATTAGGCCACTGATTTAAGCGGAAGCCCAACTGAGGAGTAAAGGAACAGGCGTGTCGTAGTAGGGCAGTGAAGTATCCGCCATTTTGGGGCACCGCAACGCGGCACTACAGCCGTGGACATGCCGCAGAAGGTCTATAGACTATTCGCCATCTTTGGCCACTGATTTGAGCGGAAGTCGATTTAAGGAGTAAAGGCACTTACGTGTCGTCGTAGGGCAGTGTAGAATCCGATATTTTTGGCCACCACTGTTCAGCACTACAGCCGCGGACGTGCCGCAGTAGCGCTATAGACTGTCCGCCACCTTTAGCCACTGATTTAAGCGGAAGCTCAACTGAGGAGTAAAGGAACAGGCGTGTCGCAGTAGGGCATTTTAGAGTCCGCTATTTTGGGGCACCGCAACACGGCACTACAGCCGCGGACATGCCGCAGTAGGGCTATGGAATGCCCGCCATCTTTGGTAACGGATAAGAGCGGAAGCTCAACTGAGGAGTACAGGCACAGGCGTGTCGTAGTAGGGCTGAGTAGAGTCCGATATTTTGGGCCACTGCAACGTGACACTACAGCCTTGCACGTGCCGCGGTAAGGCTATGGATTGTCCGCGAACTTTGGCCACAAATTAGAGCGGAAGCTGAACTGAAGAGTAAAGACACTTGCGTGTCGTGGTAGGGCAGTGTATAGTCCGACATTTTGGGCCACCGCACCGCGGCACTACAGTCGCGGACGTGCTGCTGTAGGGCTATGGAGTGTCCACCTTCTTTGGCAACTGATTAGAGCGGAAGCTCATCTGAGGAATAAAGCCACAGGCGTGTCGTAGTAGGGCAGTGTAGAGTCCGACATTTTGGGGCACCGCATCGCGGCACTACAGCCGCAGACGTGCCACAGTAGGGACACGGAGGGTCCGCCATATTAGGCCACTGATTTAAGCGGAAGCGCAACTGAGAACTTAAGTCTCTGGTAGAGTCTAGTAGGGCAGTGTAGAGTCCGACATTTTGGGTCACCGCATCGCGGCACTTCAGCAGCGCACGTGCCGCCGAAATGCCATGGAGTGTCCGACATCTTTTTCCACTATTTAGAGAGGAAGCAGAAGTGAGGAGAAAAGGCACTGGCGTGTAGTAGTAGGGCAGTGTAGAGTCCGATATTTTGGGCCATCGCAACACGGCACTACTGCCGTGCACGTGCCGCATTAGGGCCGGGGAGTGTTCAACATCTTTGGACACGGATTAGAGCTGAAGCCCAACTGTGGAGTAAAGCCACAGGCGTGTCGTAGTCGGGCAGTGTTGCGTCCGACATGTTGGGCCGCAGCAACGTGGCACTACAGCTTACACGTGCCGCTGAAGGGCCATGGAAAGTCCGCCATCTTTTTCCAATAGTTAGATTGGAAGCCGAATTGAGGAGAAAAGGCACTGGCGTGTAGTAGTAGGGCAGTGTAGTATCCTGCCATTTTGGCCACCACTGCTCAGCACTACAGCCGCAGACGTGCCGCAGTAGGGCCACGGAGGGTCCGCCATATTAGGCCACTGATTTAAGCGGAAGCGCAACTGAGAACTTAAGTCTTTGGTAGAGTCTAGTAGGGCAGTGTAGAGTCCGACATTTTGGGTCGCCGCGGACGTGCTGCAGTAGGGCCATGGAGGGTCCGCCATATTTGGCTACTGATTTAAGCGAAAGCCCAACTGAGGAGTAAAGGAACAGGCGTGTCGTAGTAGGGCAGTGAAGTATCCGCCATTTTGGGGCACCGCAACGCGGCACTACAGCCGCGGACATGCCGCAGAAGGTCTATAGACTATTCGCCATCTTTGGCCACTGATTTGAGCGGAAGTCGATTTAAGGAGTAAAGGCACTGACGTGTCGTCGTAGGGCAGTGTAGAGTCCGATATTTTTGGCCACCACTGCTCAGCACTACAGCCGCGGACGTGCTGCAGTAGGGCCATGGAGGGTCCGCCATATTTGGCCACTGATTTAAGCGAAAGCCCAACTGAGGAGTAAAGGAACAGGCGTGTCGCAGTAGGGCAGTGTAGAGTCCGCTATTTTGGGGAACCGCAACACGGCACCACAGCCGCGGACGTGCCGCAGTAGGGCTATGGAATGTCCGCCATCTTTGGTAACGGATAAGAGCGGAAGCTCAACTGAGGAGTAAAGGCACAGGCGTGTCGTAGTAGGGCAGTGTAGAGTCCGCCATTTTAGGGCACCGCAACGCGACACTACTGCCGCGGACGTGACGCAGTAGGGCTATAGACTGTCCGCCATCTTTGGCCACTAATATGAGCGGAAGCCGAACTGAAGAGTAAAGGCACTCGCGTGTAGTAGTAGGGCAGTGTATAGTCCGATATTTTGAGCCACCGCACCGCGGCACTACAGTCGCGGACGTGCTGCTGTAGGGCTATGGAGTGTCCACCATCTTTGGTCACTGATTAGAGCGGAAACTCATCTGAGGAGTAAAGCCACAGGCGTGTCGTAGTAGGGCAGTGTAGAGTCCGCCATTTAGGGGCACCGCAACGCGGCACTACAGCCGCAGACGTGCCACAGTAGGGACACGGAGGGTCCGCCATATTAGGCCACTGATTTAAGCGGAAGCGCAACTGAGAACTTAAGTCTCTGGTAGAGTCTAGTAGGGCAGTGTAGAGTCCGACATTTTGGGTCACCGCATCGCGGCACTACAGCCGCGGACGTGCTGCAGTAGGGCCATGGAGGGTCCGCCATATTTGGCCACTGATTTAAGCGAAAGCCCAACTGAGGAGTAAAGGAACAGGCGTGTCCTAGTAGGGCAGTGAAGTATCCGCCATTTTGGGGCACCGCAACGCGGCACTACAGCCGCGGACGTGTCGCAGAAGGTCTATAGACTATTCGCCATCTTTGGCCACTGATTTGAGCGGAAGTCGATTTAAGGAGAAAAGGCACTGACGTGTCGTCGTAGGGCAGTGTAGAGTCCGATATTTTGGGCCACTGCAACACGGCACTACAGCCGTGATGTGCCGCATTAGGGATGGGTAGTGTTTGCCATCTTTGGCCAGGGATTAGAACGGAAGCCGAACTGAGAAGTAAAGGCACTGACGTGTTGTAGTAGGGCAGAGTAGAGTCCGATATTTTGGGGCAACACAACGTGGCACTTCAGCTTACACGTGCCGCAGAAGGGCCACGGAGTGTCCGCCATCTTTTTCCATTAGTTAGATTGGAAGCCGAACTGAGGAGAAAAGGCACTGGCGTGTAGTAGTAGGGCAGTGTAGTATCCTGCCATTTTAGCCACCACTGCTCAGCACTACAGCCGCGGACGTGCCGCAGTAGGGCTATAGACTGTCCGCCATCTTTAGCCACTGATTTAAGCGGAAGCCCAACTGAGGAGTAAAGGAACAGGCGTGTCGCAGTAGGGCAATGTAGAGTCCGCTATTTTGGGGCACCGCAACACGGCACTACAGCCGCGGACGTGCCGCAGTAGGGCTATGGAATGTCCGCCATCTTTGGTAACGGATAAGAGCGGAAGCTCAACTGAGGAGTAAAGGCACAGGCGTGTCGTAGTAGGGCAGTGTAGAGTCCGCCATTTTAGGGCGCCGCAACGCGACACTACTGCCGCGGACGTGACGCAGTAGGGCTATAGACTGTCCGCCATCTTTGGCCACTAATATGAGCGGAAGCCGAACTGAAGAGTAAAGGCGCTGGTGTGTAGTAGTAGGGCAGTGTATAGTCCGACATTTTGTTCCACCGCAACGGGGCAATAAAGCCACGCACGTGTCGCAGTAGGGCCGTGGAGTGTCCGCCATCTTTGGCCACTGATTAGAGTGGAAGCAGAACTGAGGAGAAAAGGCACTGGCGTGTAGTAGTAGGGCAGTGTAGTATCCTGTCATTTTGGCCCCCACTACGCAGCACTACAGCCGCGGACGTGCCGTAGTAGGGCTATAGACTGTCCGCCATCTTTAGCCACTGATTTAAGCGGAAGCCCTACTGAGGAGTAAAGGAACAGGCGTGTCGTAGTAGGGCAGTGTAGAGTCCGATATTTTGGGGCAACGCAACGCGACACTAAAGCCGCGCACTTGGCGCAATAGGGCCATGGAGGGTCCGCCATATTTGGCCTCTGAATTAAGCGGAAGCGCAACTGAGAACTTAAGTCTTTGGTAGAGTCTAGTAGGGTAGTGTGGTGTCCGCCATTTCGGGCCACCGCAACGCGGCACAACAGCCTATTGCGTGCCGCAGTAGGGCCGTGGAGTGTCCGCCATTTTTGGTAACTGATTAGAGCGGAAGCCGAACTGAGGAGTAAACGCACTGGCGTGTCGTAGTCGGACCGTGTTGCGTCCGACATGTTGGGCCGCTGCAACGCGGCACTTCAGCAGCGCACGTGCCGCCGAAGGGCCATGGAGTGTCCGACATCTTTTTCCACTATTTAGAGCGGAAGCAGAACTGAGGAGAAAATGCACTGGCATGTAGTAGTAGGGCAGTGTAGAGTCCGATATTTTGGGCCATCGCTACACGGCACTACTGCCGTGCACGTGCCGCATTAGGGCCGCGGAGTGTTCATCATCTTTGGACACGGATTAGAGCGGAAGCCCAACTGAGGAGTAAAGCCACAGGCGTGTCGTAGTCGGGCAGTGTTGCATCCGACATGTTGGGCAGCAGGAACTCGGCACTACAGCTTACACGTGCCGCTGAAGGGCCATGGAGTGTCCGCTATCTTTTTCCATTAGTTAGATTGGAAGCCGAACTGAGGAGAAAAGGCACTGGCGTGTAGTAGTAGGGCAGTGTAGTATCCTGTCATTTTGGCCACCACTACGCAGCACTACAGCCGCGGACGTGCCGTAGTAGGGCTATAGACTGTCCGCCATCTTTAGCCACTGATTTAAGCGGAAGCCCAACTGAGGAGCAAAGGAACAGGCGTGTCGCAGTAGGGCAGTGTAGAGTCCGCTATTTTGGGGCACCGCAACGCGGCACTACAGCCGCAGACGTGCCACAGTAGGGCCACGGAGGGTCCGCCATATTAGGCCACTGATTTAAGCGGAAGCGCAACTGAGAACTTAAGTCCTTGGTAGAGTCTAGTAGGGCAGTGTAGAGTCCGTCATTTTGGGTCACCACATCGCGGCACTACAGCCGCGGACGTGCCGCAGAAGGTCTATAGACTATTCGCCATCTTTGGCCACTGATTTGAGCAGAAGTCGATTTAAGGAGTAAAGGCACTGACGTGTCGTCGTAGGGCAGTGTAGAGTCCGATATTTTTGACCACCGCAACACGGCACTACAGCCGTGATGTGCCGCATTAGGGACGGGGAGTGTTCGCCATCTTTGGCCAGGGATTAGAGCGGAAGCCGAACAGAGGAGTAAAGGCACTGACGTGTAGTAGTAGGGCAGAGTAGAGTCCGATATTTTGGGGCAACACAACGTGGCACTTCAGCAGCGCACGTGCCGCTGAAGGGGTATGGAGTGTCCGACATCTTTTTCCACTATTAAGAGCGGAAGCCGAACTGAGGAGAAAAGGCACTGGCGTGTAGTAGTAGGGCAGTGTAGAGACTGACATGTTGGGCCGCAGCTACGCGGCACTACAGCTTACACGTGCCGCTGAAGGGCCATGGAGTGTCCGCCATCTTTTTCCATTAGTTAGATTGGAAGCTAAACTGAGGAGAAAAGGCACTTTCGTGTAGTAGTAGGGCAGTGTAGAGTCCGATATTTTGGGGCAACGCAACGCGGCACTACAGTCGCGCATGTGCCGCAATAGGGCCATGGAGTGTCCGCCTTCTTTGGTCACTAATTTGAGCGGAAGTCGAAATGAGGAGTAAAGGCACTGGCGTGTAGAAATAGGGCAGTGTAGTTTCCTGAAATTTTGGTTCACCGCTGCCCGGCACTACAGCCGCGGACGTGCCGCAGTAGGGCTATGGAATGTCCGCCATCTTTGGTAACGGATAAGAGCGGTAGCTCAACTGAGGAGTAAAGGCACAGGCGTGTCGTAGTAGGGCAGAGTAGAGTCCGATATTTTGGGCCACCGCAACGTGACACTAAAGCCGTGCACTTGCCGCGGTAAGGCTATGGATTGTCCACCAACTTTGGCCACAAATTAGAGCGGAAGCCGAACTGAAGAGTAAAGGCACTTGCGTGTCGTGGTAGGGCAGTGTATAGTCCGACATTTTGAGCCACCGCACCGCGGCACTACAGTCGCGGACGTGCTGCTGTAGGGCTATGGAGTCTCCACCATCTTTGGCCACTGATTAGAGCGGAAGCTCATCTGAGGAATAAAGCCACAGGCGTGTCGTAGTAGGGCAGTGTAGAGTCCGATATTTTGGGGCAACGCAACGCGGCACAACAGCATATTACGTGCCGCAGTAGGGCCGTGGAGTGTCCGCCATTTTTGGCCACTGATTAGAGCGGAAGCCGAACTGAGGAGTAAACGCACTGGCGTGTCGTAGTCGGACAGTGTTGCGTCCGACATGTTGGGCCACTGCAACGCGGCACTTCAGCAGCGCACGTGCCGCCGAAGGGCCACGGAGGGTCCGCCATATTAGGCCACTGATTTAAGCGGAAGCGCAACTGAGAACTTAAGTCTCTGGTAGAGTCTAGTAGGGCAGTGTAGAGTCCGACATTTTGGGGCACCGCATCGCGGCACTACAGCCGCGGACGTGCTGCAGTAGGGCCATGAAGGGTCCGCCATATTTGGCAACTGATTTAAGCGAAAGCCCATCTGAGGAGTAAAGGAACAGGCGTGTCGTAGTAGGGCAGTGAAGTGTCCGCCATTTTGGGGCACCGCAACGCGGCACTACAGCCGCGGACGTGCCGCAGAAGGTCTATAGACTATTCGCCATCTTTGGCCACTGATTTGAGCGGAAGTCGATTTAAGTTGTAAAGGCACTGACGTGTCGTAGTAGGGCAGTGTAGAGTCCGATATTTTTGGCCACCGCAACACGGCACTACAGCCGTGATGTGCCGCATTAGGGCTGGGGAGTGTTCGCCATCTTTTTCCACTATTTAGAGCGGAAGCCGAACAGAGGAGTAAAGGCACTGGCGTGTAGTAGTTGGGCAGTGCAGTTTCCTGCCATTTTCGCCACTGCAACGCGGCACTACAGCCGTGCACGTGCGGCATTAGGGGGCGGGAGTATTCGCCATCTTTGGCCACGGATTAGAGCGGAAGCCCAACTAAGGAGTAAAGACACTGGCGAGTCGTAGTAGTACAGTGTAATTTCCTGCCATTTTGGCCCCCGCAACGCGGCTATAAAGCCGCACATGTGCCGCAGTAGGGCCATGGAGGGTCCGCCATATTTGGATACTGATTAGGGCGGAAGCCGATCTGAGGAGTAAAGGCACTCGCGTGTCGTAGTAGGGCAGTGTAGTTTCCGCCATTATGGCCACTGCAACGCGGCACTACAGCCGCGGACGTGCCTCATTTGAGCTATGGAGTGTCCGACATCTTTGGCAACGGATTAGAGCGAAAGCCCAACTGAGGAATAAAGGCACTGGTGTGCTGTAGTAGGGAAGTGTAGTTTCCTGCCATTCTGGCCTCCGCAACGCGGCGCTACAGCCGTGCTCGTGCCGCTGAAGGGCCTAGGAGTGTCCGCCATCTTTTTCCACTATTTATAGCGGAAGCCGAACTGAGGAGTAAAGGTACTGGTGTGTCGTAGTAGGGCAGTGTAGAGTCCGACATTTCGGGCCACCGCAACGCGGCACTACAGCATCGCATGTGCCGCAATAGGGCCATTGAGTGTCCGCCTTCTATGGTCACTAATTTGAACGGAAGTCGAACTGAGGAGTAAAGGCTAGGCGTGTAGAAATAGGGCAGTGTAGTTTCCAGCCATTTTGGCCACCGCAACGCGGCTTTACAGCCGTGCACTTGCAGCATTAGAGCTATGGAGTGACCGCCATCTTTGGCCACTGATTAGAGCGGAAGCCGAACTGTGGAGTAAAGGCACTGGCCTGTTGTAGTCGGAAAGTGTAGCGTCCGACAAGTTGGGCCACCGCAACGCGGTACTACAACCGTGCACGTGCCGCTGATGGGCCATGGAAGTTCCACCATATTTTTCTACAAATTAGAGCGGATGCCGAACTGAGGAGTAAATTCACTGGCGTGTCGAAGTAGGTCTGTGTAGAGTCCACCATTTTGGTTCACCGCATCCCGGCACTACAGCCGTGCACGTGCCGCTGAAGGGCCATGGAGTGTCCGCCATCTTTTTCAACTATTAAGGGCGGAAGCCGATCAGAGGAGTAAAGGCACTGGTGTGTAGTAGTTGGGCAGTGTAGTTTCCTGCCATTTTCGCCACTGCAACGCGGCACTACAGCCATGCACGTGCGGCATTAGTGGGCGGTAGTGTTCGCCATCTTTGGCCACGGATTAGAGCGGAAGCCCAACTGAGGAGTAAAGGCACTGGCGGTTCGTAGTAGGGCAGCGAAGTGTCCGACAATTTGGGGCACCGCAACGCGGCACTACAGCCGCAGACGTGCCACAGTAGGGCCACGGAGGGTCCGCCATATTAGGCCACTGATTTAAGCGGAAGCGCAACTGAGAACTTAAGTCCTTGGTAGAGTCTAGTAGGGCAGTGTAGAGTTCGACATTTTGGGTCACCACATCGCGGCACTACAGCCGCGGACGTGCCGCAGAAGGTCTATAGACTATTCGCCATCTTTGGCCACTGATTTGAGCAGAAGTCGATTTAAGGAGTAAAGGCACTGACGTGTCGTCGTAGGGCAGTGTAGAGTCCGATATTTTTGACCACCGCAACACGGCACTACAGCCGTGATGTGCCGCATTAGGGCCGGGGAGTGTTCGCCATCTTTGGCCAGGGATTAGAGCGGAAGCCGAACAGAGGAGTAAAGGCACTGACGTGTAGTAGTAGGGCAGAGTAGAGTCCGATATTTTGGGGCAACACAACGTGGCACTTCAGCAGCGCACGTGCCGCTGAAGGGGTATGGAGTGTCCGACATCTTTTTCCACTATTAAGAGCGGAAGCCGAACTGAGGAGAAAAGGCACTGGCGTGTAGTAGTAGGGCAGTGTAGAGACTGACATGTTGGGCCGCAGCTACGCGGCACTACAGCTTACACGTGCCGCTGAAGGGCCATGGAGTGTCCGCCATCTTTTTCCATTAGTTAGATTGGAAGCTAAACTGAGGAGAAAAGGCACTTTCGTGTAGTAGTAGGGCAGTGTAGAGTCCGATATTTTGGGGCAACGCAACGCGGCACTACAGTCGCGCATGTGCCGCAATAGGGCCATGGAGTGTCCGCCTTCTTTGGTCACTAATTTGAGCGGAAGTCGAAATGAGGAGTAAAGGCACTGGCGTGTAGAAATAGGGCAGTGTAGTTTCCTGAAATTTTGGTTCACCGCTGCCCGGCACTACAGCCGCGGACGTGCCGCAGTAGGGCTATGGAATGTCCGCCATCTTTGGTAACGGATAAGAGCGGTAGCTCAACTGAGGAGTAAAGGCACAGGCGTGTCGTAGTAGGGCAGAGTAGAGTCCGATATTTTGGGCCAACGCAACGTGACACTAAAGCCGTGCACTTGCCGCGGTAAGGCTATGGATTGTCCACCAACTTTGGCCACAAATTAGAGCGGAAGCCGAACTGAAGAGTAAAGGCACTTGCGTGTCGTGGTAGGGCAGTGTATAGTCCGACATTTTGAGCCACCGCACCGCGGCACTACAGTCGCGGACGTGCTGCTGTAGGGCTATGGAGTCTCCACCATCTTTGGCCACTGATTAGAGCGGAAGCTCATCTGAGGAATAAAGCCACAGGCGTGTCGTAGTAGGGCAGTGTAGAGTCCGATATTTTGGGGCAACGCAACGCGGCACAACAGCATATTACGTGCCGCAGTAGGGCCGTGGAGTGTCCGCCATTTTTGGCCACTGATTAGAGCGGAAGCCGAACTGAGGAGTAAACGCACTGGCGTGTCGTAGTCGGACAGTGTTGCGTCCGACATGTTGGGCCACTGCAACGCGGCACTTCAGCAGCGCACGTGCCGCCGAAGGGCCATGGAGTGTCCGACATCTTTTTCCACTATTTAGAGCGGAAGCAGAACTGAGGAGAAAAGGCACTGGCGTGTAGTAGTAGGGCAGTGTAGAGTCCGATATTTTGGGCCATCGCAACACGGCACTACTGCCGTGCACGTGCCGCATTAGGGCCGGGGAGTGTTCATCATCTTTGGACACGGATTAGAGCGGAAGCCCAACTGAGGAGTAAAGCCACAGGCTTGTCGTAGTAAGGCAGTGTAGAGTCCGCTATTTAGGGGCACCGCAACGCGGCACTACAGCCGCAGACGTGCCACAGTAGAGTCACGGAGGGTCCGCCATATTAGGCCACTGATTTAAGCGGAAGCGCAACTGAGGAGTAAAGGAACAGGCGTGTCGTAGTAGGGCAGTGAAGTGTCCGCCATTTTGGGGCACCGCAACGCGGCACTACAGCCGTGGACATGCCGCAGAAGGTCTATAGACTATTCGCCATCTTTGGCCACTGATTTGAGCGGAAGTCGATTTAAGGAGTAAAGGCACTTACGTGTCGTCGTAGGGCAGTGTAGAGTCCGATATTTTTGGCCACCACTGCTCAGCACAACAGCCGCGGACGTGCCTCAGTAGCGCTATAGACTGTCCGCCACCTTTAGCCACTGATTTAAGCGGAAGCCCAACTGAGGAGTAAAGGAACAGGCGTGTCGCAGTAGGGCAGTGTAGAGTCCGCTATTTTGGGGCACCGCAACACGGCACTACAGCCGCGGACGTGCCGCAGTAGGGCTATGGAATGCCCGCCATCTTTGGTAACGGATAAGAGCGGAAGCTCAACTGAGGAGTACAGGCACAGGCGTGTCGTAGTAGGGCTGAGTAGAGTCCGATATTTTGGGCCACCGCAACGTGACACTACAGCCGTGCACGTGCCGCGGTAAGGCTATGGATTGTCCGCCAACTTTGGCCACAAATTAGAGCGGAAGCTGAACTGAAGTTTAAAGACACTTGCGTGTCGTGGTAGGGCAGTGTATAGTCCGACATTTTGGGCCACCGCACCGCGGCACTACAGTCGCGGACGTGCTGCTGTAGGGCTATGGAGTGTCCACCTTCTTTGGCAACTGATTAGAGCGGAAGCTCATCTGAGGAATAAAGCCACAGGCGTGTCGTAGTAGGGCAGTGTAGAGTCCGACATTTTGGGGCACCGCATCGCGGCACTACAGCCGCGGACGTGCTGCAGTAGGGCCATGGAGGGTCCGCCATAATTGGCCACTGATTTAAGCGAAAGCCGAACTGAGGAGTAAAGGAACAGGCGTGTCGTAGTAGGGCAGTGTAGAGTCCGCCATTTTAGGGCACCGCAACGCGACACTACTGCCGCGGACGTGACGCAGTAGGGCTATAGACTGTCCGCCATCTTTGGCCACTAATATGAGCGGAAGCCGAACTGAAGAGTAAAGGCACTGACGTGTCGTTCTAGGGCAGTGTAGAGTCCGATATTTTGGGCCACCGCAACACGGCACTACAGCCGTGATGTGCCGCATTCGGGCATTGTAGTGTTCGCCATCTTTGGCCAGGGATTAGAGCGGAAGCCGAACTGAGGAGTAAAGGCACTGACGTGTAGTAGTAGGACAGAGTAGAGTCCGATATTTTGGGGCAACACAACGTGGCACTTCAGCTTACACGTGCCGCAGAAGGGCCACGGAGTGTCCGCCATCTTTTTCCATTAGTTAGATTGGAAGCCGAACTGAGGAGAAAAGGCACTGGCGTGTAGTAGTAGGGCAGTGTAGTATCCTGCCATTTTAGCCACCACTGCTCAGCACTACAGCCGCGGACGTGCCGCAGTAGGGCTATAGACTGTCCGCCATCTTTAGCCACTGATTTAAGCGGAAGCCCAACTGAGGAGTAAAGGAACAGGCGTGTCGCAGTAGGGCAGTGTAGAGTCCGCTATTTTGGGGCACCGCAACACGGCACTACAGCCGCGGACGTGCCGCAGTAGGGCTATGGAATGTCCGCCATCTTTGGCCACTGATTAGAGCGGAAGCCGAACTGTGGAGTAAAGGCACTGGCCTGTTGTAGTCGGAAAGTGTAGCGTCCGACAAGTTGGGCCACCGCAACGCGGTACTACAACCGTGCACGTGCCGCTGATGGGCCATGGAAGTTCCACCATATTTTTCTACAAATTAGAGCGGATGCCGAACTGAGGAGTAAATTCACTGGCGTGTCGAAGTAGGTCTGTGTAGAGTCCACCATTTTGGTTCACCGCATCCCGGCACTACAGCCGTGCACGTGCCGCTGAAGGGCCATGGAGTGTCCGCCATCTTTTTCAACTATTAAGGGCGGAAGCCGATCAGAGGAGTAAAGGCACTGGTGTGTAGTAGTTGGGCAGTGTAGTTTCCTGCCATTTTCGCCACTGCAACGCGGCACTACAGCCATGCACGTGCGGCATTAGTGGGCGGTAGTGTTCGCCATCTTTGGCCACGGATTAGAGCGGAAGCCCAACTGAGGAGTAAAGGCACTGGCGGTTCGTAGTAGGGCAGCGAAGTGTCCGACAATTTGGGGCACCGCAACGCGGCACTACAGCCACAGACGTGCCACAGTAGGGCCACGGAGGGTCCGCCATATTAGGCCACTGATTTAAGCGGAAGCGCAACTGAGAACTTAAGTCCTTGGTAGAGTCTAGTAGGGCAGTGTAGAGTTCGACATTTTGGGTCACCACATCGCGGCACTACAGCCGCGGACGTGCCGCAGAAGGTCTATAGACTATTCGCCATCTTTGGCCACTGATTTGAGCAGAAGTCGATTTAAGGAGTAAAGGCACTGACGTGTCGTCGTAGGGCAGTGTAGAGTCCGATATTTTTGACCACCGCAACACGGCACTACAGCCGTGATGTGCCGCATTAGGGCCGGGGAGTGTTCGCCATCTTTGGCCAGGGATTAGAGCGGAAGCCGAACAGAGGAGTAAAGGCACTGACGTGTAGTAGTAGGGCAGAGTAGAGTCCGATATTTTGGGGCAACACAACGTGGCACTTCAGCAGCGCACGTGCCGCTGAAGGGGTATGGAGTGTCCGACATCTTTTTCCACTATTAAGAGCGGAAGCGGAACTGAGGAGAAAAGGCACTGGCGTGTAGTAGTAGGGCAGTGTAGAGACTGACATGTTGGGCCGCAGCTACGCGGCACTACAGCTTACACGTGCCGCTGAAGGGCCATGGAGTGTCCGCCATCTTTTTCCATTAGTTAGATTGGAAGCTAAACTGAGGAGAAAAGGCACTTTCGTGTAGTAGTAGGGCAGTGTAGAGTCCGATATTTTGGGGCAACGCAACGCGGCACTACAGTCGCGCATGTGCCGCAATAGGGCCATGGAGTGTCCGCCTTCTTTGGTCACTAATTTGAGCGGAAGTCGAAATGAGGAGTAAAGGCACTGGCGTGTAGAAATAGGGCAGTGTAGTTTCCTGAAATTTTGGTTCACCGCTGCCCGGCACTACAGCCGCGGACGTGCCGCAGTAGGGCTATGGAATGTCCGCCATCTTTGGTAACGGATAAGAGCGGTAGCTCAACTGAGGAGTAAAGGCACAGGCGTGTCGTAGTAGGGCAGAGTAGAGTCCGATATTTTGGGCCAACGCAACGTGACACTAAAGCCGTGCACTTGCCGCGGTAAGGCTATGGATTGTCCACCAACTTTGGCCACAAATTAGAGCGGAAGCCGAACTGAAGAGTAAAGGCACTTGCGTGTCGTGGTAGGGCAGTGTATAGTCCGACATTTTGAGCCACCGCACCGCGGCACTACAGTCGCGGACGTGCTGCTGTAGGGCTATGGAGTCTCCACCATCTTTGGCCACTGATTAGAGCGGAAGCTCATCTGAGGAATAAAGCCACAGGCGTGTCGTAGTAGGGCAGTGTAGAGTCCGATATTTTGGGGCAACGCAACGCGGCACAACAGCATATTACGTGCCGCAGTAGGGCCGTGGAGTGTCCGCCATTTTTGGCCACTGATTAGAGCGGAAGCCGAACTGAGGAGTAAACGCACTGGCGTGTCGTAGTCGGACAGTGTTGCGTCCGACATGTTGGGCCACTGCAACGCGGCACTTCAGCAGCGCACGTGCCGCCGAAGGGCCATGCAGTGTCCGACATCTTTTTCCACTATTTAGAGCGGAAGCAGAACTGAGGAGAAAAGGCACTGGCGTGTAGTAGTAGGGCAGTGTAGAGTCCGATATTTTGGGCCATCGCAACACGGCACTACTGCCGTGCACGTGCCGCATTAGGGCCGGGGAGTGTTCATCATCTTTGGACACGGATTAGAGCGGAAGCCCAACTGAGGAGTAAAGCCACAGGCGTGTCGTAGTAAGGCAGTGTAGAGTCCGCTATTTAGGGGCACCGCAACGCGGCACTACAGCCGCAGACGTGCCACAGTAGAGTCACGGAGGGTCCGCCATATTAGGCCACTGATTTAAGCGGAAGCGCAACTGAGGAGTAAAGGAACAGGCGTGTCGTAGTAGGGCAGTGAAGTGTCCGCCATTTTGGGGCACCGCAACGCGGCACTACAGCCGTGGACATGCCGCAGAAGGTCTATAGACTATTCGCCATCTTTGGCCACTGATTTGAGCGGAAGTCGATTTAAGGAGTAAAGGCACTTACGTGTCGTCGTAGGGCAGTGTAGAGTCCGATATTTTTGGCCACCACTGCTCAGCACAACAGCCGCGGACGTGCCTCAGTAGCGCTATAGACTGTCCGCCACCTTTAGCCACTGATTTAAGCGGAAGCCCAACTGAGGAGTAAAGGAACAGGCGTGTCGCAGTAGGGCAGTGTAGAGTCCGCTATTTTGGGGCACCGCAACACGGCACTACAGCCGCGGACGTGCCGCAGTAGGGCTATGGAATGCCCGCCATCTTTGGTAACGGATAAGAGCGGAAGCTCAACTGAGGAGTACAGGCACAGGCGTGTCGTAGTAGGGCTGAGTAGAGTCCGATATTTTGGGCCACCGCAACGTGACACTACAGCCGTGCACGTGCCGCGGTAAGGCTATGGATTGTCCGCCAACTTTGGCCACAAATTAGAGCGGAAGCTGAACTGAAGTTTAAAGACACTTGCGTGTCGTGGTAGGGCAGTGTATAGTCCGACATTTTGGGCCACCGCACCGCGGCACTACAGTCGCGGACGTGCTGCTGTAGGGCTATGGAGTGTCCACCTTCTTTGGCAACTGATTAGAGCGGAAGCTCATCTGAGGAATAAAGCCACAGGCGTGTCGTAGTAGGGCAGTGTAGAGTCCGACATTTTGGGGCACCGCATCGCGGCACTACAGCCGCGGACGTGCTGCAGTAGGGCCATGGAGGGTCCGCCATAATTGGCCACTGATTTAAGCGAAAGCCGAACTGAGGAGTAAAGGAACAGGCGTGTCGTAGTAGGGCAGTGTAGAGTCCGCCATTTTAGGGCACCGCAACGCGACACTACTGCCGCGGACGTGACGCAGTAGGGCTATAGACTGTCCGCCATCTTTGGCCACTAATATGAGCGGAAGCCGAACTGAAGAGTAAAGGCACTGACGTGTCGTTCTAGGGCAGTGTAGAGTCCGATATTTTGGGCCACCGCAACACGGCACTACAGCCGTGATGTGCCGCATTCGGGCATTGTAGTGTTCGCCATCTTTGGCCAGGGATTAGAGCGGAAGCCGAACTGAGGAGTAAAGGCACTGACGTGTAGTAGTAGGACAGAGTAGAGTCCGATATTTTGGGGCAACACAACGTGGCACTTCAGCTTACACGTGCCGCAGAAGGGCCACGGAGTGTCCGCCATCTTTTTCCATTAGTTAGATTGGAAGCCGAACTGAGGAGAAAAGGCACTGGCGTGTAGTAGTAGGGCAGTGTAGTATCCTGCCATTTTAGCCACCACTGCTCAGCACTACAGCCGCGGACGTGCCGCAGTAGGGCTATAGACTGTCCGCCATCTTTAGCCACTGATTTAAGCGGAAGCCCAACTGAGGAGTAAAGGAACAGGCGTGTCGCAGTAGGGCAGTGTAGAGTCCGCTATTTTGGGGCACCGCAACACGGCACTACAGCCGCGGACGTGCCGCAGTAGGGCTATGGAGTGTCCACCATCTTTGGTCACTGATTAGAGCGGAAACTCATCTGAGGAGTAACGCCACAGGCGTGTCGTAGTAGGACAGTGTAGAGTCCGCCATTTAGGGGCACCGCAACGCGGCACTACAGCCGCAGACGTGCCACAGTAGGGCCACGGAGGGTCCGCCATATTAGGCCACTGATTTAAGCGGAAGCGCAACTGAGAACTTAAGTCTCTGGTAGAGTCTAGTAGGGCAGTGTAGAGTCCGACATTTTGGGGCACCGCATCGCGGCACTACAGCCGCGGACGTGCTGCAGTAGGGCCATGAAGGGTCCGCCATATTTGGCAACTGATTTAAGCGAAAGCCCATCTGAGGAGTAAAGGAACAGGCGTGTCGTAGTAGGGCAGTGAAGTGTCCGCCATTTTGGGGCACCGCAACGCGGCACTACAGCCGCGGACGTGCCGCAGAAGGTCTATAGACTATTCGCCATCTTTGGCCACTGATTTGAGCGGAAGTCGATTTAAGTTGTAAAGGCACTGACGTGTCGTCGTAGGGCAGTGTAGAGTCCGATATTTTTGGCCACCGCAACACGGCACTACAGCCGTGATGTGCCGCATTAGGGCTGGGGAGTGTTCGCCATCTTTTTCCACTATTTAGAGCGGAAGCCGAACAGAGGAGTAAAGGCACTGGCGTGTAGTAGTTGGGCAGTGCAGTTTCCTGCCATTTTCGCCACTGCAACGCGGCACTACAGCCGTGCACGTGCGGCATTAGGGGGCGGGAGTATTCGCCATCTTTGGCCACGGATTAGAGCGGAAGCCCAACTAAGGAGTAAAGACACTGGCGAGTCGTAGTAGTACAGTGTAATTTCCTGCCATTTTGGCCCCCGCAACGCGGCTATAAAGCCGCACATGTGCCGCAGTAGGGCCATGGAGGGTCCGCCATATTTGGCCACTGATTAGGGCGGAAGCCGATCTGAGGAGTAAAGGCACTCGCGTGTCGTAGTAGGGCAGTGTAGTTTCCGCCATTATGGCCACTGCAACGCGGCACTACAGCCGCGGACGTGCCTCATTTGAGCTATGGAGTGTCCGACATCTTTGGCAACGGATTAGAGCGAAAGCCCAACTGAGGAATAAAGGCACTGGTGTGCTGTAGTAGGGAAGTGTAGTTTCCTGCCATTCTGGCCTCCGCAACGCGGCGCTACAGCCGTGCTCGTGCCGCTGAAGGGCCTAGGAGTGTCCGCCATCTTTTTCCACTATTTATAGCGGAAGCCGAACTGAGGAGTAAAGGTACTGGTGTGTCGTAGTAGGGCAGTGTAGAGTCCGACATTTCGGGCCACCGCAACGCGGCACTACAGCATCGCATGTGCCGCAATAGGGCCATTGAGTGTCCGCCTTCTATGGTCACTAATTTGAACGGAAGTCGAACTGAGGAGTAAAGGCTAGGCGTGTAGAAATAGGGCAGTGTAGTTTCCAGCCATTTTGGCCACCGCAACGCGGCTTTACAGCCGTGCACTTGCAGCATTAGAGCTATGGAGTGTCCGCCATCTTTGGCCAATGATAGGGTTGAAGCCGACCTGAGGAGTAAAGGCACAGGCGTGTGGTAGTAGGGCTGGGAAGAGTCCGAGATGTTGGGCCACCGAAATGCGGCACTTCAGCCGCGCGAGTGCCGCTGAAGGGCCATGGAGAGTCCGCCATATTTTTCCACTATTTAGAGCGGAAGCCGAACTGAGGAGTATAGGCACTGGCGTGTCGTAGTAGGGCAGTGTAATTTCCTGCCATTTTGGCCCCCGCAACGCGGCTATAAAGCCGCACACGTGCCGCAGTAGGGCTATGGAGGGTCCGCCATATTTGGCCACTGATTAGAGCGGAAGCGCTACTGAGAACTTAAGTATTTTGTAGGGTCTCGAAGGGCAGTGTAATATCCACCAATTTGGGTAATCGCAACTTGGCACATTCAGCCGTGGACGTGCCGTAAAAGGGCTATAGACTGTCCGACATCTTTGGCTCCTGATTAGAGCGGAAGCAGAACTGTGGAGTAAAAGCACTGGCGTGTTGTAGTCGGGCAGTGTAGCGACCGACAAGTTGGGCCACCGACACGCGGCACTACAGTCGTGCACGTGCCGCAGAAAGGCCAAGGAGAGTCCGCCATCTTTGGTCACAGATTAGGGCGGAAGCCGACCTGAGGAGTAATGGAACTGGCGTGTAGAAAAAGGGATGGGTAGTTTCCTGCCATTTTGGCCACCACAACGCGGCACTACAGCCGCGAACGTGCCGCAGTAGAGCTATGGAGTGTCCGCAATCTTTGGCAACGGATTAGAGCGGAAGCCCAACTGAGGGGTTATGGGACTGGCGTTTAGTAGTAGGACAGCGAAGAGTTCGACAATTTGGGCAACCGAAGCGCGGCACTACAGCCGCGGACGTGCCGCATTAGAGCTATGGAGTGTCCGCCATCTTTGGCCAATGCTTAGTGTGGAAGCGCAATTGAGAACTTATGTCTTTGGTAGGGTCATGTAGGGCGGTGTAGTGTCCGCTATTTTGGGCCACCACAACACGGTACTGCAGTTGCGCATGTGCCGCAGTTGGACCTTGGAGTGTCCGAAATCTTTGGCCAGTAATTAGAGTGGAAGCGAAACTGAGGTGTAAAGGCACTGGCTTGTCGTTGTAGGGCAGTGTAGAGTCCGAAATTTTTGGCCACTGCAACGCGACACAATAGCCGCGCATGTGCCGCAATAGCGCCGTAGAGAGTCCGCTTTCTTTGGTCACTAATAAGAGCGGAAGCCGAAATGAGGAGTAATGGAACTGGCGTGTCGTAGTAGGGCAGTGTAGTTTCCACCATTTTGGCCACTGCAACGCGGCACTTCAGCTACGCACAAACCGCAATAGGACCGTGGAGTGTCCGCAATCTTTGGCTACGGATTAGAGCGAAAGCCCAACTGGGGGGTTAAGGGACTGGCGTGTCGTAGTAGGACAGCGAAGAGTCCGACAATTTGGCGGACGCAACGTGGCTGTAAAGCCGCACACGTGGCGCAGTAGGGCCATGGAGGCTCCGCCAACTTTGGCCACGGATTAGAGTGGAAGCGCAACTGAGGAGTGAAGGCACAGGCGTGTCGTAGTAGGTCTGTGAAGAGTTCGCCATTTTGGGGCTCCGAATCGCGGAACTACAACCGCAGACGTGCCGCAGAACGGCTATAGACTGTCCGCCATCTTTGGCCACTAATTTGAGCGGAAGTCGAACTGAGGAGAAAAGGCACTGGCGTGTAGAAATAGGGCAGTGTAGTTTCCTGCCATTTTCGCTACTGCAACGCGGCACTACAGCCGTGCACGTGCCGCATTAGGGTGCGAGAGTGTTCGCCATCTTCGGCCACGGATTAGAGCGGAAGCCCAACTGAGAAATAAAGGCACTTTCGTGTCGTAGTAGGGCAGTGAAGTTTCCTGCCATTTTGGCCCCCGCAACGTGGCGCTACAGCCGTGGCCATTGAGTGTTCGCCATCTTTTTCCACTATTTAGAGCGGAAGCCGAACAGAGGAGTAAAGGCACTGGCGTGTAGTAGTTGGGCAGTGTAGTTTCCTGCCATTTTCGCCACTGCAACGCGGCACTACAGCAGTGCACGTGCGGCATTAGGGGGCGGAAGTGTTCGCCATCTTTGGCCACGGATTAGAGCGGAAGCCCTACTAAGGAGTAAAGGCACTGGCGTGTCGTAGTAGGGCAGTGTAATTTCCTGCCATTTTGGCCCTCGCTACGCGGCTATAACGCCGCACACGTGCCGAAGTAGGGCCATGGAGGGTCCGCCATATTTGGAGACTGATTAGAGCGGAAGCGCTACTGAGAACTTAAGTCTTTGGTAGGGTCTCGAAGGGCAGTGTATTGTCCACCATTTTGGGCAATCGCAACTTGGCACATTCAGCCGTGGACAT
Organism: Parasteatoda tepidariorum; assembly: GCF_982258835.1. Taxonomy (NCBI): domain Eukaryota; kingdom Metazoa; phylum Arthropoda; class Arachnida; order Araneae; family Theridiidae; genus Parasteatoda; species Parasteatoda tepidariorum. The sequence continues at coordinate 387,433 of NW_028257388.1, read as the reverse complement.
GCCGCAAAAGGGCTATAGACTGTCCGCCATCTTTGGCTCCTGATTAGAGCGGAAGCAGAACTGTGGAGTAAAAGCACTGGCGTGTTGTAGTCGGGGAGTGTAGCGACCGACAAGTTGGACAACCGCAACGCGGCACTACAGTCGTGCACGTGCTGCAGAAGGGCCAAGGAGGGTCCGCCATCTTTGGTCACAGATTAGGGCGGAAGCCGACCTGAGGAGTAATGGAACTGGCGTGTAGAAAAAGGGATGGGTAGTTTCCTGCCATTTTGGCCACCACAACGCGGCACTACAGCCGCGAACGTGCCGCAGTAGAGCTATGGAGTGTCCGCAATCTTTGGCAACGGATTAGAGCGGAAGCCCAACTGAGGGGTAATGGAACTGGCGTGACGTAGTAGGGCAGCGTAGAGTCCGACAATTTGGGCTACCGCAACACGGCACTACAGCCGCGAACGTGCCGCAGTAGAGCTATGGAGTGTCCGCCATCTTTGACCACTGATTAGAGCGGAAGCGCAACTGTGGAGTAAAGGCACTGGCGTTTTGTATTCGGAATGTGTAGCGTCCAACAAGTTGGGCCACCTCAACGCGGCACTACAGCCGTGCACGTGCCGCTGAAGGGCAATAGAGTGTCCGCCTTCTTTGGTCTCTAAAGAGAGCGGAGGCAGAACTGAGGAGTAAATGCACTGGTGTGTAGAAATAGGGCAGAGTAGTTTCCTGCCATTTTCGCCACTGCAACGCGGCACTACAGCCGTGCACGTGCAGCATTAAGGCCTTGGAGTGTTCGCCATTTTTTAGCCTGGGATTAGAGCTGAAGACCAACTGAGGAGTAAAGGCACTGGCGTGTCGTAGTAGGGCAGTGTAGAGTCCGACATTTTGGGCCACCGCAACGCGGCACTACAGCCGCGGACGTGCCACACTAGGGCTATAGACTGTTCGCCATCTTTCGCCAATGCTTAGTGTGGAAGCGCAATTGAGAAATTATGTCTTTGGTAGGGTCATGTAGGACGGTGTAGTGTCCGCTATTTTCGGCCACCACAACGCGGCACTACAGTTGCCCATGCGCCGCAGTAGGGCCATGGAGGGTCCGCCATATTTGGCCACTGATTAGAGCGGAAGCGCTACTGAGAACTTAAGTCTTTGGTAGGGTCTAGAAGGGCAGTGTAGTGTCCACCATTTTGGGCAATCGCAACTTGGCACATTCAGCCGTGGACCTGCCGCAGAAGGGCTATAGACTGTCCGCCATCTTTGGCTCCTGATTAGAGAGGAAGCAGAACTGTGGAGTAAAGGCACTGGCGTGTTGTAGTCAGGCAGCGTAGCGACCGACAAGTTGGGCCACCGCAACGCGGCACTACAGTCGTGCACGTGCCGCAGAAGGGCCACGCAGAGTCCGCCATCTTTGGTCACTGATTAGGGCGGAAGCCGACATGAGGAGTAAAGGCACTCGCGTGTCGTAGTAGGGCAGTGTTATTTCCTGCCATTTTGGCACCCGCAACGCGGCTATAAAGCCGCACACGTGCCGCAGTAGGGCCATGGAGGGTCGGCAATCTTTGGCATCGGATAAGAGCGAAAGCCCAACTGAGGGGTTAAGGGACTGGCGTGTCGTAGAAGGGCAGCGAAGAGTCCGTCAATTTGGGTCGCCGCAACGCGGCACTACAGTTGCGCATGTGCCGCATTAGAGCTATGGAGTGTCCGCCATCTTTGGCCAATGCTTAGTGTGGAAGCGCAAATGAGAACTTATGTCTATGGTAGGGCCATGTAGGGCGGTGTAGTGTCCGCTATCTTTGGCCACCACAACGCGGCACTACAGCTATGCACGTGCCGCTGAAGGGCCATGGAGTGTCCGCCATCTTTTTCCACTATTTAGAGCGGAAGCCGAACAGAGGAGTAAATGCACTGGCGTGTCGTAGTAGGGCAGTGTAGAGTCCGACATTTTGGGCCACCTCAACGCTGCACTACAGCCGCGGACGTGCCACACTAGGGCTATAGACTGTTCGCCATCTTTGGCCACGGAGTGGAGCGGATGCCCAACTGAGGAGTAAAGGCACAGTCGTGTCGTAGTTGGGCAGTGCAGAATCCGTCAATTTGAGCTACAGCAACACGGCACTACGGTCGCGAGCGTGCCGCATTAGAGCTGTGGAGTGTCCGCCATCTTTGGCCAATGCTTAGTGTGGAAGCGCAATTGAGAACTTATGTCTTTGGTAGGGTCATGTAGGACGGTGTAGTGTCCGCTATTTTGGGCCACCACAACGCGGCACTACAGTTGCCCATGCGCCGCAGTAGGGCCATGGAGGGTCCGCCATATTTGGCCACTGATTAGAGCGGAAGCGCTACTGAGAACTTAAGTCTTTGGTAGGGTCTAGAAGGGCAGTGTAGTGTCCACCATTTTGGGCAATCGCAACTTGGCACATTCAGCCGTGGACGTGCCGCAGAAGGGCTATAGACTGTCCGCCATCTTTGGTCACTGATTAGGGTGGAAGCCGACCTGAGGAGTAAAGGCACTCGCGTGTCGTAGTAGGGCAGTGCAATTTCCTGCCATTTTGGCCCCCGCAGCGCGGCTATAAAGCCGCACACGTGCCGCAGTAGGGCCATGGTGGGTCCGCAATCTTTGGCAACGGATAAGAGCGGAAGCCCAACTGAGGGGTTATGGGACTGGCGTTTAGTAGTAGGACAGCGTAGAGTTCGACAATTTGGGCAACCGAAGCGCGGCACTACAGCCGCGGACATGCCGCATTAGAGCTATGGAGTGTCCGCCATCTTTGGCCAATACTTAGTGTGGAAGCGCAATTGAGAACTTATGTCTTTGGTAGGGTCATGTAGGGCGGTGAAGTGTCCGCTATTTTGGGCCACCACAACGCGGCACTACAGTTGCGCATGTGCCGCAGTTGGACCATGGAGTGTCCGAAATCTTTGGCCAGTTATTAGAGTGGAAGCGAAACTGAGGTGTAAAGGCACTTTCGTGTCGTAGTAGGGCAGTGTATTTTCCTGCATTTTTGGCCCCCGCAACGCGGCGCTACAGCTGTGCACGTGCCGCTGAAGGGCCATGGAGTGTCCGCCATCTTTTTCCACTATTTAGAGCGGAAGCCGAACAGAGGAGTAATGGAACTGGCGTGTAGAAAAAGGGCAGGGTAGTTTCCCGCCATTTTGGCCACCACAACGCGGCACTACAGCCGTGCACGTGCCGCTGAAGGGCCATGGAGTGTCCGCCATCTTTTTCCACTATTTAGAGCGGAAGCCGAACAGAGGAGTAAAGGCACTGGTGTGTCGTAGTAGGGCAGTGTAGAGTCCGACAATTTGGGCCACCGTAACGCGGCACTACAGACGCGCATGTGCCGCAATAGGGCCATAAAGTGTCCGCCTTCTTTGTTCACTAATTTGAGCAGAAGTCGAACTGAGGAGTAAAGGCACTGGTGAGTAGAAATAGGACAGTGTAGTTTCCTGCTATTTTGGCCACCGCAACGCGGTAATACAGCCGTGCACGTGCAGCATTAGGACCGTGGAGTGTCCGCAATCTTTGGCTACGGATTAGAGCGGAAACCCATCAGAGGGGTAAAGGGACTGGCGTGTCGTAGTAGGGCAGCGTAGAGTCCGACAATTTGGACACCGCAACGCGGCACTACAGCCGCGGACGTGCCGCACTAGGGCTATAAACTGTTCGCCATCTTTGGCCACTGATTAGAGCTGAAGCCCAACTGTGGAGTAAAGGCACTGGCGTTTTGTAGTCGGACTGTGTAGCGTCCAAAAAGTTGGGCCACCTCAACGCGGCACTACAGCCGTGCACGTGCCGCTGAAGGGCCATAGAGTGTCCGCCTTCTTTGGTCACTAAAGAGAGCGGAGGCAGAACTGAGGAGTAAATGCACTGGTGTGTAGAAATAGGGCAAAGTAGTTTCCTGCCAATTTGGCCACCGCAACGGGGCACTACAGCCGTGCACGTGCAGCATTAGGGCCTTGGAGAGTTCGCCATTTTTTAGCCTGGGATTAGAGCGGAAGCCCAACTGAGGAGTAAAGGCACTGGCGTGTCATAGTAGGGCAGTGTAGAGTCTGACATTTTGGGCCACCGCAACGCGGCACTACAGCCGCGGGCGTGCCGCTCTAGGTCTATAGACTTTTCGCCATCTTTGGCCACGGAGTGGAGCGGATGCCCAACTGAGGAGTAAAGGCACTGGCGTGTCGTAGTTTGGCAGTGCAGAATCCAACATTTTGGGCTACCGCAACGTTGCACTACAGCCGCGCACGTGCCGCAGTATTGCCATAGAGTGTCCGCCTTCTTTGGTCACAGATTAGAGCGGAAGCCGAACTAAAGAGTAAAGGCACTGGTGTGTAGAAATAGGGCAGTGTAGTTTCCTGCCATTTCGGCCACCGCAACGCGGCACTAAAGCCGTGCACGTGCCGCAGAAATGCCATAGAGTGTCCGCCATATTTTTCCACTATTTAGAGCGGAAGCCGAACTGAGGAGTAATGGCACTGGCGTGTAGTAGTTGGGCAGTGTAGTTTCCTGCCATTTTCGCCACTGCAACGCGGCACTACAGACGTGCACGTGCAGCATTAGGGCCTTGGAGTGTTCGCCATTTTTTAGTCTGGGATTAGAGCGGAAGACCAACTGAGGAGTAAAGGCACTGGCTGTAGTAGTTGGGCAGTGTAGTTTCCTGCCATTTTCGCCTCTGCAACGCAGCACTACAGCCGCGGACGTGCCACACTAGGGGTATAGACTGTTCGCCATCTTTGGCCACGGAGTGGAGCGGAAGCCCAACTGAGGAGTAAAGGCACAGTCGTGTCGTAGTTGGGCAGTGCAGAATCCGTCAATTTGAGCTACAGCAACGCGGCACTACAGCCGCGCACGTGCCGCAGAAATGCCATAGAGTGTCCGCCATATTTTTCAACTATATAGAGCGGAAGCCGAACTGAGGAGTAAAGGCACTGGCGTGTAGTAGTTGGGCAGTGTAATTTCCTGCCATTTTGGCCCCCGCAACGCGGATATAAAGCCGCACACGTGCCGCAGTTGGGCCATGGAGGGTCCGCCATAATTTGCCACTGATTGAAGCGGAAGCGCTACTGAGAATTTAAGTCTTTGGTAGGGTCTAGAAGGCAGTGTAGTGTCCACCATTTTGGGCAATCGCAACTTGGCACATTCAGCCGTGGACGTGCCGCAGAAGGGCTATAGAGTGTCCGCCATCTTTGGCTCCTGATTAGAGCGGAAGCAGAACTGTGGAGTAAAGGCACTCGCGTGTCGTAGTAGGGCAGCGTAATTTCCTGCCATTTTGGCCCCCGCAACGCGGCTATAAAACCGCACACGTGCCGCCGTAGGGCCATGGAGGGTCCGCAATCTTTGGCAACGGATAAGAGCGGAAGCCCAACTGTGGGGTTATGGGACTGGCGTTTAGTAGTAGGATAGCGATGAGTTCGACATATTGGGCAACCGCAACGCGGCACTACAGCCGCAATTGAGAACTTATGTCTTTGGTAGGGTCATGTAGGGCGGTGTAGTGTCCGCTATTTTGGGCCACCACAACACGGTACTGCAGTTGCGCATGTGCCGCAGTTGGACCTTGGAGTGTCCGAAATCTTTGGCCAGTAATTAGAGTGGAAGCGAAACTGAGGTGTAAAGGCACTGGCTTGTCGTTGTAGGGCAGTGTAGAGTCCGAAATTTTTGGCCACTGCAACGCGACACAATAGCCGCGCATGTGCCGCAATAGCGCCGTAGAGAGTCCGCTTTCTTTGGTCACTAATAAGAGCGGAAGCCGAAATGAGGAGTAATGGAACTGGCGTGTCGTAGTAGGGCAGTGTAGTTTCCACCATTTTGGCCACTGCAACGCGGCACTTCAGCTACGCACAAACCGCAATAGGACCGTGGAGTGTCCGCAATCTTTGGCTACGGATTAGAGCGAAAGCCCAACTGGGGGGTTAAGGGACTGGCGTGTCGTAGTAGGACAGCGAAGAGTCCGACAATTTGGCGGACGCAACGTGGCTGTAAAGCCGCACACGTGGCGCAGTAGGGCCATGGAGGCTCCGCCAACTTTGGCCACGGATTAGAGTGGAAGCGCAACTGAGGAGTGAAGGCACAGGCGTGTCGTAGTAGGTCTGTGAAGAGTTCGCCATTTTGGGGCTCCGAATCGCGGAACTACAACCGCAGACGTGCCGCAGAACGGCTATAGACTGTCCGCCATCTTTGGCCACTAATTTGAGCGGAAGTCGAACTGAGGAGAAAAGGCACTGGCGTGTAGAAATAGGGCAGTGTAGTTTCCTGCCATTTTCGCTACTGCAACGCGGCACTACAGCCGTGCACGTGCCGCATTAGGGTGCGAGAGTGTTCGCCATCTTCGGCCACGGATTAGAGCGGAAGCCCAACTGAGAAATAAAGGCACTTTCGTGTCGTAGTAGGGCAGTGAAGTTTCCTGCCATTTTGGCCCCCGCAACGTGGCGCTACAGCCGTGGCCATTGAGTGTTCGCCATCTTTTTCCACTATTTAGAGCGGAAGCCGAACAGAGGAGTAAAGGCACTGGCGTGTAGTAGTTGGGCAGTGTAGTTTCCTGCCATTTTCGCCACTGCAACGCGGCACTACAGCAGTGCACGTGCGGCATTAGGGGGCGGAAGTGTTCGCCATCTTTGGCCACGGATTAGAGCGGAAGCCCTACTAAGGAGTAAAGGCACTGGCGTGTCGTAGTAGGGCAGTGTAATTTCCTGCCATTTTGGCCCTCGCTACGCGGCTATAACGCCGCACACGTGCCGAAGTAGGGCCATGGAGGGTCCGCCATATTTGGAGACTGATTAGAGCGGAAGCGCTACTGAGAACTTAAGTCTTTGGTAGGGTCTCGAAGGGCAGTGTATTGTCCACCATTTTGGGCAATCGCAACTTGGCACATTCAGCCGTGGACATGCCGCAAAAGGGCTATAGACTGTCCGCCATCTTTGGCTCCTGATTAGAGCGGAAGCAGAACTGTGGAGTAAAAGCACTGGCGTGTTGTAGTCGGGGAGTGTAGCGACCGACAAGTTGGACAACCGCAACGCGGCACTACAGTCGTGCACGTGCTGCAGAAGGGCCAAGGAGGGTCCGCCATCTTTGGTCACAGATTAGGGCGGAAGCCGACCTGAGGAGTAATGGAACTGGCGTGTAGAAAAAGGGATGGGTAGTTTCCTGCCATTTTGGCCACCACAACGCGGCACTACAGCCGCGAACGTGCCGCAGTAGAGCTATGGAGTGTCCGCAATCTTTGACCACTGATTAGAGCGGAAGCGCAACTGTGGAGTAAAGGCACTGGCGTTTTGTATTCGGAATGTGTAGCGTCCAACAAGTTGGGCCACCTCAACGCGGCACTACAGCCGTGCACGTGCCGCTGAAGGGCAATAGAGTGTCCGCCTTCTTTGGTCACTAAAGAGAGCGGAGGCAGAACTGAGGAGTAAATGCACTGGTGTGTAGAAATAGGGCAGAGTAGTTTCCTGCCATTTTCGCCACTGCAACGCGGCACTACAGCCGTGCACGTGCAGCATTAAGGCCTTGGAGTGTTCGCCATTTTTTAGCCTGGGATTAGAGCTGAAGACCAACTGAGGAGTAAAGGCACTGGCGTGTCGTAGTAGGGCAGTGTAGAGTCCGACATTTTGGGCCACCGCAACGCGGCACTACAGCCGCGGACGTGCCACACTAGGGCTATAGACTGTTCGCCATCTTTCGCCAATGCTTAGTGTGGAAGCGCAATTGAGAAATTATGTCTTTGGTAGGGTCATGTAGGACGGTGTAGTGTCCGCTATTTTCGGCCACCACAACGCGGCACTACAGTTGCCCATGCGCCGCAGTAGGGCCATGGAGGGTCCGCCATATTTGGCCACTGATTAGAGCGGAAGCGCTACTGAGAACTTAAGTCTTTGGTAGGGTCTAGAAGGGCAGTGTAGTGTCCACCATTTTGGGCAATCGCAACTTGGCACATTCAGCCGTGGACCTGCCGCAGAAGGGCTATAGACTGTCCGCCATCTTTGGCTCCTGATTAGAGAGGAAGCAGAACTGTGGAGTAAAGGCACTGGCGTGTTGTAGTCAGGCAGCGTAGCGACCGACAAGTTGGGCCACCGCAACGCGGCACTACAGTCGTGCACGTGCCGCAGAAGGGCCACGCAGAGTCCGCCATCTTTGGTCACTGATTAGGGCGGAAGCCGACATGAGGAGTAAAGGCACTCGCGTGTCGTAGTAGGGCAGTGTTATTTCCTGCCATTTTGGCACCCGCAACGCGGCTATAAAGCCGCACACGTGCCGCAGTAGGGCCATGGAGGGTCGGCAATCTTTGGCATCGGATAAGAGCGAAAGCCCAACTGAGGGGTTAAGGGACTGGCGTGTCGTAGAAGGACAGCGAAGAGTCCGTCAATTTGGGTCGCCGCAACGCGGCACTACAGTTGCGCATGTGCCGCATTAGAGCTATGGAGTGTCCGCCATCTTTGGCCAATGCTTAGTGTGGAAGCGCAAATGAGAACTTATGTCTATGGTAGGGCCATGTAGGGCGGTGTAGTGTCCGCTATCTTTGGCCACCACAACGCGGCACTACAGCTATGCACGTGCCGCTGAAGGGCCATGGAGTGTCCGCCATCTTTTTCCACTATTTAGAGCGGAAGCCGAACAGAGGAGTAAATGCACTGGCGTGTCGTAGTAGGGCAGTGTAGAGTCCGACATTTTGGGCCACCGCAACGCTGCACTACAGCCGCGGACGTGCCACACTAGGGCTATAGACTGTTCGCCATCTTTGGCCACGGAGTGGAGCGGATGCCCAACTGAGGAGTAAAGGCACAGTCGTGTCGTAGTTGGGCAGTGCAGAATCCGTCAATTTGAGCTACAGCAACACGGCACTACGGTCGCGAGCGTGCCGCATTAGAGCTGTGGAGTGTCCGCCATCTTTGGCCAATGCTTAGTGTGGAAGCGCAATTGAGAACTTATGTCTTTGGTAGGGTCATGTAGGACGGTGTAGTGTCCGCTATTTTGGGCCACCACAACGCGGCACTACAGTTGCCCATGCGCCGCAGTAGGGCCATGGAGGGTCCGCCATATTTGGCCACTGATTAGAGCGGAAGCGCTACTGAGAACTTAAGTCTTTGGTAGGGTCTAGAAGGGCAGTGTAGTGTCCACCATTTTGGGCAATCGCAACTTGGCACATTCAGCCGTGGACGTGCCGCAGAAGGGCTATAGACTGTCCGCCATCTTTGGTCACTGATTAGGGTGGAAGCCGACCTGAGGAGTAAAGGCACTCGCGTGTCGTAGTAGGGCAGTGCAATTTCCTGCCATTTTGGCCCCCGCAGCGCGGCTATAAAGCCGCACACGTGCCGCAGTAGGGCCATGGTGGGTCCGCAATCTTTGGCAACGGATAAGAGCGGAAGCCCAACTGAGGGGTTATGGGACTGGCGTTTAGTAGTAGGACAGCGTAGAGTTCGACAATTTGGGCAACCGAAGCGCGGCACTACAGCCGCGGACATGCCGCATTAGAGCTATGGAGTGTCCGCCATCTTTGGCCAATACTTAGTGTGGAAGCGCAATTGAGAACTTATGTCTTTGGTAGGGTCATGTAGGGCGGTGAAGTGTCCGCTATTTTGGGCCACCACAACGCGGCACTACAGTTGCGCATGTGCCGCAGTTGGACCATGGAGTGTCCGAAATCTTTGGCCAGTTATTAGAGTGGAAGCGAAACTGAGGTGTAAAGGCACTTTCGTGTCGTAGTAGGGCAGTGTATTTTCCTGCATTTTTGGCCCCCGCAACGCGGCGCTACAGCTGTGCACGTGCCGCTGAAGGGCCATGGAGTGTCCGCCATCTTTTTCCACTATTTAGAGCGGAAGCCGAACAGAGGAGTAATGGAACTGGCGTGTAGAAAAAGGGCAGGGTAGTTTCCCGCCATTTTGGCCACCACAACGCGGCACTACAGCCGTGCACGTGCCGCTGAAGGGCCATGGAGTGTCCGCCATCTTTTTCCACTATTTAGAGCGGAAGCCGAACAGAGGAGTAAAGGCACTGGTGTGTCGTAGTAGGGCAGTGTAGAGTCCGACAATTTGGGCCACCGTAACGCGGCACTACAGACGCGCATGTGCCGCAATAGGGCCATAAAGTGTCCGCCTTCTTTGTTCACTAATTTGAGCAGAAGTCGAACTGAGGAGTAAAGGCACTGGTGAGTAGAAATAGGACAGTGTAGTTTCCTGCTATTTTGGCCACCGCAACGCGGTAATACAGCCGTGCACGTGCAGCATTAGGACCGTGGAGTGTCCGCAATCTTTGGCTACGGATTAGAGCGGAAACCCATCAGAGGGGTAAAGGGACTGGCGTGTCGTAGTAGGGCAGCGTAGAGTCCGACAATTTGGACACCGCAACGCGGCACTACAGCCGCGGACGTGCCGCACTAGGGCTATAAACTGTTCGCCATCTTTGGCCACTGATTAGAGCTGAAGCCCAACTGTGGAGTAAAGGCACTGGCGTTTTGTAGTCGGACTGTGTAGCGTCCAAAAAGTTGGGCCACCTCAACGCGGCACTACAGCCGTGCACGTGCCGCTGAAGGGCCATAGAGTGTCCGCCTTCTTTGGTCACTAAAGAGAGCGGAGGCAGAACTGAGGAGTAAATGCACTGGTGTGTAGAAATAGGGCAAAGTAGTTTCCTGCCAATTTGGCCACCGCAACGGGGCACTACAGCCGTGCACGTGCAGCATTAGGGCCTTGGAGAGTTCGCCATTTTTTAGCCTGGGATTAGAGCGGAAGCCCAACTGAGGAGTAAAGGCACTGGCGTGTCATAGTAGGGCAGTGTAGAGTCTGACATTTTGGGCCACCGCAACGCGGCACTACAGCCGCGGGCGTGCCGCTCTAGGTCTATAGACTTTTCGCCATCTTTGGCCACGGAGTGGAGCGGATGCCCAACTGAGGAGTAAAGGCACTGGCGTGTCGTAGTTTGGCAGTGCAGAATCCAACATTTTGGGCTACCGCAACGTTGCACTACAGCCGCGCACGTGCCGCAGTATTGCCATAGAGTGTCCGCCTTCTTTGGTCACAGATTAGAGCGGAAGCCGAACTAAAGAGTAAAGGCACTGGTGTGTAGAAATAGGGCAGTGTAGTTTCCTGCCATTTCGGCCACCGCAACGCGGCACTAAAGCCGTGCACGTGCCGCAGAAATGCCATAGAGTGTCCGCCATATTTTTCCACTATTTAGAGCGGAAGCCGAACTGAGGAGTAATGGCACTGGCGTGTAGTAGTTGGGCAGTGTAGTTTCCTGCCATTTTCGCCACTGCAACGCGGCACTACAGACGTGCACGTGCAGCATTAGGGCCTTGGAGTGTTCGCCATTTTTTAGTCTGGGATTAGAGCGGAAGACCAACTGAGGAGTAAAGGCACTGGCTGTAGTAGTTGGGCAGTGTAGTTTCCTGCCATTTTCGCCTCTGCAACGCAGCACTACAGCCGCGGACGTGCCACACTAGGGGTATAGACTGTTCGCCATCTTTGGCCACGGAGTGGAGCGGAAGCCCAACTGAGGAGTAAAGGCACAGTCGTGTCGTAGTTGGGCAGTGCAGAATCCGTCAATTTGAGCTACAGCAACGCGGCACTACAGCCGCGCACGTGCCGCAGAAATGCCATAGAGTGTCCGCCATATTTTTCAACTATATAGAGCGGAAGCCGAACTGAGGAGTAAAGGCACTGGCGTGTAGTAGTTGGGCAGTGTAATTTCCTGCCATTTTGGCCCCCGCAACGCGGATATAAAGCCGCACACGTGCCGCAGTTGGGCCATGGAGGGTCCGCCATAATTTGCCACTGATTGAAGCGGAAGCGCTACTGAGAATTTAAGTCTTTGGTAGGGTCTAGAAGGCAGTGTAGTGTCCACCATTTTGGGCAATCGCAACTTGGCACATTCAGCCGTGGACGTGCCGCAGAAGGGCTATAGAGTGTCCGCCATCTTTGGCTCCTGATTAGAGCGGAAGCAGAACTGTGGAGTAAAGGCACTCGCGTGTCGTAGTAGGGCAGCGTAATTTCCTGCCATTTTGGCCCCCGCAACGCGGCTATAAAACCGCACACGTGCCGCCGTAGGGCCATGGAGGGTCCGCAATCTTTGGCAACGGATAAGAGCGGAAGCCCAACTGTGGGGTTATGGGACTGGCGTTTAGTAGTAGGATAGCGATGAGTTCGACATATTGGGCAACCGCAACGCGGCACTACAGCCGCAATTGAGAACTTATGTCTTTGGTAGGGTCATGTAGGGCGGTGTAGTGTCCGCTATTTTGGGCCACCACAACGCGGCACTACAGTTGCGCATTTGCCGCAGTTGGACCATGAAGTGTCCGAAATCTTTGGCCAGTGATTAGAGTGGAAGCCCAACTGAGGTGTAAAGGCACTGACTAGTCGTTGTAGGGTAGTGTAGGGCCCGAAATTTTGGGCCACTGCAACGCGACACAATAGCCGCGCATGTGCCGCAATAGCGTCGTAGAGAGTCCGCTTTCTTTGGTCACTAATTAGATGTCTTTGAATTTTTAAAGCATTTTAGAATGCTAATTTCTTCATTTTAAGCTTCTCAGAACACTCTATTTCGCATAGGCATCCATAGTAAACTTTAGGGTCACGCTGTGTTCCCCCTAATTGACCTATAATTATTTCTTGTTTTAGGGTACACTATTACCCTGTAATATAATACGTGGTCAAATTTAAAAATTATAGGTCAATATTAAGGTCCGATACTGTGCCGTTAGTTAACATTGAAAAATGTCTGAATTTTTAAAGCATTTTAGAACGCATATTTCCTCATTTTAAGCTTCTCAGAACACTTTATTTCGCATAGGCATACATAGTAAACTTTAGGGTCACGCTGTGTACCCCCTAATTGACCTATAATTATTTACTGTGGTAGGGTACACTATAACCCTGTAATATAATACGTGGTCCAATTTAAAAATTATAGGTCAATATTAAGGTCCGATACCGTGACGTCAGTTAACATAGAAAAGTGTCTTCGAATTTCCTTGTTTTAATGCACTATTTAAAATATACATAGTGTACCCCCTAATTGACCTATAATTATTTCCTGTGGTAGGGTACACTATTACCTTGTAATATAATACCTGGTCCAATTTAAATATTATGGGTCAATATTAAGGTCTGATATTGCGCCTTGCGATAGTTAACCATTGAAAGATGTCTTTGAATTTGTAAAGCATTTTAGAACGTTTATTTCTTCATTTTAAGCTTCTCAGAACACTTTGTTTCGCATAGGCATACATAGTAAACTTTAGGGTCACGCTGTGTACCCCCTAATTGACCTATAATTGTTTTCTGTGGTAGGGTACACTATCCCCCTGTAATATAATACGTGGTCCAATTTAAAAATTTTAGGTCAATATTAAGGTCCGATACCCTACCGTTAGTTAACATAGAAAAGAGTCTTCGAATTCCCTTGTTTTAATGCACTATTTAAAATATACATGGTATACCCCCTAATTGACCTATAATTATTTCCTGTTGTAGGGTACACTATTACCCTGTAATATAATACCTGGTCCAATTTAATTATTATGGTTCCATATTAAGGTCTGATATCGCGCCTTAAGTTAGTTAACCATTGAAAGATGTCTTTGAATTTTTAAAGCATTTTAGAACGATTATTTCTTCATTTTAAGCTTCTCAGATCACTCTATTTCGCATAGGCATACAAAGTAAACTTTACGGTCACGCTGTGTACCCCCTAATTGACCTATAAATATTTCCTGTGGTAGGGTACACTATTACCCTGTAATATAATACGTGGTCCAATTTAAAAATTATAGGTCAATATTAAGGTCCGATACCGTGCCGTTAGTAAACATAGAAAAGTGTCTTCGTATTTCCTTGTTTTAATGCACTATTTAAAATATACATAGTGTACCCACTAATTGACCTATAATTATTTCCTGTGGTAGGGTACACTATTACCCTGTAATATAATACCTGGTCCAATTTAAATATTATGGGTCAATATTAAGGTCTGATATTGCGCCTAGCGTTAGTTAACCATTGAAAGATGTCTTTGAATTTTTAAAGCATTTTAGAACGCTTATTTCTTCATTTTAAGCTTCTCAGAACACTCTATTTCGCATAGGCATACATAGTAAACTTTAGGGTCACGCTGTGTTCCCCCTAATTGACCTATAATTATTTCCGGTTTTAGGGTACACTATTACCCTGTAATATAATACGTGGTCCAATTTAAAAATTATAGGTCAATATTAAGGTCCGATACCGTGCCGTTAGTTAACATTGAAAAATGTCTGAATTTTTAAAGCATTTTAGAACGCTTATTTCTTCATTTTAAGCTTCTAACAACACTTTATTTCTCATAGGCATACATAGTAAACTTTAGGGTCACGCTGTGTACCCCCTAATTGACCTATAATTATTTCTTGTGGTAGGGTACACTATTACCCTGTAATATAATACGTGGTCCAATTTAAAAATTATTGGTCAATATTAAGGTCCGATACCGTGCCGTTAGTTAACATAGAAAAGTGTCTTCGTATTTCCTTGTTTTAATGCACTATTTAAAATATACATAGTGTACCCCCTAATAGACCTATAATTATTTCCTGTGGTAGGGTACACTATTACCCTGTAATATAATACCTGGTCCAATTTAAATAATATGGGTCAATATTAAGGTCTGATATTGCGCCTTGCGTTAGTTAACCATTGAAAGATGTCTTTGAATTTTTAAAGCATTTTAGAACCCTTATTTCTTCATTTTAAGCTTCTCAGAACTCTCTATTTCGCATAGGCATACATAGTAAACTTTGGGGTCACGCTGTGTACCCCCTAATTGACCTATAATTATTTCCTGTGGTAGGGTACACTATTACCCTGTTATATAATACGTGGTCCAATTTAAAAATTATAGGTCAATATTAAGGTCCGTTACCATGCCGTTAGTTAACATAGAAAAGTGTCTTCGTATTTCCTTGTTTTAATGCACTATTTAAAATATACATAGTGTACCCCCTAATAGACCTATAATTATTTCCTGTGGTAGAGTACACTATTACCCTGTATTATAATACCTGGTCCAATTTAAATAATATGGGTCAATATTAAGGTCTGATATTGCGCCTAGCGTTAGTTAACCATTGAAAGATGTCTTTGAATTTTTAAAGCATTTTAGAACGCTTATTTCTTCATTTTAAGCTTCTCAGAACACTCTATTTCGCATAGGCATCCATAGTAAACTTTAGGGTCACGCTGTGTTCCCCCTAATTGACCTATAATTATTTCCGGTTTTAGGGTACACTATTACCCTGTAATATAATACGTGGTCCAATTTAAAAATTATAGGTCAATATTAAGGTCCGATACCGTGCCGTTAGTTAACATTGAAAAATGTCTGAATTTTTAAAGCATTTTAGAACGCTTATTTCTTCATTTTAAGCTTCTCAGAACACTTTATTTCTCATAGGCATACATAGTAAACTTTAGGGTCACGCTGTGTACCCCCTAATTGACCTATAATTATTTCCTGTGGTAGGGTACACTATTACCCTGTAATATAATACCTGGTCCAATTTAAATATTATGGGTCAATATTAAGGTCTGATATTGCGCCTTGCGATAGTTAACCATTGAAAGATGTCTTTGAATTTGTAAAGCATTTTAGAACGTTTATTTCTTCATTTTAAGCTTCTCAGAACACTTTGTTTCGCATAGGCATACATAGTAAACTTTAGGGTCACGCTGTGTACCCCCTAATTGACCTATAATTGTTTTCTGTGGTAGGGTACACTATCCCCCTGTAATATAATACGTGGTCCAATTTAAAAATTTTAGGTCAATATTAAGGTCCGATACCCTACCGTTAGTTAACATAGAAAAGAGTCTTCGAATTCCCTTGTTTTAATGCACTATTTAAAATATACATGGTATACCCCCTAATTGACCTATAATTATTTCCTGTTGTAGGGTACACTATTACCCTGTAATATAATACCTGGTCCAATTTAATTATTATGGTTCCATATTAAGGTCTGATATCGCGCCTTAAGTTAGTTAACCATTGAAAGATGTCTTTGAATTTTTAAAGCATTTTAGAACGATTATTTCTTCATTTTAAGCTTCTCAGATCACTCTATTTCGCATAGGCATACAAAGTAAACTTTACGGTCACGCTGTGTACCCCCTAATTGACCTATAATTATTTCCTGTGGTAGGGTACACTATTACCCTGTAATATAATACGTGGTCCAATTTAAAAATTATAGGTCAATATTAAGGTCCGATACCGTGCCGTTAGTAAACATAGAAAAGTGTCTTCGTATTTCCTTGTTTTAATGCACTATTTAAAATATACATAGTGTACCCACTAATTGACCTATAATTATTTCCTGTGGTAGGGTACACTATTACCCTGTAATATAATACCTGGTCCAATTTAAATATTATGGGTCAATATTAAGGTCTGATATTGCGCCTAGCGTTAGTTAACCATTGAAAGATGTCTTTGAATTTTTAAAGCATTTTAGAACGCTTATTTCTTCATTTTAAGCTTCTCAGAACACTCTATTTCGCATAGGCATACATAGTAAACTTTAGGGTCACGCTGTGTTCCCCCTAATTGACCTATAATTATTTCCGGTTTTAGGGTACACTATTACCCTGTAATATAATACGTGGTCCAATTTAAAAATTATAGGTCAATATTAAGGTCCGATACCGTGCCGTTAGTTAACATTGAAAAATGTCTGAATTTTTAAAGCATTTTAGAACGCTTATTTCTTCATTTTAAGCTTCTAAGAACACTTTATTTCTCATAGGCATACATAGTAAACTTTAGGGTCACGCTGTGTACCCCCTAATTGACCTATAATTATTTCTTGTGGTAGGGTACACTATTACCCTGTAATATAATACGTGGTCCAATTTAAAAATTATTGGTCAATATTAAGGTCCGATACCGTGCCGTTAGTTAACATAGAAAAGTGTCTTCGTATTTCCTTGTTTTAATGCACTATTTAAAATATACATAGTGTACCCCCTAATAGACCTATAATTATTTCCTGTGGTAGGGTACACTATTACCCTGTAATATAATACCTGGTCCAATTTAAATAATATGGGTCAATATTAAGGTCTGATATTGCGCCTTGCGTTAGTTAACCATTGAAAGATGTCTTTGAATTTTTAAAGCATTTTAGAACCCTTATTTCTTCATTTTAAGCTTCTCAGAACTCTCTATTTCGCATAGGCATACATAGTAAACTTTGGGGTCACGCTGTGTACCCCCTAATTGACCTATAATTATTTCCTGTGGTAGGGTACACTATTACCCTGTTATATAATACGTGGTCCAATTTAAAAATTATAGGTCAATATTAAGGTCCGTTACCATGCCGTTAGTTAACATAGAAAAGTGTCTTCGTATTTCCTTGTTTTAATGCACTATTTAAAATATACATAGTGTACCCCCTAATAGACCTATAATTATTTCCTGTGGTAGGGTACACTATTACCCTGTATTATAATACCTGGTCCAATTTAAATAATATGGGTCAATATTAAGGTCTGATATTGCGCCTAGCGTTAGTTAACCATTGAAAGATGTCTTTGAATTTTTAAAGCATTTTAGAACGCTTATTTCTTCATTTTAAGCTTCTCAGAACACTCTATTTCGCATAGGCATCCATAGTAAACTTTAGGGTCACGCTGTGTTCCCCCTAATTGACCTATAATTATTTCCGGTTTTAGGGTACACTATTACCCTGTAATATAATACGTGGTCCAATTTAAAAATTATAGGTCAATATTAAGGTCCGATACCGTGCCGTTAGTTAACATTGAAAAATGTCTGAATTTTTAAAGCATTTTAGAACGCTTATTTCTTCATTTTAAGCTTCTCAGAACACTTTATTTCTCATAGGCATACATAGTAAACTTTAGGGTCACGCTGTGTACCCCCTAATTGACCTATAATTATTTCCTGTGGTAGGGTACACTATTACCCTGTAATATAATACCTGGTCCAATTTAAATATTATGGGTCAATATTAAGGTCTGATATTGCGAATTGCGTTAGTTAACCATTGAAAGATGTCTTTGAATTTTTAAAGCATTTTAGAACGCTTATTTCTTCATTTTAAGCTTCTCAGAACACTCTATTTCGCATAGGCATACATAGTAAAATTAAGGGTCACGCTTTGTACCCCCTAAATGACCTATAATTATTTCCTGAGGTAGGGTACACTATTACCCTGTAATATAATACGTGGTCCAATTTAAAAATTATAGGTCAATATTAAGCTCCGATACCGTGCCGTTAGTTAGCATAGAAAAGAGTCTTCGAATTTCCTTGTTTTAATGTACTATTTAAAATATACATAGTGTACCCCCTAATAGACCTATAATTATTTCCTGTGGTAGGGTACACTATTACCCTGTAATATAATACCTGGTCCAATTTAAATAATATAGGTCAATATTAAGGTCTGATATTGCGCCTAGCGTTAGTTAACCATTGAAAGATGTCTTTGAATTTTAAAGCATTTTAGAACGCTTATTTCTTCATTTTAAGCTTCTCAGAACACTCTATTTCGCATAGGCATCCATAGTAAACTTTAGGGTCACGCTGTGTTCCCCCTAATTGACCTATAATTATTTCCGGTTTTAGGGTACACTATTACCCTGTAATATAATACGTGGTCCAATTTAAAAATTATAGGTCAATATTAAGGTCCGATACCGTGCCGTTAGTTAACATTGAAAAATGTCTGAATTTTTAAAGCATTTTAGAACGCTTATTTCTTCATTTTAAGCTTCTCAGAACACTCTATTTCGCATAGGCATGCATAGTAAAATTTAGGGTCACGCTGTGTACCCCCTAATTGACCTATAATTATTTCCTGTGGTAGGGTACACTATTACCCTGTAATATAATACCTGGTCCAATTTAAATATTATGGGTCAATATTAAGGTCTGATATTGCGCCTTGCGTTAGTTAACCATTGAAAGATGTCTTTGAATTTTTAAAGCATTTTAGAACGCTTATTTCTTCATTTTAAGCTTCTCAGAACACTCTATTTCGCATAGGCATACATAGTAAAATTAAGGGTCACGCTTTGTACCCCCTAAATGACCTATAATTATTTCCTGAGGTAGGGTACACTATTACCCTGTAATATAATACGTGGTCCAATTTAAAAATTATAGGTCAATATTAAGCTCCGATACCGTGCCGTTAGTTAGCATAGAAAAGAGTCTTCGAATTTCCTTGTTTTAATGTACTATTTAAAATATACATAGTGTACCCCCTAATAGACCTATAATTATTTCCTGTGGTAGGGTACACTATTACCCTGTAATATAATACCTGGTCCAATTTAAATAATATAGGTCAATATTAAGGTCTGATATTGCGCCTTGCGTTAGTTAACCATTGAAAGATGTCTTTGAATTTTTAAAGCATTTTAGAACGCTTATTTCTTCATTTTAAGCTTCTCAGAACACTCTATTTCGCATAGGCATCCATAGTAAACTTTAGGGTCACACTGTGTTCCCCCTAATTGACCTATAATTATTTCCGGTTTTAGGGTACACTATTACCCTGTAATATAATACGTGGTCCAATTTAAAAATTATAGGTCAATATTAAGGTCCGATACCGTGCCGTTAGTTAACATTGAAAAATGTCTGAATTTTTAAAGCATTTTAGAACGCTTATTTCTTCATTTTAAGCTTCTCAGAACACTTTATTTCTCATAGGCATTCATAGTAAACTTTAGGGTCACGCTGTGTACCCCCTAATTGACCTATAATTATTTCCTGTGGTAGGGTACACTATTACCCTGTAATATAATACGTGGTCCAATTTAAAAATTATTGGTCAATATTAAGGTCTGATATTGCGCCTTGCGTTAGTTAACCATTGAAAGATGTCTTTGAATTTTTAAAGCATTTTAGAACGCTTATTTCTTCATTTTAAGCTTCTCAGAACACTCTATTTCGCATAGGCATGCATAGTAAAATTTAGGGTCACGCTGTGTACCCCCTAATTGACCTATAATTATTTCCTGTGGTAGGGTACACTATTACCCTGTAATATAATACCTGGTCCAATTTAAATATTATGGGTCAATATTAAGGTCTGATATTGCGCCTTGCGTTAGTTAACCATTGAAAGATGTCTTTGAATTTTTAAAGCATTTTAGAACGATTATTTCTTCATTTTAAGCTTCTCAGATCACTCTATTTCGCATAGGCATACAAAGTAAACTTTACGGTCACGCTGTGTACCCCCTAATTGACCTATAATTATTTCCTGTGGTAGGGTACACTATTACCCTGTAATATAATACGTGGTCCAATTTAAAAATTATAGGTCAATATTAAGGTCCGATACCGTGCCGTTAGTAAACATAGAAAAGTGTCTTCGTATTTCCTTGTTTTAATGCACTATTTAAAATATACATAGTGTACCCACTAATTGACCTATAATTATTTCCTGTGGTAGGGTACACTATTACCCTGTAATATAATACCTGGTCCAATTTAAATATTATGGGTCAATATTAAGGTCTGATATTGCGCCTAGCGTTAGTTAACCATTGAAAGATGTCTTTGAATTTTTAAAGCATTTTAGAACGCTTATTTCTTCATTTTAAGCTTCTCAGAACACTCTATTTCGCATAGGCATACATAGTAAACTTTAGGGTCACGCTGTGTTCCCCCTAATTGACCTATAATTATTTCCGGTTTTAGGGTACACTATTACCCTGTAATATAATACGTGGTCCAATTTAAAAATTATAGGTCAATATTAAGGTCCGATACCGTGCCGTTAGTTAACATTGAAAAATGTCTGAATTTTTAAAGCATTTTAGAACGCTTATTTCTTCATTTTAAGCTTCTAAGAACACTTTATTTCTCATAGGCATACATAGTAAAATTTAGGGTCACGCTGTGTACCCCCTAATTGACCTATAATTATTTCCTGTGGTAGGGTACACTATTACCCTGTAATATAATACCTGGTCCAATTTAAATATTATGGGTCAATATTAAGGTCTGATATTGCGCCTTGCGTTAGTTAACCATTGAAAGATGTCTTTGAATTTTTAAAGCATTTTAGAACGATTATTTCTTCATTTTAAGCTTCTCAGATCACTCTATTTCGCATAGGCATACAAAGTAAACTTTACGGTCACGCTGTGTACCCCCTAATTGACCTATAATTATTTCCTGTGGTAGGGTACACTATTACCCTGTAATATAATACGTGGTCCAATTTAAAAATTATAGGTCAATATTAAGGTCCGATACCGTGCCGTTAGTAAACATAGAAAAGTGTCTTCGTATTTCCTTGTTTTAATGCACTATTTAAAATATACATAGTGTACCCACTAATTGACCTATAATTATTTCCTGTGGTAGGGTACACTATTACCCTGTAATATAATACCTGGTCCAATTTAAATATTATGGGTCAATATTAAGGTCTGATATTGCGCCTAGCGTTAGTTAACCATTGAAAGATGTCTTTGAATTTTTAAAGCATTTTAGAACGCTTATTTCTTCATTTTAAGCTTCTCAGAACACTCTATTTCGCATAGGCATACATAGTAAACTTTAGGGTCACGCTGTGTTCCCCCTAATTGACCTATAATTATTTCCGGTTTTAGGGTACACTATTACCCTGTAATATAATACGTGGTCCAATTTAAAAATTATAGGTCAATATTAAGGTCCGATACCGTGCCGTTAGTTAACATTGAAAAATGTCTGAATTTTTAAAGCATTTTAGAACGCTTATTTCTTCATTTTAAGCTTCTAAGAACACTTTATTTCTCATAGGCATACATAGTAAACTTTAGGGTCACGCTGTGTACCCCCTAATTGACCTATAATTATTTCTTGTGGTAGGGTACACTATTACCCTGTAATATAATACGTGGTCCAATTTAAAAATTATTGGTCAATATTAAGGTCCGATACCGTGCCGTTAGTTAACATAGAAAAGTGTCTTCGTATTTCCTTGTTTTAATGCACTATTTAAAATATACATAGTGTACCCCCTAATAGACCTATAATTATTTCCTGTGGTAGGGTACACTATTACCCTGTAATATAATACCTGGTCCAATTTAAATAATATGGGTCAATATTAAGGTCTGATATTGCGCCTTGCGTTAGTTAACCATTGAAAGATGTCTTTGAATTTTTAAAGCATTTTAGAACCCTTATTTCTTCATTTTAAGCTTCTCAGAACTCTCTATTTCGCATAGGCATACATAGTAAACTTTGGGGTCACGCTGTGTACCCCCTAATTGACCTATAATTATTTCCTGTGGTAGGGTACACTATTACCCTGTTATATAATACGTGGTCCAATTTAAAAATTATAGGTCAATATTAAGGTCCGTTACCATGCCGTTAGTTAACATAGAAAAGTGTCTTCGTATTTCCTTGTTTTAATGCACTATTTAAAATATACATAGTGTACCCCCTAATAGACCTATAATTATTTCCTGTGGTAGGGTACACTATTACCCTGTATTATAATACCTGGTCCAATTTAAATAATATGGGTCAATATTAAGGTCTGATATTGCGCCTAGCGTTAGTTAACCATTGAAAGATGTCTTTGAATTTTTAAAGCATTTTAGAACGCTTATTTCTTCATTTTAAGCTTCTCAGAACACTCTATTTCGCATAGGCATCCATAGTAAACTTTAGGGTCACGCTGTGTTCCCCCTAATTGACCTATAATTATTTCCGGTTTTAGGGTACACTATTACCCTGTAATATAATACGTGGTCCAATTTAAAAATTATAGGTCAATATTAAGGTCCGATACCGTGCCGTTAGTTAACATTGAAAAATGTCTGAATTTTTAAAGCATTTTAGAACGCTTATTTCTTCATTTTAAGCTTCTCAGAACACTTTATTTCTCATAGGCATACATAGTAAACTTTAGGGTCACGCTGTGTACCCCCTAATTGACCTATAATTATTTCCTGTGGTAGGGTACACTATTACCCTGTAATATAATACCTGGTCCAATTTAAATATTATGGGTCAATATTAAGGTCTGATATTGCGAATTGCGTTAGTTAACCATTGAAAGATGTCTTTGAATTTTTAAAGCATTTTAGAACGCTTATTTCTTCATTTTAAGCTTCTCAGAACACTCTATTTCGCATAGGCATGCATAGTAAAATTTAGGGTCACGCTGTGTACCCCCTAATTGACCTATAATTATTTCCTGTGGTAGGGTACACTATTACCCTGTAATATAATACCTGGTCCAATTTAAATATTATGGGTCAATATTAAGGTCTGATATTGCGCCTTGCGTTAGTTAACCATTGAAAGATGTCTTTGAATTTTTAAAGCATTTTAGAACGCTTATTTCTTCATTTTAAGCTTCTCAGAACACTCTATTTCGCATAGGCATACATAGTAAAATTAAGGGTCACGCTTTGTACCCCCTAAATGACCTATAATTATTTCCTGAGGTAGGGTACACTATTACCCTGTAATATAATACGTGGTCCAATTTAAAAATTATAGGTCAATATTAAGCTCCGATACCGTGCCGTTAGTTAGCATAGAAAAGAGTCTTCGAATTTCCTTGTTTTAATGTACTATTTAAAATATACATAGTGTACCCCCTAATAGACCTATAATTATTTCCTGTGGTAGGGTACACTATTACCCTGTAATATAATACCTGGTCCAATTTAAATAATATAGGTCAATATTAAGGTCTGATATTGCGCCTTGCGTTAGTTAACCATTGAAAGATGTCTTTGAATTTTTAAAGCATTTTAGAACGCTTATTTCTTCATTTTAAGCTTCTCAGAACACTCTATTTCGCATAGGCATCCATAGTAAACTTTAGGGTCACACTGTGTTCCCCCTAATTGACCTATAATTATTTCCGGTTTTAGGGTACACTATTACCCTGTAATATAATACGTGGTCCAATTTAAAAATTATAGGTCAATATTAAGGTCCGATACCGTGCCGTTAGTTAACATTGAAAAATGTCTGAATTTTTAAAGCATTTTAGAACGCTTATTTCTTCATTTTAAGCTTCTCAGAACACTTTATTTCTCATAGGCATACATAGTAAACTTTAGGGTCACGCTGTGTACCCCCTAATTGACCTATAATTATTTCCTGTGGTAGGGTACACTATTACCCTGTAATATAATACGTGGTCCAATTTAAAAATTATTGGTCAATATTAAGGTCTGATATTGCGCCTTGCGTTAGTTAACCATTGAAAGATGTCTTTGAATTTTTAAAGCATTTTAGAACGCTTATTTCTTCATTTTAAGCTTCTCAGAACACTCTATTTCGCATAGGCATGCATAGTAAAATTTAGGGTCACGCTGTGTACCCCCTAATTGACCTATAATTATTTCCTGTGGTAGGGTACACTATTACCCTGTAATATAATACCTGGTCCAATTTAAATATTATGGGTCAATATTAAGGTCTGATATTGCGCCTTGCGTTAGTTAACCATTGAAAGATGTCTTTGAATTTTTAAAGCATTTTAGAACGCTTATTTCTTCATTTTAAGCTTCTCAGAACACTCTATTTCGCATAGGCATACATAGTAAAATTTAGGGTCACGCTGAGTACCCCCTAAATGACCTATAATTATTTCCTGAGGTAGGGTACACTATTACCCTGTAATATAATACGTGGTCCAATTTAAAAATTATAGGTCAATATTAAGCTCCGATACCGTGCCGTTAGTTAACATTGAAAAATGTCTGAATTTTTAAAGCATTTTAGAACGCTTATTTCTTCATTTTAAGCTTCTCAGAACACTCTATTTCGCATAGGCATCCATAGTAAACTTTAGGGTCACGCTGTGTTCCCCCTAATTGACCTATAATTATTTCTTGTTTTAGGGTACACTATTACCCTGTAATATAATACGTGGTCAAATTTAAAAATTATAGGTCAATATTGAGGTCCGATACCGTGCCGTTAGTTAACATTAAAAAATGTCTGAATTTTTAAAGCATTTTAGAACGCATATTTCCTCATTTTAAGCTTCTCAGAACACTTTATTTCGCATAGGCATACATAGTAAACTTTAGGGTCACGCTGTGTACCCCCTAATTGACCTATAATTATTTACTGTGGTAGGGTACACTATAACCCTGTAATATAATACGTGGTCCAATTTAAAAATTATAGGTCAATATTAAGGTCCGATACCGTGACGTCAGTTAACATAGAAAAGTGTCTTCGAATTTCCTTGTTTTAATGCACTATTTAAAATATACATAGTGTACCCCCTAATTGACCTATAATTATTTCCTGTGGTAGGGTACACTATTACCTTGTAATATAATACCTGGTCCAATTTAAATATTATGGGTCAATATTAAGGTCTGATATTGCGCCTTGCGATAGTTAACCATTGAAAGATGTCTTTGAATTTGTAAAGCATTTTAGAACGTTTATTTCTTCATTTTAAGCTTCTCAGAACACTTTGTTTCGCATAGGCATACATAGTAAACTTTAGGGTCACGCTGTGTACCCCCTAATTGACCTATAATTGTTTTCTGTGGTAGGGTACACTATCCCCCTGTAATATAATACGTGGTCCAATTTAAATATTATGGGTCAATATTAAGGTCTGATATTGCGCCTTGCGTTAGTTAACCATTGAAAGATGTCTTTGAATTTTTAAAGCATTTTAGAAAGCTTATTTCTTCATTTTAAGCTTCTCAGAACACTCTATTTCGCATAGGCATACATAGTAAACTTTAGGGTCACGCTGTGTTCCCCCTAATTGACCTATAATTATTTCCGGTTTTAGGGTACACTATTACCCTGTAATATAATACGTGGTCCAATTTAAAAATTATAGGTCAATATTAAGGTCCGATACCGTGCCGTTAGTTAACATTGAAAAATGTCTGAATTTTTAAAGCATTTTAGAACGCTTATTTCTTCATTTTAAGCTTCTAAGAACACTTTATTTCTCATAGGCATACATAGTAAACTTTAGGGTCACGCTGTGTACCCCCTAATTGACCTATAATTATTTCTTGTGGTAGGGTACACTATTACCCTGTAATATAATACGTGGTCCAATTTAAAAATTATTGGTCAATATTAAGGTCCGATACCGTGCCGTTAGTTAACATAGAAAAGTGTCTTCGTATTTCCTTGTTTTAATGCACTATTTAAAATATACATAGTGTACCCCCTAATAGACCTATAATTATTTCCTGTGGTAGGGTACACTATTACCCTGTAATATAATACCTGGTCCAATTTAAATAATATGGGTCAATATTAAGGTCTGATATTGCGCCTTGCGTTAGTTAACCATTGAAAGATGTCTTTGAATTTTTAAAGCATTTTAGAACCCTTATTTCTTCATTTTAAGCTTCTCAGAACTCTCTATTTCGCATAGGCATACATAGTAAACTTTGGGGTCACGCTGTGTACCCCCTAATTGACCTATAATTATTTCCTGTGGTAGGGTACACTATTACCCTGTTATATAATACGTGGTCCAATTTAAAAATTATAGGTCAATATTAAGGTCCGTTACCATGCCGTTAGTTAACATAGAAAAGTGTCTTCGTATTTCCTTGTTTTAATGCACTATTTAAAATATACATAGTGTACCCCCTAATAGACCTATAATTATTTCCTGTGGTAGGGTACACTATTACCCTGTATTATAATACCTGGTCCAATTTAAATAATATGGGTCAATATTAAGGTCTGATATTGCGCCTAGCGTTAGTTAACCATTGAAAGATGTCTTTGAATTTTTAAAGCATTTTAGAACGCTTATTTCTTCATTTTAAGCTTCTCAGAACACTCTATTTCGCATAGGCATCCATAGTAAACTTTAGGGTCACGCTGTGTTCCCCCTAATTGACCTATAATTATTTCCGGTTTTAGGGTACACTATTACCCTGTAATATAATACGTGGTCCAATTTAAAAATTATAGGTCAATATTAAGGTCCGATACCGTGCCGTTAGTTAACATTGAAAAATGTCTGAATTTTTAAAGCATTTTAGAACGCTTATTTCTTCATTTTAAGCTTCTCAGAACACTTTATTTCTCATAGGCATACATAGTAAACTTTAGGGTCACGCTGTGTACCCCCTAATTGACCTATAATTATTTCCTGTGGTAGGGTACACTATTACCCTGTAATATAATACCTGGTCCAATTTAAATATTATGGGTCAATATTAAGGTCTGATATTGCGAATTGCGTTAGTTAACCATTGAAAGATGTCTTTGAATTTTTAAAGCATTTTAGAACGCTTATTTCTTCATTTTAAGCTTCTCAGAACACTCTATTTCGCATAGGCATGCATAGTAAAATTTAGGGTCACGCTGTGTACCCCCTAATTGACCTATAATTATTTCCTGTGGTAGGGTACACTATTACCCTGTAATATAATACCTGGTCCAATTTAAATATTATGGGTCAATATTAAGGTCTGATATTGCGCCTTGCGTTAGTTAACCATTGAAAGATGTCTTTGAATTTTTAAAGCATTTTAGAACGCTTATTTCTTCATTTTAAGCTTCTCAGAACACTCTATTTCGCATAGGCATACATAGTAAAATTAAGGGTCACGCTTTGTACCCCCTAAATGACCTATAATTATTTCCTGAGGTAGGGTACACTATTACCCTGTAATATAATACGTGGTCCAATTTAAAAATTATAGGTCAATATTAAGCTCCGATACCGTGCCGTTAGTTAGCATAGAAAAGAGTCTTCGAATTTCCTTGTTTTAATGTACTATTTAAAATATACATAGTGTACCCCCTAATAGACCTATAATTATTTCCTGTGGTTGGGTACACTATTACCCTGTAATATAATACCTGGTCCAATTTAAATAATATAGGTCAATATTAAGGTCTGATATTGCGCCTTGCGTTAGTTAACCATTGAAAGATGTCTTTGAATTTTTAAAGCATTTTAGAACGCTTATTTCTTCATTTTAAGCTTCTCAGAACACTCTATTTCGCATAGGCATCCATAGTAAACTTTAGGGTCACACTGTGTTCCCCCTAATTGACCTATAATTATTTCCGGTTTTAGGGTACACTATTACCCTGTAATATAATACGTGGTCCAATTTAAAAATTATAGGTCAATATTAAGGTCCGATACCGTGCCGTTAGTTAACATTGAAAAATGTCTGAATTTTTAAAGCATTTTAGAACGCTTATTTCTTCATTTTAAGCTTCTCAGAACACTTTATTTCTCATAGGCATACATAGTAAACTTTAGGGTCACGCTGTGTACCCCCTAATTGACCTATAATTATTTCCTGTGGTAGGGTACACTATTACCCTGTAATATAATACGTGGTCCAATTTAAAAATTATTGGTCAATATTAAGGTCTGATATTGCGCCTTGCGTTAGTTAACCATTGAAAGATGTCTTTGAATTTTTAAAGCATTTTAGAACGCTTATTTCTTCATTTTAAGCTTCTCAGAACACTCTATTTCGCATAGGCATGCATAGTAAAATTTAGGGTCACGCTGTGTACCCCCTAATTGACCTATAATTATTTCCTGTGGTAGGGTACACTATTACCCTGTAATATAATACCTGGTCCAATTTAAATATTATGGGTCAATATTAAGGTCTGATATTGCGCCTTGCGTTAGTTAACCATTGAAAGATGTCTTTGAATTTTTAAAGCATTTTAGAACGCTTATTTCTTCATTTTAAGCTTCTCAGAACACTCTATTTCGCATAGGCATCCATAGTAAACTTTAGGGTCACGCTGTGTTCCCCCTAATTGACCTATAATTATTTCTTGTTTTAGGGTACACTATTACCCTGTAATATAATACGTGGTCAAATTTAAAAATTATAGGTCAATATTGAGGTCCGATACCGTGCCGTTAGTTAACATTAAAAAATGTCTGAATTTTTAAAGCATTTTAGAACGCATATTTCCTCATTTTAAGCTTCTCAGAACACTTTATTTCGCATAGGCATACATAGTAAACTTTAGGGTCACGCTGTGTACCCCCTAATTGACCTATAATTATTTACTGTGGTAGGGTACACTATAACCCTGTAATATAATACGTGGTCCAATTTAAAAATTATAGGTCAATATTAAGGTCCGATACCGTGACGTCAGTTAACATAGAAAAGTGTCTTCGAATTTCCTTGTTTTAATGCACTATTTAAAATATACATAGTGTACCCCCTAATTGACCTATAATTATTTCCTGTGGTAGGGTACACTATTACCTTGTAATATAATACCTGGTCCAATTTAAATATTATGGGTCAATATTAAGGTCTGATATTGCGCCTTGCGATAGTTAACCATTGAAAGATGTCTTTGAATTTGTAAAGCATTTTAGAACGTTTATTTCTTCATTTTAAGCTTCTCAGAACACTTTGTTTCGCATAGGCATACATAGTAAACTTTAGGGTCACGCTGTGTACCCCCTAATTGACCTATAATTGTTTTCTGTGGTAGGGTACACTATCCCCCTGTAATATAATACGTGGTCCAATTTAAATATTATGGGTCAATATTAAGGTCTGATATTGCGCCTTGCGTTAGTTAACCATTGAAAGATGTCTTTGAATTTTTAAAGCATTTTAGAAAGCTTATTTCTTCATTTTAAGCTTCTCAGAACACTCTATTTCGCATAGGCATACATAGTAAAATTTAGGGTCACGCTGTGTACCCCCTAAATGACCTATAATTATTTCCTGAGGTAGGGTACATTATTACCCTGTAATATAATACGTGGTCCAAATTAAAAATTATAGGTCAATATTAAGCTCCGATACCGTGCCGTTAGTTAACATAGAAAAGAGTCTTCGAATTTCCTTGTTTTAATGCACTATTTAAAATATACATAGTGTACCCCCTAATTGACCTATAATTATTCCCTGTTGTAGGGTACACTATTACCCTATAATATAATACCTGGTCCAATTTAAATATTATGGTTCCATATTAAGGTCTGATATCGCGCCTTGCGTTAGTTAACCATTGAAAGATGTCTTTGAATTTTTAAAGCATTTTAGAACGCTTATTTCTTCATTTTAAGCTTCTCAGAACACTCTATTTCGCATAGGCATACATAGTAAACTTTAGGGTCACGCTGTGTACCCCCTAATTGACCTATAATTATTTCCTGTGGTAGGGTACACTATTACCCTGTAATATAATACGTGGTCCAATTTAAAAATTATAGGTCAATATTAAGGTCCGATATCGTGCCGTTAGTTAACATAGAAAAGTGTCTTCGTATTTCCTTGTTTTAATGCACTATTTAAAATATACATAGTGTACCCCCTAATTGACCTATAATTATTTCCTGTGGTAGGGTACACTATTACCCTGTAATATAATACCTGGTCCAATTTAAATAATATGGGTCAATATTAAGGTCTGATATTGCGCCTTGCGTTATTTAACCATTGAAAGATGTCTTTGAATTTGTAAAGCATTTTAGAACGTTTATTTCTTCATTTTAAGCTTCTCAGAATACTTTGTTTCGCATAGGCATACATAGTAAACTTTAGGGTCACGCTGTGTACCCCCTAATTGACCTATAATTGTTTTCTGTGGTAGGGTACACTATCCCCCTGTAATATAATACGTGGTCCAATTTAGAAATTTTAGGTCAATATTAAGGTCCGATACCCTACCGTTAGTTAACATAGAAAAGAGTCTTCGAATTCCCTTGTTTTAATGCACTATTTAAAATATACATGGTGTACCCCCTAATTGACCTATAATTATTTCCTGTTGTAGGGTACACTATTACCCTGTAATATAATACCTGGTCCAATTTAATTATTATGGTTCCATATTAAGGTCTGATATCGCGCCTTAAGTTAGTTAACCATTGAAAGATGTCTTTGAATTTTTAAAGCATTTTAGAACGATTATTTCTTCATTTTAAGCTTCTCAGATCACTCTATTTCGCATAGGCATACAAAGTAAACTTTACGGTCACGCTGTGTACCCCCTAATTGACCTATAATTATTTCCTGTGGTAGGGTACACTATTACCCTGCAATATAATACGTGGTCCAATTTAAAAATTATAGGTCAATATTAAGGTCCGATACCGTGCCGTTAGTAAACATAGAAAAGTGTCTTCGTATTTCCTTGTTTTAATGCACTATTTAAAATATACATAGTGTACCCACTAATTGACCTATAATTATTTCCTGTGGTAGGGTACACTATTACCCTGTAATATAATACCTGGTCCAATTTAAATATTATGGGTCAATATTAAGGTCTGATATTGCGCCTAGCGTTAGTTAACCATTGAAAGATGTCTTTGAAATTTTAAAGCATTTTAGAACGCTTATTTCTTCATTTTAAGCTTCTCAGAACACTCTATTTCGCATAGGCATACATAGTAAACTTTAGGGTCACGCTGTGTTCCCCCTAATTGACCTATAATTATTTCCGGTTTTAGGGTACACTATTACCCTGTAATATAATACGTGGTCCAATTTAAAAATTATAGGTCAATATTAAGGTCCGATACCGTGCCGTTAGTTAACATTGAAAAATGTCTGAATTTTTAAAGCATTTTAGAACGCTTATTTCTTCATTTTAAGCTTCTAAGAACACTTTATTTCTCATAGGCATACATAGTAAACTTTAGGGTCACGCTGTGTACCCCCTAATTGACCTATAATTATTTCCTGTGGTAGGGTACACTATTACCCTGTAATATAATACCTGGTCCAATTTAAATATTATGGGTCAATATTAAGGTCTGATATTGCGAATTGCGTTAGTTAACCATTGAAAGATGTCTTTGAATTTTTAAAGCATTTTAGAACGCTTATTTCTTCATTTTAAGCTTCTCAGAACACTTTATTTCTCATAGGCATACATAGTAAAATTTAGGGTCACGCTGTGTACCCCCTAAATGACCTATAATTATTTCCTGTGGTAGGGTACACTATTACCCTGTAATATAATACCTGGTCCAATTTAAATATTATGGGTCAATATTAAGGTCTGATATTGCGCCTTGCGTTAGTTAACCATTGAAAGATGTCTTTGAATTTTTAAAGCATTTTAGAAAGCTTATTTCTTCATTTTAAGCTTCTCAGAACACTCTATTTCGCATAGGCATACATAGTAAAATTTAGGGTCACGCTGTGTACCCCCTAAATGACCTATAATTATTTCCTGAGGTAGGGTACACTATTACCCTGTAATATAATACGTGGTCCAATTTAAAAATTATAGGTCAATATTAAGCTCCGATACCGAGCCGTTAGTTTACATAGAAAAGAGTCTTCGAATTTCCTTGTTTTAATGCACTATTTAAAATATACATAGTGTACCCCCTAATTGACCTATAATTATTCCCTGTTGTAGGGTACACTATTACCCTATAATATAATACCTGGTCCAATTTAAATATTATGGTTCCATATTAAGGTCTGATATCGCGCCTTGCGTTAGTTAACCTTTGAAAGATGTCTTTGAATTTTTAAAGCATTTTAGAACGCTTATTTCTTCATTTTAAGCTTCTCAGAACACTCTATTTCGCATAGGCATACATAGTAAACTTTAGGGTCACGCTGTGTACCCCCTAATTGACCAATAATTATTTCCTGTGGTAGGGTACACTATTACCCTGTAATATAATACGTGGTCCAATTTAAAAATTATAGGTCAATATTAAGGTCCGATATCGTGCCGTTAGTTAACATAGAAAAGTGTCTTCGTATTTCCTTGTTTTAATGCACTATTTAAAATATACATAGTGTACCCCCTAATTGACCTATAATTATTCCCTGTTGTAGGGTACACTATTACCCTATAATATAATACCTGGTCCAATTTAAATATTATGGTTCCATATTAAGGTCTGATATCGCACCTTGCGTTAGTTAACCATTGAAAGATGTCTTTGAATTTTTAAAGCATTTTAGAACGCTTATTTCTTCATTTTAAGCTTCTCAGAACACTCTATTTCGCATAGGCATACATAGTAAACTTTAGGGTCTCGCTGTGTACCCCCTAATTGACCTATAATTATTTCCTGTGGTAGGGTACACTATTACCCTGTAATATAATACGTGGTCCAATTTAAAAATTATAGGTCAATATTAAGGTCCGATATCGTGCCGTTAGTTAACATAGAAAAGTGTCTTCGTATTTCCTTGTTTTAATGCACTATTTAAAATATACATAGTGTACCCCCTAATTGACCTATAATTATTTCCTGTGGTAGGGTACACTATTACCCTATAATATAATACCTGGTCCAATTTAAATAATATGGGTCAATATTAAGGTCTGATATTGCGCCTTGCGTTATTTAACCATTGAAAGATGTCTTTGAATTTTTAAAGCATTTTAGAACGCTTATTTCTTACTTTTAAGCTTCTCAGAACACTCTATTTCGCATAGGCATACATAGTAAAATTTAGGGTCACGCTGTGTACCCCCTAAATGACCTATAATTATTTCCTGTGGTATGGTACACTATTACCCTGTAATATAATACGTGATCCAATTTAAAAATTATAGGTCAATATTAAGGTCCGATACCGTGCCGTCAGTTAACATAGAAAAGTGTCTTCGTATTTCCTTGTTTTAATGCACTATTTAAAATATACATAGTGTCCCCCCTAATTGACCAATAATTATTTCCTGTGGAAGGGTACACTATTACCCTGTAATATAATACCTGGTCCAATTTAAATAATATGGGTCAATATTAAGGTCAGATATTGCGCCTTGCGTTAGTTAACCATTGAAAGATGTCTTTGAATTTTTAAAGCATTTTAGAACGCTTATTTCCTCATTTTAAGCTTCTCAGAACACTTTATTTCGCATAGGCATACATAGTAAACCTTAGGGTCACGCTGTGTACCCCCTAATTGACCTATAATTATTTCCTGTGGTAGGGTACACTATAACCCTGTAATATAATACGTGGTCCAATTTAAAAATTATAGGTCAATATTAAGGTCCGATACCATGCCGTTAGTTAACATAGAAAAGTGTCTTCGAATTTCCTTGTTTTAATGCACTATTTAAAATATACATAGTGTATCCTTAATTGACCTATAATTATTTCCTGTGGTATGGTACACTATTTCCCTGTAATATAATACCTGGTCCAATTTAAATATTATGGGTCAATATTAAGGTCTGATATTGCGCCTAGCGTTAGTTAACCATTGAAAGATGTCTTTGAATTTTTAAAGCATTTTAGAACGCTTATTTCTTCATTTTAAGCTTCACAGAACAGTTTATTTCGCATAGGCATACGTAGTAAACTTTAGGGTCACGCTGTGTACCCCATAATTGACCTATAATTATTTTCTGTGGTAGGGTACACTATCACCCCGTAATATAATACGTGGTCCAATTTAAAAATTTTAGGTCAATATTAAGGTCCGATACGCTACCGTTAGTTAACATAGAAAAGAGTCTTCGAATTTCCTTGTTTTAATGCACTATTTAAAATATACATAGTGTACCCCCTAATTGACCTATAATCATTTCCTGTTGTAGGGTACACTATTACCCTATAATATAATACCTGGTCCAATTTAAATATTATGGTTCCATATTAAGGTCTGATATCGCGCCTTGCGTTAGTTAACAATTGAAAGATGTCTTTGAATTTTTAAAGTATTTTAGAACGCTTATTTCTTCATTTTAAGCTTCTCAGAACACTCTATTTCGCATAGGCATACATAGTAAACTTTAGGGTCACGCTGTGTACCCCCTAATTGACCTATAATTATTTCCTGTGGTAGTGTACACTATTACCCTGTAATATAATACGTGGTCCAATTTAAAAATTATAGGTCAATATTAAGGTCCGATACCGTGCCGTTAGTTAACATAGAAAAGTGTCTTCGTATTTCCTTGTTTTAATGCACTATTTAAAATATACATAGTGTACCCCTTAATTAACCTATAATTATTTCCTTTGGTAGGGTACACTATTACCCTGTAATATAATACCTGGTCCAATTTAAATAATATGGGTCAATATTAAGGTCTGATATTGCGCCTTGCTTTAGTTAACCATTGAAAGATGTCTTTGAATTTTTAAAGCATTTTAGAATGCTTATTTCTTAATTTTAAGCTTCTCAGAACACTCTATTTCGCATAGGCATACATAGTAAAATTTAGGGTCACGCTGTGTACCCCCTATAGGTCATTTGACCTATAATTATTTCCTGTGGTAGGGTACACTATTACCCTGTAATATAATACGTGGTCCAATTTAAAAATTATAGGTCAATATTAAGGTCCGATACCGTGCCGTCAGTTAACATAGAAAAGTGTCTTCGTATTTCCTTGTTTTAATGCACTATTTAAAATATACATAGTGTCCCCCCTAATTGACCAATAATTATTTCCTGTGGAAGGGTACACTATTACCCTGTAATATAATACCTGGTCCAATTTAAATAATATGGGTCAATATTAAGGTCAGATATTGCGCCTTGCGTTAGTTAACCATTGAAAGATGTCTTTGAATTTTTAAAGCATTTTAGAACGCTTATTTCCTCATTTTAAGCTTCTCAGAACACTTTATTTCGCATAGGCATACATAGTAAACCTTAGGGTCACGCTGTGTACCCCCTAATTGACCTATAATTATTTCCTGTGGTAGGGTACACTATTACCCTGTAATATAATACGTGGTCCAATTTAAAAATTATAGGTCAATATTAAGGTCCGATACCATGCCGTTAGTTAACATAGAAAAGTGTCTTCGAATTTCCTTGTTTTAATGCACTATTTAAAATATACATAGTGTATCCTTAATTGACCTATAATTATTTCCTGTGGTATGGTACACTATTTCCCTGTAATATAATACCTGGTCCAATTTAAATATTATGGGTCAATATTAAGGTCTGATATTGCGCCTAGCGTTAGTTAACCATTGAAAGATGTCTTTGAATTTTTAAAGCATTTTAGAACGCTTATTTCTTCATTTTAAGCTTCTCAGAACAGTTTATTTCGCATAGGCATACGTAGTAAACTTTAGGGTCACGCTGTGTACCCCATAATTGACCTATAATTATTTTCTGTGGTAGGGTGCACTATCACCCCGTAATATAATACGTGGTCCAATTTAAAAATTTTAGGTCAATATTAAGGTCCGATACGCTACCGTTAGTTAACATAGAAAAGAGTCTTCGAATTTCCTTGTTTTAATGCACTATTTAAAATATACATAGTGTACCCCCTAATTGACCTATAATCATTTCCTGTTGTAGGGTACACTATTACCCTATAATATAATACCTGGTCCAATTTAAATATTATGGTTCCATATTAAGGTCTGATATCGCGCCTTGCGTTAGTTAACCATTGAAATATGTCTTTGAATTTTTAAAGTATTTTAGAACGCTTATTTCTTCATTTTAAGCTTCTCAGAACACTCTATTTCGCATAGGCATACATAGTAAACTTTAGGGTCACGCTGTGTACCCCCTAATTGACCTATAATTATTTCCTGTGGTAGTGTACACTATTACCCTGTAATATAATACGTGGTCCAATTTAAAAATTATAGGTCAATATTAAGGTCCGATACCGTGCCGTTAGTTAACATAGAAAAGTGTCTTCGTATTTCCTTGTTTTAATGCACTATTTAAAATATACATAGTGTACCCCTTAATTAACCTATAATTATTTCCTTTGGTAGGGTACACTATTACCCTGTAATATAATACCTGGTCCAATTTAAATAATATGGGTCAATATTAAGGTCTGATATTGCGCCTTGCTTTAGTTAACCATTGAAAGATGTCTTTGAATTTTTAAAGCATTTTAGAACGCTTATTTCTTAATTTTAAGCTTCTCAGAACACTCTATTTCGCATAGGCATACATAGTAAAATTTAGGGTCACGCTGTGTACCCCCTATAGGTCATTTGACCTATAATTATTTCCTGTGGTAGGGTACACTATTACCCTGTTATATAATACGTGGTCCAATTTAAAAATTATAGGTCAATATTAAGGTCCGATACCGTGCTGTTAGTTAACATAGAAAAGTGTCTTCGTATTTCCTTGTTTTAATGCACTATTTAAAATATACATAGTGTACCCCCTAATTGACCTATAATTATTTCCTGTGGTAGGGTACACTATTACCCTGTAATATAATACCTGGTCCAATTTAAATAATATGGGTCAATATTAAGGTCAGATATTGCGCCTTGCGTTAGTCAACCATTGAAAGATGTCTTTGAATTTTTAAAGCATTTTAGAACGCATATTTCCTCATTTTAAGCTTCTCAGAACACTCTATTTCGCATAGGCATACATAGTAAACTTTAGGGTCACGCTGTGTACCCCCTAATTGACCTATAATTATTTTCTGTGGTAGGTTACACTATTACCCTGTAATATAATAAGTGGTCCAATTTAAAAATATAGGTCAATATTAAGGTCCGATACCGTGCCGTTAGTTAACATAGAAAAGTGTCTTCGAATTTCCTTGTTTCAATGCACTATTTAAAATATACATAGTGTACCCCCTAATTGACCTATAATTATTTCCTGTGGTAGGGTACACTATTACCTTGTAATATAATACCTGGTCCAATTTAAATATTATGGGTCAATATTAAGGTCTGATATTGCGCCTTGCGATAGTTAACCATTGAAAGATGTCTTTGAATTTGTAAAGCATTTTAGAACGTTTATTTCTTCATTTTAAGCTTCTCAGAACACTTTATTTCGCATAGGCATACATAGTAAACTTTAGGGTCACGCTGTGTACCCCCTAATTGACCTATAATTGTTTTCTGTGGTAGGGTACACTATCCCCCTGTAATATAATACGTGGTCCAATTTAAAAATTTTAGGTCAATATTAAGGTCCGATACCCTACCGTTAGTTAACATAGAAAAGAGTCTTCGAATTCCCTTGTTTTAATGCACTATTTAAAATATACATAGTGTACCCCCTAATTGACCTATAATTATTTCCTGTTGTAGGGTACACTATTACCCTGTAATATAATACCTGGTCCAATTTAATTATTATGGTTCCATATTAAGGTCTGATATCGCGCCTTGCGTTAGTTAACCATTGAAAGATGTCTTTGAATTTTTAAAGCATTTTAGAACGATTATTTCTTCATTTTAAGCTTCTCAGATCACTCTATTTCGCATAGGCATACATAGTAAACTTTAGGGTCACGCTGTGTACCCCCTAATTGACCTATAATTATTTCCTGTGGTAGGGTACACTATTACCTTGTAATATAATACCTGGTCCAATTTAAATATTATGGTTCAATATTAAGGTCTGATATTGCGCCTTGCGATAGTTAACCATTGAAAGATGTCTTTGAATTTGTAAAGCAATTTAGAACGTTTATTTCTTCCTTTTAAGCTTCTCAGAACACTTTGTTTCGCATAGGCATACATAGTAAACTTTAGGGTCACGCTGTGTACCCCCTAATTGACCTATAATTGTTTTCTGTGGTAGGGTACACTATCCCCCTGTAATATAATACGTGGTCCAATTTAAAAATTTTAGGTCAATATTAAGGTCCGATACCCTACCGTTAGTAAACATAGAAAAGTGTCTTCGTATTTCCTTGTTTTAATGCACTATTTAAAATATACATAGTGTACCCACTAATTGACCTATAATTATTTCCTGTGGTAGGGTACACTATTACCCTGTAATATAATACTTGGTCCAATTTAAATATTATGGGTCAATATTAAGGTCTGATATTGCGCCTAGCGTTAGTTAACCATTGAAAGATGTCTTTGAATTTTTAAAGCATTTTAGAACGCTTATTTCTTCATTTTAAGCTTCTCAGAAAACTCTATTTCGCATAGGCATACATAGTAAACTTTAGGGTCACGCTGTGTACCCCCTAATTGACCTATAATTATTTCCTGTGGTAGGGTACACTATTACCCTGTAATATAATACGTGGTCCAATTTAAAAATTATTGGTCAATATTAAGGTCCGATACCGTGCCGTTAATTAACATAGAAAAGTGTCTTCGTATTTCCTTGTTTTAATGCACTATTTAAAATATACATAGTGTACCCCCTAATAGACCTATAATTATTTCCTGTGGTAGGGTACACTATTACCCTGTAATATAATACCTGGTCCAATTTAAATAATATGGGTCAATATTAAGGTCTGATATTGCGCCTTGCGTTAGTTAACCATTGAAAGATGTCTTTGAATTTTTAAAGCATTTTAGAACCCTTATTTCTTCATTTTAAGCTTCTCAGATCACTCTATTTCGCATAGGCATACATAGTAAACTTTAGGGTCACGCTGTGTACCCTCTAATTGACCTATAATTATTTCCTGTGGTAGGGTACACTATTACCCTGTAATATAATACGTGGTCCAATTTAAAAATTATAGGTCTATATTAAGGTCCGATACCGTGCCGTTAGTAAACATAGAAAAGTGTCTTCGTATTTCCTTGTTTTAATGCACTATTTAAAATATACATAGTGTACCCACTAATTGACCTATAATTATTTCCTGTGGTAGGGTACACTATTACCCTGTAATATAATACTTGGTCCAATTTAAAAATTATGGGTCAATATTAAGGTCTGATATTGCGCCTAGCGTTAGTTAACCATTGAAAGATGTCTTTGAATTTTTAAAGCATTTTAGAACGCTTATTTCTTCATTTTAAGCTTCTCAGAAAACTCTATTTCGCATAGGCATACATAGTAAACTTTAGGGTCACGCTGTGTTCCCCCTAATTGACCTATAATTATTTCCTGTGGTAGGGTACACTATTACCCTGTAATATAATACGTGGTCCAATTTAAAAATTATTGGTCAATATTAAGGTCCGATACCGTGCCGTTAATTAACATAGAAAAGTGTCTTCGTATTTCCTTGTTTTAATGCACTATTTAAAATATACATAGTGTACCCCCTAATAGACCTATAATTATTTCCTGTGGTAGGGTACACTATTACCCTGTAATATAATACCTGGTCCAATTTAAATAATATGGGTCAATATTAAGGTCTGATATTGCGCCTTGCGTTAGTTAACCATTGAAAGATGTCTTTGAATTTTTAAAGCATTTTAGAGCCCTTATTTCTTCATTTTAAGCTTCTCAGAACTCTCTATTTCGCATAGGCATACATAGTAAACTTTGGGGTCACGCTGTGTACCCCCTAATTGACCTATAATTATTTCCTGTGGTAGGGTACACTATTACCCTGTTATATAATACGTGGTCCAATTTAAAAATTATAGGTCAATATTAAGGTCCGTTACCGTGCCGTTAGTTAACATAGAAAAGTGTCTTCGTATTTCCTTGTTTTAATGCACTATTTAAAATATACATAGTGTACCCCCTAATAGACCTATAATTATTTCCTGTGGTAGGGTACACTATTACCCTGTAATATAATACCTGGTCCAATTTAAATATTATGGGTCAATATTAAGGTCTGATATTGCGCCTTGCGTTAGTTAACCATTGAAAGATGTCTTTGAATTTTTAAAGCATTTTAGAACGCTTATTTCTTCATTTTAAGCTTCTCAGAACACTCTATTTCGCATAGGCATGCATAGTAAAATTTAGGGTCACGCTGTGTACCCCCTAATTGACCTATAATTATTTCCTGTGGTAGGGTACACTATTACCCTTTAATATAATACCTGGTCCAATTTAAATATTATGGGTCAATATTAAGGTCTGATATTGCGCCTTGCGTTAGTTAACCATTGAAAGATGTCTTTGAATTTTTAAAGCATTTTAGAACGCTTATTTCTTCATTTTAAGCTTCTCAGAACACTCTATTTCGCATAGGCATGCATAGTAAAATTTAGGGTCACGCTGTGTACCCCCTAATTGACCTATAATTATTTCCTGTGGTAGGGTACACTATTACCCTTTAATATAATACCTGGTCCAATTTAAAAATTATAGGTCAATATTAAGGTCCGATACCGTGCCGTTAGTTAACATAGAAAAGTGTCTTCGTATTTCCTTGTTTTAATGCACTATTTAAAATATACATAGTGTACCCCCTAATAGACCTATAATTATTTCCTGTGGTAGGGTACACTATTACCCTGTAATATAATACCTGGTCCAATTTAAATATTATGGGTCAATATTAAGGTCTGATATTGCGCCTTGCGTTAGTTAACCATTGAAAGATGTCTTTGAATTTTTAAAGCATTTTAGAACGCTTATTTCTTCATTTTAAGCTTCTCAGAACACTCTATTTCGCATAGGCATGCATAGTAAAATTTAGGGTCACGCTGTGTACCCCCTAATTGACCTATAATTATTTCCTGTGGTAGGGTACACTATTACCCTTTAATATAATACCTGGTCCAATTTAAATATTATGGGTCAATATTAAGGTCTGATATTGCGCCTTGCGTTAGTTAACCATTGAAAGATGTCTTTGAATTTTTAAAGCATTTTAGAACGCTTATTTCTTCATTTTAAGCTTCTCAGAACACTCTATTTCGCATAGGCATGCATAGTAAAATTTAGGGTCACGCTGTGTACCCCCTAATTGACCTATAATTATTTCCTGTGGTAGGGTACACTATTACCCTTTAATATAATACCTGGTCCAATTTAAAAATTATAGGTCAATATTAAGGTCCGATACCGTGCCGTTAGTTAACATAGAAAAGTGTCTTTGAATTTTTAAAGCATTTTAGAACGCTTATTTCCTCATTTTAAGCTTCTCAGAACACTTTATTTCGCACAGGCATACATAGTAAACTTTAGGGTCACACTGTGTATCCCCTAATTGACCTATAATTATTTCCTGTAGTAGGGTACACTATTACCCTGTAATATAATACGTGGTCCAATTTAAAGATTATAGGTCCATATTAAGGTCCGATACCGTGCCGTTAGTTAACATAGAAAAGTGTCTTCGTATTTCCTTGTTTTAATGCACTATTTAAAATATACATAGTGTACCCCCTAATTGACCTATAATTATTTCCTGTGGTAGGGTACACTATTACCCTGTAATATAATACCTGGTCCAATTTAAATATTATGGGTCAATATTAAGGTCTGATATTGCGCCTTGCGCTAGTTAACCATTGAAAGATGTCTTTGAATTTTTAAAGCATTTTACAACGCTTATTTCTTCATTTTAAGCTTCTCAGAACACTCTATTTCGCATAGGCATACATAGTAAAATTTAGGGTCACGCTGTGTACTCCCTAAATGACCTATAATTATTTCCTGTGGTAGGGTACACTATTACCCTGTAATATAATACGTGGTCGAATTTAAAAATTATACGTCAATATTAAGGTCCGATACCGTGCCGTTAATTAACATAGAAAAGTGTCTTCGTATTTCCTTGTTTTAATGCACTATTTAAAATATACATAGTGTACCCCCTAATAGACCTATAATTATTTCCTGTGGTAGGGTACACTATTACCCTGTAATATAATACCTGGTCCAATTTAAATAATATGGGTCAATATTAAGGTCTGATATTGCGCCTTGCGTTAGTTAACCATTGAAAGATGTCTTTGAATTTTTAAAGCATTTTAGAACCCTTATTTCTTCATTTTAAGCTTCTCAGAACTCTCTATTTCGCATAGGCATACATAGTAAACTTTGGGGTCACGCTGTGTACCCCCTAATTGACCTATAATTATTTCCTGTGGTAGGGTACACTATTACCCTGTTATATAATACGTGGTCCAATTTAAAAATTATAGGTCAATATTAAGGTCCGTTACCGTGCCGTTAGTTAACATAGAAAAGTGTCTTCGTATTTCCTTGTTTTAATGCACTATTTAAAATATACATAGTGTACCCCCTAATAGACCTATAATTATTTCCTGTGGTAGGGTACACTATTACCCTGTAATATAATACCTGGTCCAATTTAAATATTATGGGTCAATATTAAGGTCTGATATTGCGCCTTGCGTTAGTTAACCATTGAAAGATGTCTTTGAATTTTTAAAGAATTTTAGAACGCTTATTTCTTCATTTTAAGCTTCTCAGAACACTCTATTTCGCATAGGCATGCATAGTAAAATTTAGGGTCACGCTGTGTACCCCCTAATTGACCTATAATTATTTCCTGTGGTAGGGTACACTATTACCCTTTAATATAATACCTGGTCCAATTTAAATATTATGGGTCAATATTAAGGTCTGATATTGCGCCTTGCGTTAGTTAACCATTGAAAGATGTCTTTGAATTTTTAAAGCATTTTAGAACGCTTATTTCTTCATTTTAAGCTTCTCAGAACACTCTATTTCGCATAGGCATGCATAGTAAAATTTAGGGTCACGCTGTGTACCCCCTAATTGACCTATAATTATTTCCTGTGGTAGGGTACACTATTACCCTTTAATATAATACCTGGTCCAATTTAAAAATTATAGGTCAATATTAAGGTCCGATACCGTGCCGTTAGTTAACATAGAAAAGTGTCTTTGAATTTTTAAAGCATTTTAGAACGCTTATTTCCTCATTTTAAGCTTCTCAGAACACTTTATTTCGCACAGGCATAC
The DNA here is from genome assembly GCF_982258835.1 of Parasteatoda tepidariorum. Taxonomy (NCBI): domain Eukaryota; kingdom Metazoa; phylum Arthropoda; class Arachnida; order Araneae; family Theridiidae; genus Parasteatoda; species Parasteatoda tepidariorum. The sequence goes on along the minus strand of NW_028257388.1, from coordinate 343,930 downwards.
ATAGTAAACTTTAGGGTCACACTGTGTATCCCCTAATTGACCTATAATTATTTCCTGTAGTAGGGTACACTATTACCCTGTAATATAATACGTGGTCCAATTTAAAGATTATAGGTCCATATTAAGGTCCGATACCGTGCCGTTAGTTAACATAGAAAAGTGTCTTCGTATTTCCTTGTTTTAATGCACTATTTAAAATATACATAGTGTACCCCCTAATTGACCTATAATTATTTCCTGTGGTAGGGTACACTATTACCCTGTAATATAATACCTGGTCCAATTTAAATATTATGGGTCAATATTAAGGTCTGATATTGCGCCTTGCGCTAGTTAACCATTGAAAGATGTCTTTGAATTTTTAAAGCATTTTACAACGCTTATTTCTTCATTTTAAGCTTCTCAGAACACTCTATTTCGCATAGGCATACATAGTAAAATTTAGGGTCACGCTGTGTACTCCCTAAATGACCTATAATTATTTCCTGTGGTAGGGTACACTATTACCCTGTAATATAATACGTGGTCGAATTTAAAAATTATACGTCAATATTAAGGTCCGATACCGTGCCGTTAGTTAACATAGAAAAGTGTCTTCGTATTTCCTTGTTTTAATGCACTATTTAAAATATACATAGTGTACCCCCTAATTGACCTATAATTATTTCCTGTGGTAGGGTACACTATTACCCTGTAATATAATACCTGGTCCAATTTAAATATTATGGGTCAATATTAAGGTCTGATATTGCGCCTTGCGTTAGTTAACCATTGAAAGATGTCTTTGAATTTTTAAAGCATTTTAGAACGCTTATTTCTTCATTTTAAGCTTCTCAGAACACTCTATTTCGCATAGGCATGCATAGTAAAATTTAGGGTCACGCTGTGTACCCCCTAAATGATCTATAACTATTTCCTGTGGTAGGGTACACTATTACCCTGAAATATAATACGTGGTCCAATTTAAAAATTATAGGTCAATATTAAGGTCCGATACCGTGCCGTTAGTTAACATTGAAAAATGTCTGCATTTTTAAAGCATTTTAGAACGCTTATTTCCTCATTTTAAGCTTCTCAGAACACTTTATTTCGCATAGGCATACATAGTAAACTTTAGGGTCACACTGTGTATCCCCTAATTGACCTATCATTATTTCCTGTGGTAGGGTACACTATTACCCTGTAATATAATACGTGGTCCAATTTAAAAATTATAGGTCAATATTAAGGTCCGATACCGTGCCGTTAGTTAACATAGAAAAGTGTCTTCGAATTTCCTTGTTTTAATGCACTATTTAAAATATACATAGTGTACCCCCTAATTGACCTATAATTATTTCCTGTGGTAGGGTACACTATTACCCTGTAATATAATACCTGGTCCAATTTAAATATTATGGGTCAATATTAAGGTCTGATATTGCGCCTTGCGTTAGTTAACCATTGAAAGATGTCTTTGAATTTTTAAAGCATTTTAGAACGCTTATTTCTTCATTTTAAGCATCTCAGAACACTCTATTTCGCATAGGCATACATAGTAAACTTTAGGGTCACTCTGTGTACCCCCTAATTGACCTATAATTATTTCCTGTTTTAGGGTACACTATTACCCTGTAATATAATACGTGGTCCAACTTAAAAATTATAGGTCAATATTAAGTTCCGATACCGTGCCGTTAGTTAACATTGGAAAATGTCTTCGTATTTCCTTGTTTTAATGCACTATTTAAAATATACATAGTGTAAACCCTAATTGACCTATAATTATTTCCTGTGGTAGGGTACACTATTACCCTGTAATACAATACCTGGTTCAATTTAAATATTATGGGTCAATATTAAGGTTTGATATTGCGCCTTGCGTTAGTTAACCATTGAAAGATGTCTTTGAATTTTTAAAGCATTTTAGAACGCTTATTTCTTCATTTTAAGCTTCTCAGAACACTCTATTTCGCATAGGCATGCATAGTAAAATTTAGGGTCACGCTGTGTACCCCCTAAATGATCTATAATTATTTCCTAAGGTAGGATACACTATAACCCTGTAATATAATACGTGGTCCAATTTAAAAATTTTAGGTCAATATTAAGGTCCGATACCGTGCCGTTAGTTAACATAGAAAAGTGTCTTTGAATTTTTAAAGCATTTTAGAACGCATATTTCCTCATTTTAAGCTTCTCAGAACAGTTTATTTCGCATAGGCATACATAGTAAACTTTAGGGTCACACTGTGTATCCCCTAATTGACCTATAATTATTTCCTGTAGTAGGGTACACTATTAACCTGTAATATAATACGTGGTCCAATTTAAAAATTATAGGTCAATATTAAGGTCCGATACCGTGCCGTTAGTTAACATAGAAAAGTGTCTTCGTATTTCCTTGTTTTAATGCACTATTTAAAATATACATAGTGTACCCCCTAATTGACCTATAATTATTTCCTGCGGTAGGGTACACTATTACCCTGTAATATAATACGTGGTCCAATTTAAAAATTATAAGTCAATATTAAGGTCCGATACCGTGCCGTTAGTTAACATTGAAAAATGTCTTTGAATTTTTAAAGCATTTTAGAACGCTTATTTCTTCATTTTAAGCTTCTCAGAACACTCTATTTTGCATAGGCATACATAGTAAACTTTAGGGTCACGCTGTGTACCCCCTAATTGAATTATAATTATTTCTTGTGGTAGGGTACACTATTACCCTATAATATAATACGTGGTCCAATTTAAAAATTATAGGTCAATATTAAGGTCCGATACCGTGCCGTTAGTTAACATAGAAAAGTGTCTTTGAATTTTTAAAGCATTTTAGAACGCTTATTTCCTCATTTTAAGCTTCTCAGAACACTTTATTTCGCATAGGCATACATAGTAAACTTTAGGGTCACACTGTGTACCCCCTAATTGACCTATAATTATTTCCTGTGGTAGGGTACACTATTACCATGCAATATAATACGTGGTCCAATTTAAAAATTATAGGTCAATATTAAGGTCCGATACCGTGCCGTTAGTTATCATAGAAAAGTGTCTTCGTATTTCCTTGTTTAAATGCACTATTTAAAATATACATAGTGTACCCCCTAATTGACCTATAATTATTTCCTGTGGCAGGGTACACTATTACCCTGTAATATAATACCTGGTCCAATTCAAATATTATGGGTCAATATTAAGGTCTGATATTGCGCCTTGCGTTAGTTAACCATTGAAAGATGTCTTTGAATTTTTAAAGCATTTTAGAACGCTAATTTCTTCATTTTAAGCTTCTCAGAACACTCTATTTCGCATAGGCATACATAGTAAACTAAAGGGTCACGCTGTGTACCCTCTAATTGACCTATAATTATTTCCTGTGGTAGGATACACTATAACCCTGTAATATAATACGTGGTCCAATTTAAAAATTATAGGTCAATATTAAGGTCCGATACCGTGCCGTTAGTTAACATAGAAAAGTGTCTTCGAATTTCCTTGTTTTAATGCACTATTTAAAATATACATAGTGTACCCCCTTATTGACCTATAATTATTTCCTGTGGTAGGGTACACTATTACCCTGTGATATAATACCTGGTTCAAGTTAAATATTATGGGTCAATATTAAGGTCTGATATTGCGTCTTGCGTTAGTTAACCATTGAAAGATGTCTTTGAATTTTTAAAGCATTTTAGAACGCTTATTTCTTCATTTTAAGCATCTCAGAACACTCTATTTCGCATAGGCATACATAGTAAAATTTAGGGTCAGGCTGTGTACCCCCTAAATGACCTATAATTATTTCCTGTGGTAGGGTACACTATTACCCTGTAATATAATACGTGGTCCAATTTAAAAATTATAGGTCAATATTAAGGTCCGATACCGTGCCGTTAGTTAACATAGAAAAATGTCTTTGAATTTTTAAAGCATTTTAGAACGCTTATTTCCTTATTTTAAGCTTCTCAGAACACTTTAT